>NW_024081168.1:127068-551174 GCF_003009895.1 Hyaena hyaena
CGAATGGATCAAGAAGATGTGGTTTATCTATACCATGGAATACTACATGGCAATGAGAAACAATGAAATCTGGCCATGTGTAGCCACATGGATGGACCTTGAGGGTGTTATGCTGAGCGAAATAAGTCGGGCAGAGAAGGACAAATATCCTATGTTTGCACGTATAGGAGGATTAGGAGGAACTTAACTGAGGAACGAGGGGGAGAAGAATGGGGGAAATGGTGGGGGAAAGGGAGAGAGGCAAACCATGAGAGACTCTTGAATGCTGACAAAAACTGAGAACTGATGGATGTAGGGGGGAGGGGGGATGGGAATGGAGGAGGGCACTCGTGGGGATGAGCACTGAGTGTTACGTGGAAACTAATTTGACAATAAAATATTTGTAAAAAATAAAAAATAAAAAAAAATGTGCCCTTCTTCAAATGTTTTATGGCACTATTTTTTCCTAAAAATCTGAATCTCTCTGCTGTGCCTTAGCAGGTCACTTTTTAGTACAAACACTTTCCGCTTACCATATATTTCACAAAACCATTCCCTTCCTGGGGCTTATGACGAGTTACATTTGACTGCAGATGCTACACCAAGCAGTTTATCACAATAAGTCATTTTTTTTAATCCAAACATTCTTCTCTTTTCCTTTCAATAAGCCTTCAACCTTTCTAACTACTTTTGTGGCACAACCTGCACACTTTTAACCTCTCAATGAATTTGATTAAGTGGCAACATACCCCAAAAGCTGGCCTATAAGTCTCTAAGGATCAGCATTTCAAATACCCCATCTTTAAGGTGCTGCCAAGTGTGTACTCTTGTTTGGACCACAATAGTACAAAACATTAAATAATCAAACTCAATCAAGTGATTGGCAGGAACTTGGACAATTTATATATTCTGGCCAAAGTGTGCAGACGACACCAGCAGTGAAAGCGGACTCTCAGGAGCAAATCACAAGAGCTGCATAAAAATACCAACTGGTAGCAGTTACCATAGCCTTTCTTCCTGCTCCTCACTGACTGTATCTGTCTCAAAGAAGGTCACCACACTGGACTTAGACACAGTCTTTCGGGGATAAATCCATTCAGAACAAAGTTATAAACATACAGCACATCTTTACCAGTGACTTTATTTTTCGCAGTCATTTTTCTGCCAAGAAGAGAAAAAAATGATCACTCTACCCAATCGCTATCCTCCATTCTTCTGGGTACACTCTGACACAAAAGGCTAGCTTGCCTGCACTCCTGTTGGGAATGTTTATTATTGTTTCTCTTACTCCAAGTCTTCTGGCAACTAGAAGAAATAAAAACTCCACAAGTGGGGAAGGAGGGTGGGGGACCACAGCTGTTAGCTGTGACCACTGGGAAAGCCAAGCTAGGTGAGGTTCCTTCAGACTAGTGGCTCTTAATCCTAGCCCTATAATATGCTACTTGTGGGGGCTGGGATCCTTGTGTCAGGTGCTAGGCAGGTCTTTATTTCACCCCCAAGCAAAATTCAGTGGCATGTGAGGCCATCCAATAATTCTGAGCTTAGACTGACTTTGACCAAACCATAGCTCAGTAACTTAAAAAGAACTCACTGGGGCAAAGGTGCTTTCCTTAGAAAACAAGTTGATACAGAGCATTTTTTTTACTGCCCCCACACTTATCTGTAGAGACCAGAGGCTAGGACAAAACCATTATTCAAGCTGCCAGCCTCAATCCCCTTTTCTTTAGGAGGTGCTAGGGCAGTTCCTTGGTTGGCTTGGATGTCTTCTTACCCAAGACATTAGTACTAAACATGTCCGAGAGTACAGGCAAATTGTCCCTTCTGAACAACAACTTGCCAAGTAAGAATAGGTGCAGAGTAAGAAGTTCCTTGGCACAGGAACAGATCCTGTCGTATAAGGTCAAGGCCACTAAAGGGAAAGGCCTAAAGTTCTAGTTACAGCCACCAGCTTCCACTTCTACTGACCCCACTTCCTCAGTGTTCAAAACCCCATTCGCCTCAGAGAACAGGATTGGGAATCTCCCTGAATCCTCCCTTCCCCTGTAGTGTGGAAGAGCTTAAAGGCCAGGGCCACTGGCTCGGGGAAACGGCTCATCCATCGAAGCCTTCCACTTACTTCTCATTGCACTGATAAGCGCGTTGCCATCTTTGATCACGTCCTTAATGAATTTATTGGTCCTCTCCAGCTCCAGCTCATAACACTTGAGCCTCTCTCGGAAATTGGGGCTGTCAAGGTAGCAGTCGCTGAACTCCAGCGGGGGATGCCCCATGGCTCTGATGGCGAGGGTTGAAAGAGAGTAAAGACACAAAGACCAAGAGCGTCAGCGGCACAGTAGAGGAGGATAGATGGGAAAGACTGAGGGCGGGGATCCGCCTGAGAAATTCTTAGCCTCCCTCCCTTTGTAGGACAAGTACCTGTTCCGTTGAGATTCCCAGGTAGAGCCGGCTGGTCTGTACCGGAAGCGGCCGGCCGGCAACTGCTCCAGGTGACTCGGAAAGCAAACTAATGCGGTCCCACCCTTACAGGGTTCTTTTGCCTAGCAAGCAGCATGCCTCCAAGTCATCGCCTGCCCAGACAGGCGGCCCAGCTTGCCCCAGGAGACCAGCGGGACCCTTCCTGAGCAACTGCAAACGTGACACTTCAGCCCGCCCAGGGTGTCGGCTGTGGTGACGCTGGGGCTGGAACCCTCCTCTCCGCGCTCCTTGTTCCCGAGCTAGCTGAAGATTTCCTTTGCCGAACTCCGCGGGCAGCCCTGATTGTACTGTCCCCTCCCCCTTCTTAAAGCCAGAGCTGCTGCCCCACCCCAGCGAACCCTTGTGCCGAGCCTCAGCACTAGGGCTCCTTCTCCAACTGTTTTCCTCGCACCCTGGGATCGTGTTACCAAAGTGCTCTTGCTCCCAAGAGTTCTTCCTGGTCCAAGGGAGCCGGCTTGCTGTCCTGATAGGCGGCGGAGGGGTTAAGCCTAGGAGGCAATGAAACGTAGCCTTCCACCCTAGACACCGGAGAGGGAAGAGGAGGGCGATATCACTACGCACAATAGCTGCAGTAGCCCGGCGCTTCCCTACGGAAACTGGGGAGCAGTCGGCTCCCTAGGACTCCAGCTGGAAAGCGTGGCGGCCTGGGAGATGTAGTCTTTCGGTTTCTCGCCCCATGACTCCTCCCTGCGATCTCCCCACTCCTCAGCCAGGGCGGCGGCTCTCCAAGCAAGACTTTCCCAGCCTGCCCCAGGCTAACTCCTCAGGCCCAACCTCGAGGGGCAGGTGCACCGCACTGGAGCCTTTAAGTGGAAAGTTTCCAAAAAGAGCGAGTGAACTATGAGGCATCGATGGTGGAAGGCCATCTCTCACTTCCCATTACTTGGCTGTATTTTTCTTTCTCGTTCTTTTTCCAACATCCCTCTGAGGGAACAACTTCTTTTCCTCTTCCCTTGCCCATTTTTCCTTGTCCTAGTGTTCTAAATCCCATGGGCCTTAGACCTGACAACCTGAAGGGTTGAATGCTACTCTAGGATCGCATTGTTATGCTCAGAAACCTCCTGCCAAAGAAAGGAGACCATACTTAAGAGTTCACTTTTTTCTGAATAGGACCTCAGAACATGGTTTTTGTGACTCAACTCGCTGTATAGGTTGTTCATTAAAGCACATGATTTTCCATGTATAAGTGGAAAATCTAAGGCGAGGATGTTATAGATTGTCTTACAGCTTAGCCAAAGACCTCTTGTTCATTGTCCAAGGTACAACTGGGGCCACTGTTACAGGTGGATCCCTTGAGATCAAAAGTACGGGTTGGAAAATCATGTGTACATGGGCGAAAGGAACCATTTTTATTTTGGAGAAGTGTTTAGATTACATTGCCCTGTGATGAAAGCCACGAAAAGCCAGAACTGAAGAGGGTGTGAACAGGGTAAAAATGCCCAAGCCACCTGTACTGATGTTATATTTCTTACAGTTTTATCTTATGGTTCTGGAAGTCAGAAATCACTGGGTCAAAACAAAGATATCACAGGGCTGTTCTCCTTTCTGGAGGCTCTAGGAGAGAATCCACTTCCTTGCCTTTTCCAGCTTCTAGAAACTTTCCCCATTCCTTGGCTCATAGCTCCCTTCTTCCATTGTCAAAGCCAGTAATGGCTGATCAAGTCTTTCTCCCACTGCATTGTTCTGACACTGACTCTCCTGCCTCCCTCTTTCACTTAGAAGAGCCAACTAAATTACACGGGGTTATCTCCCCATCTCAAGATTCTTAACTTCATCATATCTGCAATGTTGTTGTTGTTGTTGTTGTTGTTGTTGTCCTTACCCAGTAAGGTAACATATCCACCACTTCCAGGGATTAGGACATGGGCATATTTGGCAGGAACATTCTTCTGTCCACACAACCTATAATCCTATAAACCCACTTCATTAATCCTCAAAACAATCCTAGAAGGTTAGTATTATTATTATACCCATTTAAAGATACCTGAGTTGAAGAGAAGTTAAATGACTTGCCCAAAGACACACAGCTAGTTAAGTAACAGTTTTTGAACTTGAGCCTAGCCTGGCTGGTTCTAGAGGCACTACTTTTAACCACTGCACTCTACTACAGTATGGTAAAGAGTCCAATGAAGAAACACCTTCAGAAAAGTAATGAATAGCCACATCCCAGAGAAGGATTTTATTTCCAACTCCTTTTATCCTCATGAGAAAATGCCGGAAATGGGCTTTAAAAACACCAATGCACATACTAAAGAAGGTGCCCAGTAAGTGGACATATGGTCTTCCCTTCTAGCAAGGTTCCTTATAATATTCATTCACTAATTTGACAAGTATTTATTGCATATCTGCTATAAGCCTTGACATACAAAGTCTATACCTGGTTTCATTACTGTGATCATTACCATTGACATTACTAAGGTTAGGTACACTCATGCTTGTCTAACTTCCTAAACTCAAAGTGTTTTTACAATCTTCTGTTTTATCCTTTATCTAGACAATGAGGCTAAAGTGCAAAGGAAAACAAATGCCCTGGATCAAATGCCAGATAAGAAAGAGGATTAAAATTAGAATTCAGTCCTTCAAATATTAGCTGCGTTAATTGAGCATATCCCAAAAGCTTTTCACAGATTATAAGTCACTCTCACAACAACCCTATAGGATTGGGATCTTCAAACTTTTATCCACATAACTCCTAGAAGAATTTTGAGAAGCTATGTACTACCTCACATATTTTTAGGTTGATATCTGAATTTTTTCATCATGTTTAAATAGTTGCAAAAGGGGGTGCCTGGGTGGCTCAGTCGGTTAAGCTTCCAACTTCGGCTCAGGTCATGATCTCCTGGTTCGTGGGTTCAAGCCACGCATCGGGCTCTGTGCTGACAGCTCAGAGCCTGGAGCCTGTTTCGGATTCTGTGTCTCCCTCTCTCTCTCCCCCTACCCCACTCATGCTCTGTTTCTCTCTGTCTCAATAATAAATAAAAAACATTAAAAAATGTTTTAAAAATTAAATAGTTGCAAAAGGTGTAATATCTAGCATACTATACATATGGACAATTTAAAATAAAACTGTTATATTACACTTTTAAAGATTTTCATTGGTTTCTAAATACCAGAGCAATTTGATGCCTACTATCAAACACTAAACACAAAAGTGTAAACTTTCCCTTAACCTTCAGAAAACTTACATCGTTCCTTTTTCTCCTTGAAATCAAAAGTCCACAGCATTCTCCCCATAGAATTGTATTACATTATAATGTATTTTTATAATTGAAAGTCTTGTATTGATCACCATAGTGAATTTCTCTGCAGCAAAGACATGTCCATAAATAGAAATTGAATTATTTTTATTTCCTTGTGATCATAGCCTCCAAGTATAAAAAGTCTTCTAGACTGAGTTACAATTGCAACTGTTATGCATACACAATAGATAAAAATAGCATGAATATTTTTTCAGATCCCATAAACTTTATTTGTAAAAACAAACCTCAAATACCCATTGTACAATTAGAGTATCCTGAGAACCAGCATCAAGGTCACAAACCCTCCTGTCAATATAAACCATGGAAGAGGATTGTGCTGCTATCCCTAGTATATCTTGTTTCATGGATCAAAGATTTGAGTCAGTTAATGACCTTATATTATTTGACTGGGTAATTCTAAGTTTGGTCATTCAGGGCTTTTTCTTTTTTTTCATTTTTATTTAAATTCCAGATAGTTAACATACAGTGTGATATTAGTTTCAGGTGTACAACATGGTGATTGAACACTTCCATACAACACCCGGTGCTCATCACAACAAGTTCTCTACTTAATGCCTATCAGTTATTTAACCCATCATCCCACACACCTCCCCACTGATAACCATTGGGTTTTTTCTATATAATTAAGAGTCTGTTTCTTGGTTTGCCTCTCTCTTTTTTTTTTTTTCCATTTGCTTGTTTATTTTGTTTCTTAAATTCCACATACGAGTGAAATCCTAGGATATTTGTCATTATGGAACATAAAACATAAACTTTGTTAGAAATGCAGCTCTTAGTGAGATGAATGGGGAAGAGGTAATTACAGAGCCTCAACCTAAAGAAGATTTCTGGACATCAGTTTTTGAAATCGTTGCTTTGCTTAGCACCAAGGGTTTTTACACCCAGGGTCAATATACCACAGTAAGATTCTTGACCTTTGAAAAGTATGCTGTCATTTTGAGAGACTTGGAAAGGCAAGTGGGAAAAGCAAAGAGAAGATGAGTTCTCAGGCAAATAGTTTTTTTAGGAAACAGTACTAAAGTAAGTTGAGGATTTGGAAATTGGTCCTCTTTCAGCTTTCTCAGCTTTGATAATCCATAATTACCAAAACTTGGGAGGAACCAAGATGTCCTTCTGTAGGTTAATACAAATAAGCTGTGGTATATCTGTACAATGGAACATCATTCAGTGCTAATAAGAAAGGAGATATCAAGACAAAAAATGGAGGAAACTTAAATGCATATTAGTAAAATAAACCAATCTGAAACAGCTACAAATTTTATGATGCCAACATTATGACATTCTGGAAAAGGCAAAACTATGGAGACAGTAAGAAGATCGGTTATGCCAGAGAGTGTGGAAAGGAGGAAGAGAGATGAATAGAAGGAGTAAAATAGGATTTTTAGCACAGTGAATGATGCTATAATGGTGGATACATGCCATTATACATTTGTCCAAACTCACAGAATGTACAACACCAAGAGTGAACCTTAATGTAAATTGTGGACCTTGGGGGATTATGATGTGTTAATGTAGGTTCATTAACTATAACAAAGGTGCCACTCTGGTGGGAGATGTTGATAATGAGTGAGGCTGTACATGTGGTGGTGGAGGGCTGTATGGGAAATCTCTGTACCTCCCTCTCAATTTTGCTGTGACCTTAAAACTGATCTAAAAATAAACTTTGTAAAAAATGTTGGAGAATACAAATCCCATTTTCCCTATTTCTTGTATGTAAAGATAACACCACCTCTACAGTCTTAATACCAGACAGTATCTCTAGAGCAATCACTCTATTTTAGCTGTGATACTGTGGGTAGAACACAGAGCTTGGAGCTGAAATATGGTCTAGCTCCACCCCTTAGAATCTCTGTGACCCTGAATAAGTAATGTAAACTCTCCTTGAAATAATATCTTCTTAAAATTTTTTTTCTAAGAATTAACTATAGATAATTTATGTGAAAGTGCCTGGGATATAATAATCCACCAATAAATGGTGGTTGAGTCCAAAGCTTTTTCTTTGTTCTTGTTCTGATGAACAGCATCAGAAGCAGAAAGAAGTCAGATTGCTCCCAATGATATTCCTAGAGAAACATTACTATTTATATAAAACCACAACTTAATCCCTGTTCATTATCATTATAGAAAAATACAAAAACATGGTCAGAGGAATTTACGCTTCACCTAACACAGAAACTCTATCTTGATGTGTGGTCTGGTTAAACATGCTTTCTTGGGGCACCTCGGTGGCTCAGTCGGTTGAGTGTCCGACTTCGGCTCAGGTCATGATCTCACGGTTTGTGGGTTCGAGCTCCGCATCAGGCTCTGTGCTGACAGCTAGCTCAGAGCCTGGAGCCTGTTTCGGATTATGTGTCTCCTTCTCTCTGAACCTCCTCTGCTCACGCTGTCTCTCTCTCTCTCTCTCTCTCTCTCTCTCAGAAATAAATAAAACATTAAAATATATTTTAAAAAAATATATGCTTTCTTAACTTTTAAGACATTCAAAGAGTCTGCAGCATAACAACACAGCCAAAACTCCCTTTCAGGTTTTAAGAACCAGAACCTGAAATTCTGGAGTTAATCATTTTAGTGGATTACTCTAAGGCAGAGTTGCAGGACAGCTATAAGTCTTGACACTTCAACTTATGTCACCCAGGATAGGAGCTTATCAGCTTGATGAGTCTGTCTACCTTCATGCTGGAATCAGAACTATAACCCTTTAACCCAAAGAAGCAGATCAGCCTCTTATAAATTTCAAATTGCTTTCACAATTTGCAAGATATAATGATAGGGAAAGTAAAGAAGCCATATGTTATATAGATTTTTAGGAAAGGCAATATACATCCTCAAGAAAATAAAATAAATATCCAATATTAACAATATTATGCCTGGCATAAGAGAAGTCATCAACTTAATGCTGCCCCCTAGCCCTCTACTTCCTTTTTTTACTTAAAAAAAAATTTTAATGTTTATTCTTGAGAGAGAGACAGACAGACAGAAAGACAGAGTGTGAGCAGGGGAGGGGCAGAGAGAGAGAGGGAGACACAGAATCCAAATCAGGCTGTCAGCTGAGAGCCCAATGTGGGACTCAAACTCACAAACCGTGAGATCATGACCTGAGCCGAAGTTGGGTGGGACACTCAACTGACTGAGCCTCTCAGGAGCCCCTTTAGCCTTCTGCTTCCGAATCTTACTTTCCCTCTGGTTTCTCTTCTTGTTACTGATATATCCCGGTTAACTTCTATATCTTTTCTCCCTTTTTGTGAAAGAAGGACTGTAACATTTTAGGACAAACACCTTTAAGATTTTTTATAAAAAGCACAAGGATTATAAAATATTACTTAATATCTTCAGTATAAAACTTTCTTTTTTAAATTTTTTAATGTTTTTACTTATTTTTGAGAGACAGAGAGAGACAGCATGAGCAGGGGAGGGTCAGAAAAAGAGGGAGACACAGAATCTGAAGACAGGCTCCAGGCTCTGAGCTGTCAGCACAGAGCCCGATGCAGCGCTCGAATCCACGAACCGTGTGGTCATGACCTGAGCTGAAGTCAGACGCTCAACTGACTGAGCCACCCAGGCGCCCCAGTATAAAACTTTCTTAAAACTGATCTCACAAATTACCGAAGCTTAAAACATGCCATTTGGAAAACTACCTTTCTTTCCAGGCTCCCAGAGCATTTAAAAAACCCTCCTGGGCGCCTGCTTCAGATCCTCTGTCTCCTCTCTCTCTCTCTGCCTCTCTCTCTCTCTCTCAAAAATAAATAAATAGGGGCGCCTGGGTGGCTTGGTCGGTTAAGCGTCCGACTTTCGCTTGGGTCATGATCTCACGGTTCGTGGGTTCGAGCCCCGCGTCGGGCTCTGTGCTGACTGCCAGTTCAGAGCCTGGAGCCTGTTTCAGTCTGTGACTCCCTCTCTCTCTGACCCTCCCCTGCTCGCGCTGTCTCTCTCTCTCTCTCTCCTAGAAATAAATAAAATATTTAAATAAATAAATAAATATTTTTTAAAACCTCTTCATGTATATCTATATCTATATCTATAAATCTGTACACACATATACATACATTTATATATAGTCACATGTGGATAAAAGCAAATGATTAACAAACACTGTAATGAAATATTTTAATGAAGCCAGCTGTGGTCCTAGATGAGAGAGATGAAGCAGAAGCTGGCATATTACTGGGATATATCAGTAACAAGAAGAGAAACCAGAGGGAAAGTAAGATTCGGAAGTAGAAGGCTAAAGGGGCACCTGAGCGGCTCAGTCAGTTGAGTGTCCCACCCAACTTCGTCTCAGGTCATGATCTCACGGTTTGTGAGTTTGAGTCCCGCATCGGGCTCTCAGCTGACAGCCTGATTTGGATTCTGTGTCTCCCTCTCTCTCTCTGCCCCTCCCTCCCTCTCTCTCTCAAAAATAAACATTTTTTAAAAATTAATAAAAAAAAAAGTAGAGGGTTAGGGGGCAGCATTAGGTTGATGACTTCTCTTATGCCAGGCATAAATGGTCTCATTTAATTTGTAGGACAACTCTGTGAGAAAAGTTCTATTGTCACCTTTCCTCATTTTACAGATGAGGAAACTAAAACTCAGAGAAGTTAAGCTACATGGCCAAGATCACCCAGAAATTAAAAGATATACTAGAGATTTAAATCCATATCTGAATCTGAAGCCAATTTTTGCCATTGCATTACAATGCCTTCCAGTCTAGGGCTGCCTGGGTGACTCAGTCAGTTATGCATCCAACTTTTGATTTAGGGTTAGGTCATGATATCACGGTTTGTGAGTTTGAGCCCCACATTAGGATCCTCTCTCTCCCTGTCTGTCTGCCCATCCTCTGCTCTCTCTCTCTCTCTCCCAAAAATAAATAAGTAAACTTTAAAAAAAACAATCCTTCCAGTCTAATACGTAAATATCTAATCTCCATTCCCTCCTGTTTATGTAACTGGATATACTTAATATTGTAACATGGAAGAAATAATTCAGGGTCATTTGTTAATTGCAGCAATAATTTGAAATTATCCTAGGTTTAATATTAAAAGGGGATTTATGGTGAGCTTTTTTCAAGACAGCTGACAAATCTGGCTCCCATGTTACATATGCCCAGTCTTCTAGAATGTCCAGACTTGCACAGCATGGAACACAAGACAAAGTGCATATCAGCCTCCTAGCCCCACCACACAACTAGCCTTGTCCCTTATTCTAGCTTAGCCTAAATCCTATACTACTGTTGGCAACATTCCCAAGCCACAGTCTTGACTCTGGCCCATTCACTGCTTTGACTAGACTTGGCCTGGTTTCTTTCCTTAGCCTAAGCCAAGGTTTTAGTAGCTGTAAGTGGCAAATGGTTGAAGAAAGGGAAAATCCTTTTCCATAGTTATCCAGATGTCCAACTCTCCACTTAAGTTCCCTCTTCAAGTCTCACCATATGATGTTTCCTGGTTTAAAAAAAAAAAAAAGATTTTTAACTTATAGCTTTAAAATTGTAATCTACTTAATCAATGTGATTAACTCTCCATTAAAATTATTTATTCCTAGCATTCAGCATTTTCATCACACTTTCATATCAGCAGGAATATATCAAAGCTGTCTATTAGTAGTAAAGACCTAGGGATGGTCTCCTTGTGGCAATTTTCTTTTCTTTTCTTTTTTTCTTTGAATAGTTTATTGTCAAGTTGGTTTCCATATAACACCCAGTGCTCAAACAGATCTTATTTCAAATCTGAGAGACAATGTAAAAGTGATGAAGATATGGCTGTTTACTTTAAAACTCCCAGAAAGATATCAGTACACTCCTTTCTAGTACAGACTGCTGGGCTACCCCATTTTCTAACATCTTAGAAGGTAGTAGGTAGGGGCCAGACACTTTCCAACAATTTCTAAAGGCTCCTACTAAATGGTGGAACCTAAGTCATGATGTTCAACGAATGTTTCTTGAACTTTGGGTTGCATAAGAATCACCCAGAGTGTTTGTTGAAAATGTAGACTTTCCTGACCCCCTCTCCCAGAGTCTGATAGTATAATGTGGATTCAGGTCAGGGTTGAGGCCAGATGACATGGACTGAGGCCTGAAAATTACAAGGAATCAAAAAAATGGGCAGGGAAAGAGGAAACCTAGGTGAGTTCTTAGGAAAACTTAATTTTAAACAAGTACCAACATGTGATTTTGTTGGAGGTGGTCCACCGTCCAGTCTTCCAGTCATATGCATTGATATAGGGTTTTATCTATTAAAAACTGGTTGAGACATGACATTCCTCATACAATAGTAGTTTTGATTAACAACATGAGTGAAAATTTCCACTCCTCATTTTGGCAACAGTTATACTTTCTAGATTCCATAGCAGTTCATCTTATATTCTAAGCTAATTAAGTAAATGTAATTAAATGACTGTGGCATTTGTGTAGCATTTTGTATGTGGTCACATAGCACATTACCTACATTTAAACAGAATTACTAAAATGATAACTGAGAAAAATAAAACAACTGAGATATTTTCCAACAGGTTTCTGGCGCTAAGGGTGATTGGACATAAGGAAGGCTTCAGACAATTCAGCCTAACAAGTTATTTTAGTTCGTCTTAAAGTAAAACAAGATGAGATAAAACATACAATTCTTTCCAAATTTTAAATCTCTTCCTTTTTCATCAGTAAAACAAACACTAGACACATATGAAGAATAACATGTCAAACTGCAAATGGATATGTGTTTACACTGAAATTAAAATATTAATATAAAAAAGTAACAACACTGCAAGCAAAAAAAATAAAGTTAAAAAAAATAAAATATTAATATATAAAATACAATATTTTAATAATTATTGAGCAATATAAGTTGGTCTTCTTCCCACAAATTTGCAGTAATTTTATGCTAGTGATTTTATAAATGGAAACATCACACCATGAACATCAAGATGGTTGTCTAAAGGGAATGGTAAAGTGGCAATGCTCTGGCAAGGAGGCATGGACCCAGTACATACCAATCATGCTTTCACTCTCTCATTGTTAAACCAACATTACCACAGAAAGGAAACTGGTTTCAGAACCTTACTAAAAATGAATTGCAGGTAAATTCACATTTAAACCTTCAAAAAACTTGATTAGACCACTAAGTTACTCAACTTATTATTCTTAAAAACAACTTTGAATTTTAAGTTAATAATATTAAATATTGAAAGGTAAATGAATACTAACATCAATATTTACTGTGTCTAAGGCACCAAGGAATATCATTCCCATTCTCCAGATGAGGACACTGATGCTCAAAAAGATGAAGTAACTTGACCAAAGCCACACAACTTGGAAGTGGTTTAGCTAGGAATCAAATCTAGCTGCTGGGACCTCAGGACTTCACTCTTAAATTCTGTGCTAGCCTTCCTATGCACTGAGATATTATTTTCATCATATTGGAGAAGCTCGGAAAGGTTTCTAAAAAATGATGTTGACAAGGAGAAACAGGAACACTAATAGATCATGGGAATGTAAACTGATACAAACACTTAAGAAGGCAATTTGGTAATATATACCAAAATTTTAAATGCATATTTCCCTTGACCCAACAGTTCTAATTTTAGGATTTGTGCTATATAGTTCACTACAGAATGAAAAGATATGGAGAAGTATATTTACTATGGCATTTTTTTTGTAGTAGTCAAACTAGAAAACCCTGATATGGCCAGAATGGAACCAGATATATAAATGATATAGATCTATGCAATAGGAGATTATGCGTTTATCAGTATAAAGAGAACTGTTTTTTAAAAAAATTTTTTATGTTTTATTTACTTCTGAGAGAGAGAGAGGAACAGCATGAGCAGGGGAGGGTCAGAGAGAGAGGGAGGTACAGAATCTGAAACAGGCTCCAGGCTCTGAGCTAGCTGTCAGCACAGAGCCCGACGCGGGGCTCGAACCCACGAATCGTGAGATCATGACCTGAGCTGAAGTCGGTCGCTCAACCAACTGAGCCACCCAGGCGCCCTTAAAGAGAACAATTTAGTACAAAAATTCACCCAAAGTAAATAAGTGAAAAAAACTAGTTAAAAAAACTAGTTTTGGGGCGCCTGGGTGGCTTAGTCGGTTGGGCGTCCGACTTTCGCTTAGGTCATGATCTCACGGTTCGTGGGTTCAAGCCCCGCGTCGGGCTCTGTGCTGACTGCCAGCTCAGAGCCTGGAGCCTATTTCAGAGTCTGTATCTCCCTCTCTCTCTGACCCTCCCCTGCTCACGCTGTCTCTCTCTCTCTCCTAGAAATAAAAAAATAAATAAAAATATTTAAAAAAAACTAGTTTTACATTCATATCTAGAATATGAAAATTTTCATATTTTGCATTATATATTATAATTTATAAATTTTAAGCTGTATATAAATAAAAAATTGGACTGAGTGCATACATACATGTATTTATTCACAAGTAATTTTAATGGTCCTGATTTGGCAGGGTGGAAATGGAATGGCAGGGACAGGTCTTTCATTTTATACCCTTCTAAACAGGTTGAGTGTTTATTATAAGCATATCTCATTAAAAATGAAATTAAGATCGAGGGACCTGGGTGGTTCAGTTGGTTGAGCTTCGACTCATGATTTCGGCTCAGGTCATGATCCCAGATTTGTGGGATCGAGCTCACGTCCAGCTCTGCACTGAGCATGGAGACTGCTTAAGATTCTCTCACACTCTCCCCTTTGGCCCCTCTCCCCCCACTAGTGCTCTCTCTCTTACTCTCTAAAATAAAAAAATTAAAAACAAATAAATAAAATAAAGACAAACAAACTCAAAAAACAAAAAAACACTAAAAGACAAAAACTCAAGGATCGACACTTAATTCAGTACCATAAGAACTTAACACTGAACATAGTAAGAAATATATTTTATATCATAGACAAGAACATATATATAGAACTAAAATAAGTTTCACAGAATACTATATAGAATGTGCTGTACTATTTTATATCCTTTTCTATTACACTTTTTAAAAACTTTTTGTTTCAAAGTTTTAGTTAAATTTTAGTTAGTTTACATATAGTGTGATATTGGATTCAGGAGAGGAATTTAGTGATTCATCACTTACATAAAACATCCAGTGCTAATCATAACCAGTGCCTTCCTTAATGCCTATCACCCATTTATCCCATCCCCTACCCACATCCCCTTCATCAACCCTCAGTTTGTTCTCTATAATTAAGAGTCTCTTATGGTTTGCTTCCCTCACAATTTTTCCCCTTCTCCTATGTTCATCTGTTTTACTTCTTATATTCCACACATGAGTGAAATCATATGGTATTTGTCTTTCACTGATTGACTTATTTCACTTATCATAATACATACTAGCTCCATTCACGTTGTTGCAAGTGGCAAGATTTCATTCTTTTTGATGGCTGAGTAATATTCCACTGAATGAATATGTATATATATATATATATATACACACACCATCTTCTTTATCCATTTATCAATCAATGGACATTTGGGCTCTTCCATAATGTGGATATAATTGATAATGCTGTTATAAATATCGCAGTTCATGTGCCCCTTCAAATCAGTATTTTTTGTATCCTTTGTGTAAATACCTAGTAGTGCAACCACTGGATAATAAGCTAATTCTATTTTTAACTTTTTGAGAAACCTCCATACTGTTTTCCAGAGTCACTGGACCACTTTTCATTCTCATGAACAGAAGAGGGTTCCACTTTCTCCACATCCTCACCCGCATCTGTTGTTTCCTGTATTGTTAAATATAGTCTTTCTGGCAGGTACAAAGAGGTATCCCATTGTGGTTTTGATTTGTATTTCCCTGGAGATGAGAAATGTTGAGCATGTTTTCATGTGTCTGTTGACAATCTGGATGTCTTTGCAAAAATGACTTCATTTCTTCTGCCCATTTTTTTTTTTACTGGATTATTTGTTTTTCTGGGGTATTGAATTTCATAAGTTCTTTATAGATTTGGATACAAACTCTTTTTTTTTTTTTGTTTTAGAGAAAGAGAGAGTACACACAAGTGGAGGAGAGGGACAGAGGGAGAGAAAAATAATCTTTAGCAGGTCCTACACTGAGCACAGTGCCTGACATGGGGGTTGATCTCACGACCCTGGGATCATGAGCTGAGCTGAAATCAAGAGTCAGACGCTCAATCAAATTGGCTACCCAGGTGCCCCCTAACTCTTTATCAGGTAGATCATTTGCAAATATTTTCTCCCATTCCACAGGCTACCTTTTAGTTTTGTTGATTATTTCCTTCACTGTGCAGAATTTTTTTATCTTGATGAAGTCCCAATAATTCATGTTTGCTTGTTTCCCTTGCCTCCAACAATGTGTCTAGTAAGAAGTTGCTTTGGCTGAGGTCAAACAGTTTACTGCCTGTGTTCTCTTCTAGGATTTTGATGGTTTTCTGTCTCAAATTTAGGTCTTTCATCCATTTTGAATTTCTTTTTGTGTGTAGTGTAGAAAGTGGTCCAGATTCATTATCCTGCATGTCTCTGTACAGTTTTCCCAACATCATTTGTTGACAAAACTATCCTTTTTCCATTGGATATTCTTTCCTGCTTTGTTGAAGATGAGTTGAACATAGAGTTGTGGGTCCAATTCTGGATTTTTCTATTCTGTTCCATTGATCTATATGTCTGTTTTTGTGACAGTACCATACTATCTTGATGACGATAGCTTTGTAATACAGCTTAAGGTCCAGAATTGTGATTCCTCCAGTCCTGCTTTTCTTTTTCAGGATTGTTTTTCTACTCAGGGTCTTTTGTGGTTCCATACACATTTTAGGATTATTTGTTCTAGCTTTGTGAAAAATGCTGGTGATATTTTGATAAGGATTGTATTAAATATGTAGATTCCTTTGGGTAGTATAGACATTTTAACAATATTTGTTCTTCCAATCCATGAGCATGGAATGTTTTTCCCTTTCTTCGTGTAATCTTCAATTTCTTTCATAAGTGGTCTATAGTTTTCAGAGTACAGATCTTTTACCTCTTTGGTTAGGTTTATCTCTAGGTATCTTATGGGTCTTGGTGCCATTGTAAATGGGATCTATTCCTGGATTTCCCTTTTGCTGCTTCATTATTGATGTATAGAAATGCAACTGTATCTGTCTGTTTATTTTATATCCTGCTACTTTGCTGAATACATGTGTTAGTCCTAGCAATTTTTTGGTAGAGCCTTTCAGATATTCTACATAGAGTATCATGTCATCTGCAAATAGTAAAAATTTGAGTTCTTCCTCAAAGAAGAACTTTTATTTCTTTTTGTTGTCTTATTGCTGAGGCTAGGACTTACAGTACTATATTAAATAACAATGGTGAGAGTGGACATCCCTGTCTTGTTCCTGACCATAGAGGAAAAGTTCTCAGTTATTTCCCATTGAGGATGATATTAGCTATGAGTCTTTTGTATATGGCCTTTATGATGTTGAGGTATCTTCCCTCTACTCCTACTTTATTCAGGGCTTTTATATAAAGAATGGATATTGTACTTTGTCAAATGCTTTTTCTGCATCTATTGAAAAGTTCCTATAGGTTTCATTTTTTCTTTTATCAATGTGGTGTATTACATTGATTGATTTGTGATTATTAAAACAATCCTGCAGCCCAGGAATAAATCCCATTTGATCATGATGAATAATTATTTTAATATACTGTTGGAGTCCATTTGCTAGTCTCTTGTTGAGAATTTTTGCAGTCATGTTCATCAAGGATACTGGCCTGTAATTCTCCTTTTTTGGGGTTCTTTGTCTGGTTTTGGAATCAAGGTAATGCTGTCCTCATCGAATAAGTTTGGAAGTTTTTCTTCCATTTCAATTTTTTGTAAGAGCTTGAGAAGAATAGGTACTAACCTTCTTTAAATGTCTTGTAGGATTCCCCTGGAAAGCCATTTGTTCCTATACTTTTGTTTTTTGGGAGATTTTTGTTTACTGATTCTATTTCTTTGCTGGTTATGGGTCTGTTCAAATTTTTTATTTCTTTCTGTCTCCATTTTGCAGTTTATGTGTTTCTAGGAATTTATCTGCTTCTTTCAGTTTGCCCCACTTTGTTGGCATATACTTTTTTCATAATGTTCTCTTATAATTGTTTCTATTTCTGTGGTTTTGGTTGTGATCTCTCCTATTTCATATATTATTTTATTTATTTGGGTCCTTTCTCTTTTCTTTTTGATAACTCTGGCTAGGGGTTTGTAAATTTTGTAAATTCTTTCAAGAAATCAGGTCTTAGTTTCATTGATCTGTTGGATTGCCTTTTTTGTTTCTATCTCATTTATTTCTGCTCTAACCTTTATTCCATCCCTTCTTCTGCTGCCTTTAGGCTTTATTTGCTCTTCCCTTCCTAGCTCCATTAGGTGTAAGATTAGGTTGTATATTTGGGACTTTTCTTGGTTCCCTAGGTAAGCCTGTATTACTTTATACCTCTCTCTCATGACTGCCTTTGTTGCATCCCAAAGGTATTGGACTGTTGTGTTTTCATTTTCCGTGGCTTCTATGTATTTTTTTGAGAGAAATTAAAAGTGTAAGTGGAAGAGGGCTGAAGGAAGAGAGAGAGAGAGAGGAGAGAGAGAGAGAGAGAGAGAGAGAAAATGAATCTTAAGCAGGCTCCACAACAGCACAGAGCCAAAGGGAGGCCTCAATTTCACAACTATGAGATCATGACCTGAGTTGAAATCAAGAGTCTTTTGTGGTCTTCCAAATTCTTTCTTGTGGTCAACTTAAAGTTTCATAGTGTTGTGGTTAGAAAACATGCATGATATCAGCGCAATATTTTTGTACTTGTTTAGGCCTGAATTTTGACACAGTAACTGATCTATTCTGGAGAATGTTCCATGTGCACATGAGAAAGAATGTGTACTCTACTGTTTTAGGATAAAATGTTCTGAATATATCTATCAAGTCTATCAAGTCCAGTGTGTCATTCAAAGCCATTGTTTCCTTGTTGATTTTCTCCTTAGATAATCTGCCCATTGTTGTAAGTAGGGTCTTAGAGTCTCCTACTATTACTGGGAGCACCTGAGTGGCTTGGTGGGTTAAATGTTTGACTTCAGCTCAGGTCACGATCTCATAGTTCATGAGTTTGAGCCCCACATCAAGCTCTGTGCTGACAACTCAAAGCCTGGAGCCTGCTTCAGATTCTCTGTCTTTCTCTCTCTCTCTGCCCCTTCCCCACTTGTGCTCTCTCTCACACACTCTTTCTCTCAAAACTTAATAAACATTTAAAAAGTTTTTAAAGTTTCATACCATTATTGAATTATTATCAAGGAGTTTTTGTATGTTTGTTATTAATTGATTTATATATTTGATTACTTCAAGTTGGGAGCATAAATAGTTACAATTGATAGATCTTCTTGATGGATAGGCCCCTAATTTTGTTTTTTGTTTTTGTTTTTTTATTCTTTTTAATAGTTTATTGTCAAGTTGGTTTCCATATAACACCCAGTGCTCATCCCCACAAGTGCCCTCCTCTATGCCCATCACTCCCCTTCCCCTCCCCCCACCCCTATCAGTCCTCAGTTTGTTCTCAGCATTCAAGAGTCTCTCATGGTTTGCCTCCCTCCCTCTTCCCCACTATTTTCCCCGCTTCTTCTCCCCCAAGGTCCTCTGTTAAGTTCCTCCTAATTCTCCTATATGTGCAAACATATGGTATCTGTCCTTCTCTGCCTGACTTTTTTCACTCAGCATAATACCCTCAAGTTCCATCCATGTTGCTACACATTAGGCCCCTAATTTTTATATAATGTGCTTCTTCATATTTTGTACAGTCTTTGGTTTAAAACCAAGCTTGTCTGATATAAGCATGGCTACTCTGGCTGACATATGGTTCTCTATACCCTCACTTTCAATCTGGAGGTGTCTTTAGGTCGAAAATCACTCTCTTGTAGGAAGCATATAGTCTTTTTTTTTTTTAATCCATTCTCGTACCTGATGTCTTTCAATTGAAGAATTTAGTCCATTTACATTCAAAGTGATTATTGATTAGAGATGAATTTGTGCTATTCCATTACTTGTAATGTTATTGTTTATAGAGATTTTGTCTATTCCTTTCTAGTTTTTGATGCTTATGGTCTTTTGCTCTCATTCAAACAGTCCCCTTTAATATTTTTTGCAGGGATTGTATAGTAGTTACAAGCTCCTTTAGTTTTTGTTTGTCTGGGAAAATATCTCTCCTTCTATTCTGATTGATAGCCTTGCTGGGTAAAGTATTCTTGGCTGCACAGTTTTCCCATTCAGCATGTTGAATATATCATGCTACTCCCTTCTGCCTGCCAGGTTTCTGTGGAGAGATCTGATGCTAACCTAATTTTTCTTCCCTTGTAGCTTAGGGATTTCTGTTCCCTTGTTGCTTTTAGGATTCTTTCTGTATCTCTGTATTTTGCGAATTTTACTACTTTATGTCTTGATTTTGGCCAGCTTTTGTTAAATTTCATGGGAGTTCTCTGTGCCTCTTGAATTTGGATGCCTAGTTCCTTCTCCAGATTAGAGAAGTTTTCAGTATGATTTCCTCAAATAAACCTTCCTCCTTTTTTCCCCCCCTCTCTTCTTCTGGCACTCCTATGATAAGAATGGTATTACACTTTATGGAGTCACTGAGTTCCCTAAGCCTGTATTTGTGATCCAATATTTTTCTTCCCTTCTTCATTTAAGCTTCATTATTTTCCATAATTTAATCTTCTATATCACTTATTCATTCATATGCCTCTTCCATCCTTGTGTTCATTACACACAGTCAGTTTTGCACCTCAGTTGTAACATTTTCTATTTCAGCTTGTCTAGTTTTTAGGGTTTTTTAAAAATTTTCTGTGGTGAGGGACTGTCCTGTGTCTTCTATGCTTTTCTCAAGCCCAGCTAGTATCTTTGTGATTGTTGTTTTAAATTCTGGTTCAGGTATATTACTTATATTTGTTTTGATCGCCTCCCTGGTTGTAACCTGTTCTTGTTCTTTCTTTTGGATAAAGTCTTCCATCCTGGCATTTTTTTCTTTAAGGTCTCAGTCTTTTTGTGTTAGGAAAACCTGTGCTTGGGCCTATTTCCACTAGAGCCAAAGCTTTGCAGCACTCTATGTTCAATAGACCTGGTGTGTGCAGGGGGTTTGTGCTGGTCTTCTCGAGAAGGGTCCTGATGCTCTGGTTCTCAATCACATTTGTCTTATTTAAAAAGGCACTTGCAGATTTCAGGGGGTGGGAGCTTGGTTTAAGCAGTTCAAGCCTCCACTGTGTGCACTGTGGGCTTGCTGAAGTCCTTCAACGCTGATGGGAGAGGTGAAAAATGGTGACAGCCCACTCTCTTCCGTAGAACGGAGAGTTCATGCTAGCTGCTGTTCAGGAAACCTTCAAAGAAGAGCAAACAATCTCCTCTCTTGTGTTTCAGGCTTCTGTCAGATCTCTGCCATCACCTTGTCTGTGTGTGAGCGATCTACCTGCGGGGCAGTGCAGCGGTCATGTATTTTATCTCAGGGATGGGACTGGGGTTCAAAACTCAGAATTTTAAGGACCTGGCATGTTAAGGACCTGTGTTGGTCCACTCGGGGAGGGTCTCACCATGCTGTGGGTGGTGCCAGTTGTCCCCCAAAAAAACAGTCTCACGACAATAGAAAGGCTTGGAACTTATTGTAAAGTGTAGCAAAAAGGCCAGCATCCAGCATCCAGGTCAGTTGCCCTCAGCAGCTTCTTCTGTTTGTATGCTAATGAATGGGGCAGCTCAATGGAGCCTGCAGGCTCTCTTGTCCAGAGAGGCAATGTTGCCTCTCTCTAATGCAATTAGGGGAACTGTCTCTCTCAGTGGATCTTCATAGCATGCTGTCTGCTCCCAGGCCTCTGCCCTCCTTCTCCACAGAAACTGCTATGCCCATCAGACTGGACTCTGGTGACGGTACAGGCTTCTAAAATTTCTGACTGTGAAAAACGTGTGATAATCAGTCTCACCACCATCCCCCGATTTCCCAGTCAATGATTTTGAGAACGTGTTTTTCTTGTGCAATCCTTTGTGTGCTTCTCTCTCTCTCTTCTCCATGATCAGGGCTCCCACCTCTCTCCAGCACCTTTGATTCTTTCCTCCTGAAATCACATCTCTGCACCTCCTATCTTCCATAATATGGCCTCTTTTCTCCCCTAGTTGTGCAGTTTCTTCTCTCAGTTTTCAGATCGATTTCCAGGGTGTTCTGAATGATTTGATATTTATCTATCTGTGTTTGAGGGACAAGGCAAGCATATGGTCTTTTACTACTCTGCCACCTTAACTCCATTCTACCCATTTGTTTTATACTTTGTTTACTACCCACTAAAATGATTTCATATCCCAAAGTAAATCTTGACTTGTTCTGCTGATATAACCTATAAATATCTGGAGGTAGCCCTAATTAACACAACAGACCATCTCTAGGAGCCCAGTGTTTACCTAACCCACAAACTCAGATATTTCCAACACAATTAACACCAGAGAATGCTTTCCTAAAATAGAACAGATGTGGTCTCAGATCTTTTCACTTTAAAGAATTTATTCCATTCTTCCTTATGTCCAGTCTTATATCCCGAAACCTGTCTAGACTCTACTGAATTGGGTTCCTTATTTAGCAGTAATTTTTTTTCACTCAGTAACTTGTAGTCTAATCTGATCTAATTCACCAAGGAACAAAAAAAGTTGGTTCTGTTGCTCATTTGTTTTAACTCTACTTTTCTGTTTTCTTCCCATTGTACTACCAGTTCATATACTCAAATTCTTCTTTGCCCTATTCATATAATGGTTTTCATATTCCTGATTTACTTATTCTGAGACTGTGCAAACCAAAGCCAAGCTTACTTGTAGCCAGAAGTAACACATTTTTTAAAACCCCATAGATCCCAAAGATGTGGGGAGAGTTTGGTTCACCAAAAAATTTAAAAGAGGAATTAGACTATTTAATGTGGAACCAAGTTTAAAATTGTACATCATGTGGTTAAGAAAATGCTTACTTTTTGTGGCTGATGTGAACTTATGTAAAGCAACCTTGCTAAACTATATAAATAAAACAAAAATAAGTCAATACAACATTGAGGAGAAAATACAAACTATTTTACATGTTTATCCTGCCTTTATCAATAAAGAGTAAATTGGACCCACTTAAACTTTAAACGAATACAAAACAGTGCACTCTTCAGTTCTTTAAATAACTCTTCTGGGATATCTGAAAACTCTAGTCACTCTCATATCTAACCAAAACTTTACTGCAACAGCCCTATCCTTTTTTTATTTAACAATTTTATTGATATATAGTTCACATACCATACAACCCACATATTTAAAATGTACACTTTTAATGCTTTTTTGCATATTCACAAAATTGATCAATGATCACCACAATAAATTTTAGAATATTTTCATCGCCTCACAAAAAAATAAGCCTATGCTCATTAGCAGTCACTCTCCATTTCCCCACAAACCTCCTTTTAGCAACCAGACTGTGCCAACCATTATTCTACTCTGTGTCTCTATAGATTTGCCTATTCTGGACGTTTCATATAAAAGGAATTATATAATATGTGACCTTTACTGCCTGGCTTCTTTCACTTATGAATTTTATAGAGTAAATCAGTGCTTCATTCTTTTTAATTAATGAATAAAAATCCATTTTATAAATACATCACATTTTGTTTATCCCTTCATCAGTTGATGGCCATTTTGATTGTTTCCACTTTGGGGCTATTATAAATAATACTACTATAAAATTCATACAATAACAATATATTAATAACAAAGGACTACTAACAGATCACATATATTTGGAAATAAAATTACATATTAATAATAACCTTTTAGTTAAAAAAGGAAGCATAAAAAATTAAGAAATGCTAGAATAGATTAATAAAACTATATATGTCAAAATTTGGTGACCATATCTGAAAAAGTTATATAGGTATATAGGCCAAAATTTATGACACTAAATAAGTTTTACAGTAAAAAAGAAAGGTTAAAAACAAAAAAAGTTAAACATTCAAATCATAAACTGGGAAAAAGTGCATAGAGAAAATATAAAAAGGGAATGATAAGGATAAGAGAAATAATGAAATAGAGAAGAGGAAAAAAACAACAGAGAACATTTACAAAATAAATTCTTTCTTTAAAAAGATTAGTAACACAAAGCTTTGGCAAAACTATTTAATTGTTTAAAGACCTTTCTCCAAAGAAGACATACAGATGGCAAACAGGCACATGAAAGGATGCTTGAGATCACTCATCATCAGGGAAATGCAAATCAAAACCAATGAGATACCACATCACACCTGTCAGAATGGTTAAAATCAAAATGCAAGAAACAAGTGTTGGTGAGGATATGGTGAAAAAGGAACCTTTATGCACTGTTGATGACAATGCAAGCTGGTGCAGTCACTCCAGAAGAGAGTACGGAGGTTCTTCAGAAAGTTAAAAATAGAACTAACCTATGATCCAGCAATTGCACTACTGGGTATTTGCCCAAAGAATTCAAAAACATGAATTCAGAAGGATACATGCATCCTTATGTTTATAGCAGGATTATTTACAATAGCCGAGATAGGGAAGCAGCCCCAGTGTCCATCGATTGATGAATGGATAAAGAATATGTGGTATATATACATACATATACAACAAAATATTATTCAGCCATCAAAAAGAATGAAATCTTGCCATTGGCAATGGTATCGATAGAGCTAGGTTGTATTATGCTAAGTAAAATAAGCAAGTCAGAGAAAGACAAATACCATAAGATTTCATTAATATGTGGAATTTAAGAAACAAACAGATGAACATTGGGGAAGGAAAAAACTGAGAGGGAAGCAAACCATAAGAGACTCTTAAGTATAGAGAACAAACTGATGGTTGACGGAGGGAGGAGGGCAGGTGATGGGCTAAATGTGTGATGGTACTTGTTGTGAGGATACTTGTTGTGATGGGTGTTATATGTAATTGATGAATCACTAAATTCTACACCTGAAACCAATTTTACCATATATATTAACTAACTAGAATTTAATTAAGAACTTGAATTCAAAAAAAGGATTAAAGCCCTAAGTGTGAGACTTGATACTATAAAAATCCTAGAAGAGAATACAGGCAGTAACTTCCTTGCCATTGACTATGGCAAAATTTTTCTAGTTATGTCTCCTAAGGCAAGGAGCACAAAGAAGCACAAAGCACAAAGAAACTAATGCAACTCACTCAAAATAAAAAGCTTCTGGGGGCGACTGGGTGGCTTAGTCGGTTAAGCGTCCGACTTTCGCTTAGGTCATGATCTCGCGGTTCGTGGGTTCGAGCCCCGCGTCGGGCTCTGTGCTAACTGCCGGCTCAGAGCCTGGAGCCTGTTTCGATCTGTGATTCCCTCTCTCCCTGACCCTCCCCTGCTCGCGCTGTCTCTCTCTCTGTCTCCTAGAAATAAATAAAAATATTAAAAAAATAAATAAATAAAAAATAAAAAGCTTCTGCACAACAAAGGGAACAATTAACAAATCAAAAAGACAACCTACTGAATGGGAGAAGATATCTTCAAACAACATATCTAAGGGATTAGTATACATATAAATATAAGTTATATATAAATAACATAAAACTCAACACCAAAAATCCCAAATAATCCAATAAAAAATTGGCAGAAGACGTGAACAGACATTTCTCCAATGACATACAGACACATGGCCAACAGGTACGTGAAAACATGCTTAACATCACTGATCATCAGGGAAATGCAAATCAAAGCCACAGTGAGATATCACTTTATACCTGTCAGAATAGCTAAATCAAAAATACAAGAAATAACAAGTGTTGGGTGAGGATGTGGAGGAAAAGAAATTTTCATGCACAGTTAGTGGGTATGCAAACTCATGCAGCCACTGTGAAAAGCTGTATGAAGTTTACAGAGAAAATTAAAAATAGAATTACCGTATGATCCAGTAATTCCACTACTGGGTATTTACCCATAGAAAATGGAAACACTAATTTGAAAAGATACATGTACCCCTATGTATATTGCAGCATTTATTTACAATAGCCAAATTATGGAAGCAACCCAAGTGTCCATTAACAGATGGATGGATAAGAAGATATGGTTTATCTATACAATGGAATGCAGGTACGCCCACGCACACATGCACACACACACACACACACACACACACACACACACCACGGAATATTACTCAGCCATAAAATGAATGAGACCTTGCCATTTGCAACAACATGGATTGATCTAGATGGTATAATGCTAAGTGAAATAAACGAGTCAGAGAAAGATACAATATAATTTCACTCATTTGTGGAAGTTAAGAAACAAAACATATGATTAAGTAAACAAAGCAGAAGCGGATCCATAAATACAGCGAAGAAACTGGTGCTTGCCAATGGCAGGGGAGCGGGGGATGGGCAAAATGGGTGAAAGGAAGTGGGAAGTACAGGCTTTTGGTAATGGAACAAAAAATCCCAAGAATGGATGGTACAGCATATTGTCAATGGTATTATAATAGCGTTGTATGGTGAGAGTGGTAGCTCCACTTGTGGCAAACATAGCATAGCATATAGAGTTGATGAATCACTATATTATACACCTGAAAGTAATGCAATATTGTGTGCCAAGCAAATTTCAATTTTTGGAAAGGCATATTAACCTCAAAATAATGTACAAGTCCATTAATTATCAAAAAATGCACATTAAAATTTCTGTGACATACTGATACACACTCACAAGAGTTGTTAAAAATAAAAGGTATGGCAAAAACAAAACAAGTATTAGAATAATAATTTACAGTCAATGAATTTAACATGGTCATAGAACACAAGATTAAGAAGAAAATTGATTGTTTGCTTCCATACTAGTAAATGAAATGTGAAATTATTTTTCAAATCCAAATACAATAAATATTAAGTGGCAAGGAATAAATGTTTAAAAAAATACCCAAGGGGTCAATGGGTGGCACAGTCGGTTGGGCATCCAACTTCGGCTCAGGTCATGATCTCACTGTTCATGGTTTGAGCCCTACATCAGGTTCTGTGCTTACAGCTCAGAGCCTGGACCCTGCTTCAGATTCTGTGTCTTCCTCTCTCTCTGCCACCCCCCCGTTCTAACTCTCTCTCTCTCTCTCTCCCCCTCTCTCTCAAAAACAAAACAAAACAGAACAAAAGAAACATTAAAAAGATATCCAAGATCTGTACATTAGAATCTTCAAGGGGTCCCTTGGTGGCTCAGTCAGTTAAGTGTCCAACTCTTGGTTTTGGCTCAGGTCACCATCTCACGGGCTTGTGGGTTCAAGCCCTACACTGGACTCTGTGCTGACAGTGCAGAGCCTGCTTGGGATTCT
Organism: Hyaena hyaena; assembly: GCF_003009895.1. Classification (NCBI taxonomy): domain Eukaryota; kingdom Metazoa; phylum Chordata; class Mammalia; order Carnivora; family Hyaenidae; genus Hyaena; species Hyaena hyaena. The sequence continues at coordinate 154,034 of NW_024081168.1, forward strand.
TTCTCTCTCTCCTCTCTCTCCTCTCTGCCCGTCTCCTGCTTATGCTCTCTATCTCTCTCTCAAAATAAATACATAAATTAAAAAAAAAGAATCTTTTAAATGTTGCAAAGATAAATTATAGAAAGTCTAAATAATCTAAAAGCTATACCATATTCATGGATTAGAAGATTTAATATTGCTAAGATGGTTATTCTCCCCCAAACTGATCTATGGATTTAATGCAAACCCATTAAAATTTTCCATTGGCTTTAAAAAAATAAATTAGAAGACCTATTCTAAAATTTATATGGAGGATGGATGAAATAGATGATGGGGATTAAAGAGTACACTTATCATGATGAAACAACTAAAATAAAATGATAAAAAATAGAAATAAAATTTTTATGAAAATACTAGAACCTGCAATAACTGAAAACATTTTTAAAACAGACAAAATTGAAGGACTTACCTTCTCCACTTCAAGATTGAATGTAAAGCTACAGTAATAAAGACAGCTGTTATTGGTGACACAAAATAGATACACAGATAAATAAAATGAAGAACAGACAGCATAGAAATAGATCTAAACACCTTTTATCAATGAATTTTTACAAAGTGCAAGGTGATTCAGTGGATAAAAGCAGACCTTAAATGGGTTTTGAGAGATGAGAATTACATGTGGAAAATATGAGTATCTATATCATGCACAATTAACTGAGAATAGACTATAGATATAAAAGAGCTTAAAACTATAGAATTGTTAGGTGCCCCTGGGTGGCTCAGTCGGTTAAGCGTCCGACTTCAGCTTAGGTCATGATCTCACGGTTTGTGGGTTGGAGCCCTGAGTCGGGTTCTGTGCTGACAGCTAGCTCAAAGCCAGGAGACTGCTTCTGATTCTGGGTCTCCCTCTCACTCTGACCCTCCCCGCTCATGCTGCCTCTCTCTCTCTCTCTGAAAAATAAATAAAACATTAAAAAAAACTATAGAATTGTTAGAAAACAAACATAGAAGCAACTCTTTGTGACTTTGAATTAGCTATGACACCAAACGTACAACAAGAAAAGATTGGATTTCATCAAAATTTAAAACTACTGTTAATCAAATAAAACTATCAAGAAATTGAAAAAGAAAACCCCTAGAACAGAAGAAAAAAATTTAAAACTTTATATCTGACAGGAAACATGTATGTGACATGTAAATTACTCTTAATAAATCACAATAAAAAGGCAATAATTTTAAAATGGACAAAAAGTCTGAATACAATACAACTTCAAAAAAGTCAGGTAAAATGTCGATAAGCAAATGAAATATGTTCAATACCAGCAATCATTATGAAAGTCCAAATCAAATCCGCAATTAAATATCACTTCACACCCACTATGGTGGCTATAATACAAATATAAAAAGTATATAAAAGGGGCGCCTGGGTGGCTCAGTCGGTTAAACGTCCGACTTCAGCTCAGGTCATGATCTCGCGGTTCGTAGGTTCGAGCCCCGCGTCGGGCTCTGTGCTGACAGCCAGCTCAGAGCCTGGAGCCTGTTTCAGATTCTGTGTCTCCCTCTCTTTCTAACCCTCTCCTGCTCACACTGTCTGTCTCTCTCTCTCTCAGAAAAAAATAAAGAAAATATACATAAAATAACAAGTGTCTGCACAAATGTGAAAAAATTTAAACCCTCATAAATTGTGGGAATGTAAAATTGTGCGCCCATTTTGGCAAACAGGGTGGTAGTTCCTCAAAAGTTTAAACATAAAGTCACCATATGACCCAGAAATTCTACTCTTAGGCATATATCCAAAAGAAATGAAAACTTATGGGGTACCTGGGTGGCTCAGTCGATTAAGCGTCCAACTTTGGCTCAGGTCATGATCTCCTGGTTTGTGAGTTCGAGTCCTGAGTCAGGCTCTGTGCTGACAGCAAGGATCCTGGAGCCTGCTTCAAATTCTGTGTCCCCCCCCCCCCATCTCTCCCCTGCTCACACTCTGTCTCTCTCTCTGTCAAAAATAATAAATAAACATTAAAAAAAGAAATGAAAACTTATGTCCATGTACATGCTTTCATACAAAAGTTCAAGCAGCATTATTCATAATAGCCAAAAAAATTTAAATAATCGAAGTGTCCATGAGCTGATGAACAGATAAACAAAATGTGACTTGTCTGTACAATGTAATATTGTTCATCCATAAAGAAGAATAAAATACTGATACATACCACAACATGGATAAACCTTGAAAGCATATGTTAAGTGAAAGAAGCCCACATGTTGTGTGATTCCATTTATATGAAATGTCTGGAACAGGAGAATCTATATATAGAGAAATTAGATTAGTGGTTGCTTAGGGCTGAGAATAGGGCATGGGAGATTGACAGGTAATGGCTACAGGATACAGGGTTACTGTTTGGGGTAAAGAAAATTTGTAAAATTGTGATGATGGATGCATATCTGTGAATATACTAAAATTCATTGAATTATATACTTCAAAATGGTGAATTATGTCTCAATAAAGTCGTTACAAAGACCCTTGAAGTTTTAATAAAGATAATTTCAGACATAAAATAGATCTACACTACAAGAAATATTAAAGTAATTCTTTCAAAAAAAAAAAAGTAATTCTTTCAAATGGTAGGCAAATGATACCAGTGGGAAATCTTGGGCTACACAAAGAAATGAAAAGCACCAGAAAAGCAGGAAGGGTAGCTATATGTACAAATATAAAGACGTTTCTTTCTTATAATTTAAATACGTTTAAAAGAGTATTGGTTGTTTAAAGAAAAATAACCATGTATGACAGAGTTTATAATATTATAGCAGTAAAATATATGAAAGCAAGAGCACAAAGTTCAGGAAGAGGGAAATGGAAGCATGCTGTTAAAGATGTTCTCATACTATAAAAGAAACAGCATAAATTGCTTGAATATATCACTTGACTGTGATATATTAAAGATATTTAATATAAACCCTAAAGCAACGACTAAACTAACACAGCAAATACTTATAACTAATAATAAAAAAATTTAAAAATGGAACGATAAGAAACACTTAATCAGAAAGAAATCAGAAAAAGAAGAGAGAAACAAAAATCAGATAGAACAAAGAACAAATTTTAAGATAGTATATATAAAGCCAACTATATCAATAATCACTTGAAATGCAAATGGCTTAAATATATCCATTACAGTAGAAAGATTGGTTGGGTAAAAAAGTAAGGTCCAACTGTATGCTGTTTACAAGAAACATACTTTACATATAAAAGGTTTTATGTTAAAAGTTAAAAGATAGCAACAAATACCATGAAAATACTAATGAAAAGAAAGCTGGAGTATCTTTATTAACTTCAGTAAAACTAGACTTCAGAACCAGGGATATTATCAGGAATAAAGAGAGATATTACATAATGATAAAAGTATCAATTCTTTGAGAAGACATAAAAATCCTAAATGTGTATGCACCTTGAAAATATATAAGGCAAAAACTGACAAATATGAAAGGAGCAATAGATAAATTCACAAGTATGGTTGAAGACATCAGCACTCTTTTCTTAGTACTTGATAGAAGAAGTAGGCAGAAAATGTGTAAAGAATATAGATTACATAAACAACACAATTAATCAACTTGACCTAACTGATATCTGTAGAGCACCCCATTCAACAACAGCAGAATAGACATTCTTTCCCAGTACACTTGAAACGGTCACCCAACATAGACAATATTCTAAGCCATAAAACAAACCTTAACAAATTTAAAAGGATACAAATCATACAAAATATGTTCTCAAACTATAATGGAATTAAATAAGAGATTGATAACAAAATATCTTGAGAAATTCCTAAATATTTGTAAATTAAACAACATATTTCTAAATATCTTGTGCATCAAAAGGAAGAAGCAGGGAAATTTAAGATATTTTGAACTAAGTGAAAATGAAAATAAAACATCAAATTTTGTAGGATGCAGTTATCATAGTGCTTAGAAAGAAAATTATAGCATTAAATTCTTACATTAGAAAAGATTTTAAGTTGGTAACTTAAGCCTCGAAATTAAGAAATTAGAGGAGCCTGGGTGGCTCAGTCGGTTGAGTGTCTGACTTTGGCTCAGGCCATGATCTCACAATCTGTGAGTTCAAGCCCTGCATTGGGCTCTGTGCTGACAGCTCAGAGCCTGGAGTCTGCTTCAGATTCTATTTCTCCCTATTGCTCTCTGCCCCTCCCCTGCTTTCTCTCTCTCTCTCTCTCAAAAATAAACACTAAAAAATTAAAAAAAAAAAAAGAAATTAGAGGAAAAAGGGCAGAAGAGAATTGAACCTTAAGCAAGCAGAAGGAAGAAAAGAATATAGATTGGAGGAGAAATGAATAAAATCAAAATTGGAAAAATGATAGTAGAAATAAATGAAACCAATAAGTAGATTTTTCAAAAGTTCAATACTGAACTTGCAAACTTGAAACAAGTCTGAATAAGAAAAAAAAAATGATACAAGACACAAATTACCAACATCAGAAATGAAAGAGCTCTCTACTGATAGCCCAGACATTAAAAGGATAATAAAGAATTACTATAAACAACTCTATGCCCATAATTTAACAACTTAGATAAAATGGACTGATTCCTTAGAAGATATCAACTATCAAAAATCACTCAAGAAGAAATAGATAACCTGAATAGTCCTGTGTCTGTTAAAGAAATTAAATTTACAGTTAAAAAAAAATCACAGTCTTCCAAAAAAGAAAATTCAGGCCTAAATTGTTTCACTGATGAATTTTACCAAATATTAACAAAGAAATTATACCAATTCTAAACACCTACAGAAAATAGGAGATTGCACACTCACTATCTCATTTTATGAGGCCATCATTTCTCTAATACAAAAAGAAAAGATCAAAAGAATACTACAGATCAAAATCCTTTCTTTTTTTGTAAAATTACATAGTAAAATTTACCATTTTTTAAAAATATAATTTATTGTCAAGTTGGCTAACATATAGTGTATACAGTGTCTCTTGGTTTTGGGGGTAGATTCCCGTGATTCACCACTTACATACAACACCCAGTGCTCATCCCAACAAGTGCCCTTCTCAATGCCCATCACCCATTTTCCCCTCTACCCCACATCCCCATCAACCATCACTTTGTTCTCTGTATTTAACAGCCTCTTATGGTTTGCCTCCTTCCCTCTCTGTTTGTAATTATTTTTCCCCTTCAAAATTCTTTCAACAAAATCTTCAATAAACCATTAACATCAAATCCAGCAATTATATACTCCTTTACATAAGTCGAACTTTATATAAGTGGAAAATACAATACCACTAGTAGGTTTCATCCTAGGATAACAAGACTGGTTCAACATTTGGAAATCAATCAATTTAATTCACCATTTAACAGACTAAGAAAAATCATATGATCATATCATATGGTATGTATTTTCTGGAATTGATGCAGAAAAAAATATTCAACAAAATTCAATACCCATTACTGATAAAAAAAAAACTCTCAGCAAACTAGAAATAGATAGAAACTTCCTTAATCTAATAAAAAGCATCAGTGAATAATCTACTACAATGTCATATTTAATTAGATTAAGAACCAAGCAAGGATGTCCTCTCTCACCATTCCTGTTCAGTGTCATACTGGAAGTCCTATAATGCAAAAAGACAAGAAAATGATATGAAGCATCCAGATTGGGAAGGGAGAAATAAAATTGTCCTGTGAATTCACAAGATTCACATGATCCTTCACCCAAAAATCCCAATAAATCAATGAAAAATCTCCTAAAACTTATAATGAATTTAGCAAGATCACGGGTTAAAAAGTCAATATACACCCTGCGATGAACAGGTAGAATTTGATATTTTAAAAATACCATTTACAATAATGCTGTAAATAAAACAAAATGCTTAAGTATGAATCTAACAAAAATATGTATATGTTTTGCTGAAGACAACAAAATATTGATGAAAGAAATCAAAGATGCAAATAGAGAGATATATTCTATAGTCATGTGTTTTAAGACTCAATATTGTTAAAATGTCAGTCCTCCCCAAGTGTACGTAGAGATTAATTGCAATTCCAATCAAAATTCCAACAGGATTTTTGGTAGACATAGACAAGGTGTTATTATGCCAAAACTAAACAAAACAAAATAAAACAAAACCAATCTTTAATGTCATCAAAAATATCATCAGTATTGAAATTATCCAGGTTGTCTCAAAAGTGTTTTTTTTTAACTGTTTCCTTTTTTTGAATTACAATCCAAGTAAAATTCAGACATAGCAATTGACTTTTGCTCTTTTAATTTGTATTCAAAGTCAAGACTGAAGAGGAGATGTGGAACTGTTGAGGATACACCACAACAAGTTGTTTGTTTGTAGGTTAGAGTTTCCCTCAGTTTGGATTTGGCTGATTGTATCCCTGTGGTATCATTGAATATGTTCCTCTACCAGAAGGTATATATCTTGTAAACAGGTACCCAGATCTAAAGCAAGAATTGGCAAACTAAGGCCGGCAAGTAAAATCCAAGCTGCAGCCTGTTTTCTGTGCTGCCCCATAAGTTAAAAATCGTTTTCGTGTCCTATGGTCTGTAAGTTTGTGTTCCCTCCCCCAAATTTATATGTTGAAATTCTGACCTCAAAGGTGATGGTATTAGTAGATAGGGCTTTTGGGAGGTTATTAGGTCATGAAGGTAGAGCCCTTATGAATGGGATTCACTTCTAGAAAAGAGAGCCCACAAAGCCTTCCAGCCCATTTCACTATATGAGGACTTAGTGAAAAGGTGCCAGCTCTGAACTAGAAAGAGGGCCTTGGTGCTGGTGCCTAAAGCTTGGACTTTGAGTGCCCAGACCTGTGAAAAAACAAATTTCTACTGTTTATAAGGACTCCAGTCCGGTATTTTGTTATAGCAGTCCAACCAGGCTAAGGCACACTTTTAAAGATCTGTAAAAATTCGGGGCACCCAGGTTGCTCAGTTGGTTAAGTATCCAACTCTTGATCTCAGCTCAGGTCTTGATGTCAGGGTCATGAGTTCAAGCTGGGTGCTGTGCTGGTCATGAAGCCTACTTAAAAAAAAAAAAAGGAGTTGTAAAAATTCAAAACAAAACAAAAGAATACACAACAGAACCATTAGGTCTTCAAAGCCTAAAATATTTACTATCTATCTTTTTACAAGTAATGTTTTCCAATCTCTGATTTAGAGAACTCATTCTCTGACTATTTAAAATATATATATTTTTTAAAAGCAGGGGACTGATATTATATCAGACAATATTAGATAAATCTTTAGCCAAAATCATCAAGAAAAAAAGAGAAAGGACCTAAATAAATAAAATAAAATAAAGACAAGATGCGCACCTGAGTGGCTCAGTTGGTTAAGTGTTCAACTTCATCTTAGGTCATGATCTCCCAGTCTGCGAGTTCGAGTTCCGCATCGGGCTCTGTGCTGACAACTCAGGGCCTGGAGCCTGCTTCAGATTCTGTGTTTCCCTCTTTCTCTGACCCTTCCCCACTCACACTCTGTCTCACTGTCTTTCTCTCAAAAATAAAATAAATAAACATTAAAAAAAAAAAAGAAAGAGAAGAAGTAACAACTGAGACCACAGAAATGCAAAGGATTATAATAGAATACTACAAAAAGTTATATGTCAGTATATTGGACAACCTAAGATAAATGGATAAATTCCTAGAAACATATAATATTCTAAAATGTAATCAGGAATAAATATAGTATCTGAACAAACCAATTAGTAATGACAGAATTGAGTCAGTAATAAAACCCTACCAAAACTTAAAAGTCCTGGACTAGATGGATTCACAGATGAATTGTACTAAACATTTAAGGAACAGTTAATACTTATTTTCCTCAAATTATTCCAAAAAAAAAGAGAGATAAAGGGAAGGAAATCTCCAAATTCATTCTACAAGGCCAGCATTACTTGTATACCCAAGCAAAAAAAATCACAAATGGGTTTCATTCTAAGGATGCAAGGATGATTCAATACCTGCAAATCAGTCACTGTGATACACCACATCAACAAAACAAAGGATAAAAATCATAAGACCTTCTCAATAAATGCAAAAAAAGCATTTTACAAAAGTCAACATCTGTTCATGATAAAAACTCTCAACAAAAATGGATTTAGAGGAGGGGCGCCTGGGTGGCTTAGTCGGTTAAGCGTCCGACTTTCGCTTAGGTCATGATCTCGCGGTTCGTGGGTTCGAGCCCCGCATCGGGCTCTGTGCTGACTGCCAGCTCAGAGCCTGGAGCCTGTTTCAGTCTGTGGTTCCCTCTCTCTCTGACCCTCCCCTGCTCACGCTGTCTCTCTCTCTCCTAGAAATAAATAAAACATTAAAAAATTTTTACATTAAAAAATTTTTTAAATAAAAAAAATGGGTTTAGAGGAAAGGATACCTCAACATCATAAAAACCATATGTTAAAAACCCACAGCTAACATCATATTCAATAGGGAAAAACTGAGAGCTTTTTCTCTAAGATAAGGAACAAGACAAGGATGTTCACTCTATTTTTATTCAACATAGTACTAGAAGTCCCAGACTCAGTAATCAGACTAGAAAAAGAAATGTGGCATCCATATTGGTAAGGAAGAAGTTAAATTGTCACTATTTGCAGATGACATGATACTATACACAGAAAACCCTAAATCACACACACACACACACACACACACACACACACACACACACACTATTAGAAATAATAAGTATAGTAAAGTTGAAGGATACAAAATTGATTCCCAGAAATTGGTAGCATTTCTATGCACTAATAATGAAGTAGCAGGATGGGAAATTAAGAATACAATTCCGTTTACAATTGCACCAAACAGGACAAAACAGCTAGGAATAAAACTTAACCAAGGCGGTAAAGGCCTTACATGCTGAAAACTATAAAGCATTAATGAAAGAAACTGAAGATGACACAAACAAATGGAAATATAGTATATGCTTATGGATTGGAAGAATTAATATTGTTAAAATGTTCATACTACTCAAAGTAATCTGTAGATTTAATGTAATCCCTATCAAAATACCAACAATATCTTTCACAGAAGTACACACAAATAATCCTGAAAATTGTATGGAACCACAAAGCAGTCTTGAAAAAGAATGAAGATGAAGGTATCATAATCCTAGATTCAAGATATACTAAAAACCTATAGTAATCAAAACAGTATGATACTGGTACAAAAATAAAAACATATATCAATAAACAGAATAGAGAGCCCAGAAATAAACTCATGCTTATATTTTCAATCTATGACAAAGGAGGCAAGAATATATAACGGGGAAAAGGCAGTCTCTTCAATAAATGGTGTTGGGAAAACTGAACAGCTGCATGCAAAAGAATGAAACTGGACCACTTTCATTACATTACATTACTGAATGGGAGAAGATATTTGCAAATGACATATTCAATAAGGGGCTAATATCCAAAATAGATAAAAAATTTATACAACTCAACACCAAAAATCCTCACAAATAATCCAATTTAAAAATGGCAGATGAAAGGGGCACCTGGGTGGCTTAGTTGGTTGAGCGTCTGACTTTCGCTTAGGTCATGATCTCGTGGTTTGTGGGTTCGAGCCCCGCGTCGGGCTCTGTGCTGACTGCCAGCTCAGAGCCTGGAGCCTGTTTCAGAGTCTGTGACTCCCTCTCTCTCTGACCCTCCCCTGCTCACGCTGTCTCTCTCTCTCTCTCCTAGAAATAAATTTTAAAAAAATGGCAGATGATGTAAATAGACATTTTTATAAAGAAGTCATATAGTTGGTGAACAGATGTATGAAAAGATGTTTCATATCACTAATCATCAAAGAAATGCAAATTAAAACCACAATGAGATATCCCTTCACACCTGTCAGATTGGCTAGTATCAAAAAGATAAGAAACAAATAGTGTTGGCAAGGATGTGGAGAAAAAGGAGCCCTCATGCACTGTTGGTGGGAATGTAAATTAGTTCAGCCACTGGAGGTTCCTCAATAAATTAAATATAGAAATACCATACGATCCAGTTATTCCACTACTAGGTATTTACCAAAAGAAAATGAAAACACGAACTTGGAAAGATATATTTGTATCTGTCTCTATCCCTATATCTATCTATCTATCTATCCCTCTATTTTTATTGCAGCATTATTTAATAGCCAAGATATGGACATGATCAAAGTGTCCATTGAAATACATATATATATATAACATATATACATAACATGTATATATATAAAACACAGCCCTAAAAAGGATGAGTTCTTGCCATTTTCAACATCATGCACGGACCTAGAGGGTATAAGTTAGACTGGGAATGACGAATATGTCACATGATTTCATTCAAATCTGAAATCTAAAAAACAAAACAAATGAATGAACAAAGAAAAAGTAGAATCGGACCTTCAAATACAGAGTATTGGTGGTTGCCAGAGGGAAGGGGGAGGGGGAGGTGTACAAAACAGGTGAAGGGGAGTGGCAGATATAGGTTTCTATTTATGGAATGAATAAGTCACGGGAATAAAAGGCAAACCATAAGACATGCAGTCAATGATATTGCAATAGCATTGTACAGTGACAGCTGCACTTGTTGTGAGTATACCATAGTGTATAGATTTGTTGAATTACTATATTGTATACCTAAAATTAATGTAACATGTGTGTCAACTATACTCAAGTAAAATATTTTTTAAAAAATAAAATAAAAGGGGCACCTGGGTGGCTCAGTCGGTTAAGCGTCCGACTTCAGCTCAGGTCATGATCTCATGGTTCGTGGGTTCGAGCCCCGCATTGGGCTCTGTGCTGACAGCTAATTCAGAGATTGGAGCCTGCTTGAGATTCTGTATCTCTCTCTCTCTGATCCTCCCTGCTCATGCTGTCTCATCTCTCTCTCTCAGAAATAAATAAAACATATAAACAAATTTTTAAAAAAATGTGTTATTACATAGTTATTGCTCTGATAAGGTTTTCTAAATCTTTCTGGAGCGGTTTTGATTTCTATTTTCTTAAGAATTTTTCCATCTCTTTGATATTTTTAAACTTGTTTGCATGGATAAGTACATAATACTCTGATATAAATAAGAAAAAAACTTTATTATTACTCTTGGCCTTAGTTTTAATTCCACTTCAATCACTAATGAAATTTCAGAGCAATTTGAAACAAATAACTTATCTTCTTTTAGTCTCATTTTCTCATAAATGAGAAGAATAACAAAACTTACTTCACAGAATTTTTATAAGGATCAGATGCAATAATATATGTGAAACTGGTTTCTAAAACAGTAGAGCCTAAGCAGAGGCTAGTTGTTATTTCTAACCTGCTAGGCTATTTTAATCAACTCATTTCATTTATGTGGACCTTCCCTTTTAACCTTTACATGTTATTCTTGAGTGGGAAGATAGGGGATTCGATCTAGTGCACAAGTGAAGGGGTTAGCCTTATATAGTAATGTCATTTATCAGGAGCAAAGACAGAGAATGTGGTTACAGATGCTTATAAATAAGTGGGTAGATGTAGTGGTGAAAGTCTGTAGATGTTCTCTTTTTATTGCTTTTACGTTAGTGAAGTTGAAGGCAAAGTTGTCATGTGAAATTCAGGACTAGAGAGAAAACGTTGAGGAGACAGAATGTATAATATAATCTTCTTCTAGGCAGTGGGGTGAGTGAACGGATTTACAAAATATGTGTGATCACAAAGCAGCATTAACCAAACCATAAAAGCTTTGTGGTCATTTAAAGTGAGTTCTTTCTGTCCACTGAGCCTAGAAATTATCCCACAGTAGTCCCATGTCCTCTTTCTTCCTAGCAACAAAAGAGGAGGGCATTGCTACTAAGAAGTAACATAGTGAAGGACCAGAAAAAGAGAAACAAGGAATAACCAAAGGAGGTGATGGAAAGAACACCTCTCCTTAGCTAGCGAGATACTTAACACTTATCATTCAATTTATCTGCTTTACATTCCACTCCTCAATTTCCCTCAACTCCTTGGCCTGACATTGCTGACGTATAGTTTTATGTCACCTTCCAACTGCCTAAGCCCAAGCCTTCCTATCTCAATATCCTTGTTCTCTCCAATCCCTCACTGGCAGTGTGGTTTGATTTTCATTCACTTGAAAACAAAAGCATTCTAACAGATACAGGACACTTTGTGTTTTATATACTTACGCATTTTAATTCTTTACAACAAACATGTATTTCTATTGTAAGTATTGACAGCTAATGTTTGACTCATAGTCCTTACAACTCTATAAGGTAGTTATTGCTATTATCTCCATTTTATAGATGATGAGATTGAGGAACAGAGAGGTTTAGTAACTTGACAAAAGTCAAGTAAAAAGTACATGGTGGAATTCAGCTTCATACCCAAGTGTTCTGGTTCCACAGTTTGTACTCTTATTCAATTCACTAAATTGCCTCTCTTTTTATAATTGTAAATATAAAAGATAAAGAAACACTAAAAGCAAAATTGCTTCCTTGAAACTCCTACTGCCACCACTGCTTTTCAGATGTCTATTATCTTGTGTTTAGGCTAGGCATCAACCCCTCTCAATCCCTGCCTGCTTCACATCATGTTAGCCGTCCATTCTGCCAGGTTGAACCTGGAAGCACTTGTCCATGCTGTGCTATATCTCATGTTCTGTCATAACCCTGTGGAAATCTCTTCTGGCATTCTGGATGTGCACAAGTTTGGAGATGCAAGAGAGTTAACACTCCACACAGCGATCCTTGATAAGAAATGTTTGACTATATTATTTACACTACTACTTTCTCATTTAAGCCTCAAAACTCTATTTTGAATTAAGTTAGTGTTGATAGTATATCTCCATTTTAATAGAGATATACTTATTCATATATCACAATATATGTGATGATTCCTTTTTTAAAAACTACAAAAAATTAAAAAGACCATCCTTAGCACATCAGCTTTTGTCCTTATCTTTGTCTTTTCTTCATTGCAAGATGATGGCTGCACCTCCAAACATCATATCTGTATTCAAGGAAAGAAGATTGGCTGGGGGTGGGGGGAAGCCATGCAAGCTGAATCTGTCTTTTCTATCTAATAAAGGAAATGCTTTTCCAGAAGCCTCCCTGGATGACTTCAGTTTTGTTCTCATTAGCCCAAACTGGGTCATATATTCATCCCTGTCTACAAAGGAAGTTGGAAAATTGGAGAACAAGATTGCCATGATGGACTTGAAATGATCAAGTGGAGTATTAAAGTCCCCTGCTATTAGCACATTCTTATCTATAAGCTTGTTTCTGTTTGTGATTAATTGTTGTAAGTATTTAGGTGCTCACATATTCGGTGCGTAGACATTTATGATTGTTAGTTCTTCCTGATGGATAGACCCTGTAATTATTATATAATGCCCTTCTTCATCCCTTGTTACTGCCTTTACTTTGTTTTTTTTTTTAAATATTTTTATTTATTTCTAGGAGAGAGAGAGAGAGAGACAGCATGAGCAGGGGAGGGTCAGAGAGAGAGGGAGACACAGACTCTGAAATAGGCTCCAGGCTCCGAGCTGGCAGTCAGCACAGAGCCCAACGCGGGGCTCGAACCCACGAACCGTGAGATCATGACCTAAGCGAAAGTCGGACGCTTAACCGACTAAGCCACCCAGGCGCCCCTTTACTGCCTTTACTTTAAAGTCCAGTTTGTCTGATATAAGTATAGCTACTCCAGCTTTCTTTTCACTTCCAGGAGCATGATAGATATTTCTCTATTCCCTTACTTTCAAACGGAAGGTGTCCTCCAGTCTAAAATGAGTTCCTTGTAGACAGCAAATAGATGGATTTTGTTTTTTCACCCATTCTGCTACCCTATGTCTTTTGATTGGGGTATTTAGTCCATTTACATTCAGTGTTATTATTGAAAAATATGGGTTTAGAGTCATTGTGTCCTTTGTGGGATTTATGCTTGTGGTGGTGTCTCCCATATCTTGCGTTCCTTGCCATCTTTCCCTCAGAGAGTCCCCCTCAGGATTTCTTGTAAGGCTGGTTAGGGGTGACAGGCTTGCTGGATAGACAATTCTTGGCTGCATTTTTTTTTCTGTTCATCACATTGAAGATCTCCTGCTATTCCTTTCTGGCCTGCCAAGTTTCAGTAGATAGGTCTGTCACCACTCTGATAGGTTTCCCTTTTGAGAGCAACCCTCAATAAATATAAAAGAATTGAGATCATACCATGCACACTTTCAGATCACAATGCTATGAAACTTGAAATCAACCACAGGAAGAAGTCTGGAAAACCTCCAAAAACATGGAGGTCAAAGAACACCCTACTAAAGAATGAATGAGCCATTCAGGCAATTAGAGAAGAAATTTAAAAATACATGGAAACAAATAAAAATGAAAATACAAAAATTCAAACTCTATGGGATGTGGCAAAGGCAGTCCTAAGAGGAAAGTACATTGCACTCCAGGCCTATTTCAAGAAATTAGAAAAAGTGCAAGTGCAAAATCTAACACTGCACCTAAAGCAACTAGAGGGAGAGCAACAAGAACACCCCAAACCCAGTAGGAGAAGAGAAATAATAAATCAGAGCAAAAATAAACAATACAGAAACCAAAGAAACAGTTAAACATATCAATGAAACCAGGAGTTGGTTTTTGGAAATATTAAACAAAAGTGACAAACCGCTAGCCAGGCTTCTCAAAAAGAAAAGAGAGAGCACCCAAATAGACAAAATCATGAATGAAAATCAACTTCTTACAACCAACCCCCCAGAATCATAAGCAACTAACAGGGAATACTATGAAAGATTATATGCCAACAAAAGAGACAACTTAGAAGAAATGGACAAGTTCCTAAACACACACACCCACTACCAAAATTCACACGGGAAGAGATAGAAAATCTGAACAGACCCATAACTAGTGAAGAAATCAAATCAGTTATCAAAAATCTCCCAACAAATAAGAGCCCTGGGCCAGATGGCTTCCCTGGGGAATTCTACAAGACATTTAAAACAGAGTTAATACCCATTCTTCTCAAGCTATTCCAAAAAATAGAAATGTAAGGAAAACTTCTGGACTCATTCTCTGAATCCAGCATCACTTTGATTCTCGAGCCAGACAGAGACACAGCAAAAAAAGAACTACATGCCAATATCCTTGGTGAAAACGGATGCAAAGATCTTCAACAAGTGAGTTGCAAATAGAAGTTAACAGCACATGAAAAGCATTATCCAGCATGATAAGTGGGATTCATTCCTGGGTTACAGGGCTGGTTCAGTATTTGCAAATCGATCAATGTGATACGTCACATTAACAAAAGAACAGATAAAAACTATATGATCCTGTCGATAGATGCAGAAAAGCATTTGACAAAATACAGCATTCCTTCTTAATAAAGACCCTTGAGAACGTCGGATAGAGGGAACTTATTTAAACATCAAAAAAGCCCTCTATGAAAAGCCCTCAGCTAACATCATCCTCAATGGGGAAAAACTGAGAGCTTTCCCCGTACGATCAGGAACATGACAGGGATGTCCACTCTCATCACTGTTCTTTAACAGAGACCTGGAAGTCCTAGCTTCAGCCATCAGACAACAAAAGGAAATAAAAGGCATCAGAATGGGCAAAGAAGAAGTCAAACTTTCACTTTTCGCAGACAACCTGATACTCTACATAGAAAACCCGACAGAGTCCAGCAGAAGCCTACTAGAATTGATCCAAGAATTCAGCCAAGTTGCAGGATACAAAATCAACAAACAGAAATCGGTTGCATTTTTATACACCAAAAATGAAGCAACAGAAAGAGAAATCAAGAAATGGATCCCATTCACAATTGCACAAAAACCCAGAAAATACCTAGGAATAAATCTAACCAAAGACATAGGAGATATGTATGATAATAACTATAGAAAACTTACGAAGGAAATTGAAGAAGACACAAAGAAATGGAAAAACATTTCATGCTCATGGATTGGAAGAATAAATATAGTTAGAACATCATTACTACCCAAAGCAATCTACACATTCAATGCCATCCCAATCAAAATTATACCAGCATTCTTCTCAAGACTAGAACAAACTATCCAAAAATTTGTATGGAACCACAAAAGATCCCAAATAGCCAAAGTAATATTGAAGAAGAAAACCAAAACGGGAGGCATCTCCATCCCAGACTTTAGCCTCTACTACAAAGCTGTCATCATCAAGACAGTATGGTATTGGCACAAAAACAGACACACAGACCAATGGAATAGAATTGAGAACTCAGAATTGGACCCACCAATGGATGGCAAACTAATCTTTGACAAAGCAGGAAAGAATATCCAATGGAAAAAAGACAGCCTTTTAAACAGAAAGTGCTGGGAGAACTGGACAGAAACATGCAGAAGAATGAAACAAGATAAATTTCTCACACCATACACAAAAATAAACTCAAAATGGATAAAGGACCTGAATGTGAGACAGGAAACCATCAAAACCCTAGAGGAAAAAGCAGGAAACAACCTCCTTGTCCTCAACTGCAGCAATTTCTTACTTGACACATCCCCAAAGGCAAGGGAATCAAGAGTAAAAATGAACTATTGGGACCTCATCAAGATTAAAAGCTTCTGCAGGGCAAAGGAAACAATCCATAAAGCTAATAGGCAACTGACGGAATGGGAAAAGATAGTTGCAAATGACACATCAGATAAAGGGCTAGTCTCCAAAATACATAAGGAACTCACCAAACTCCACACCTGAAAAACAAACAATCCAGTGAAGAAATGGGCAGAAGACCTGAACAGACACTTCTCCAAAGAGGACATCCAAATGGCCAACAGACACATGAAACGATGCTCAGCATCCCTCCTCATCAGGGAAATAAAAATCAAAACCACACTGAGATACCACTTCACCCCAGTCACAGTGGCTAAAATGAGGAAATCAGAGGACTCTAGATGCTGGCGAGGATGTGGAGAAACGGGCACCCTCCTACCCTGTTGGTGGGAATGCAAACTGAGGCAGCCCCTCTGGAAAACAGTTTTAGGTTCCTCAAAAATTAAGAATAGAATTCCCCTGTAACCCAGAAATAGCACTGCTAGGATTTTCACCAAGGGATACGGGAGTGCTGATGCATAGGAGCACATGGACACCAATGTTCATAGCAGCACTCTCCACAATAGCCAAAATGTGGAAAGAGCCTAAGTGTCCATCAGCGGATGAATGGATCAAGAAGATGTGGTATATTTATACAATGGAATACTACATGGCAATGAGAAAGAATGAAATCTGGCCATATGTAACAACATGGATGGAACTAGAGGGTATTATGCTGAGAGAAATAAGTCAGGCAGAGAAGGACAGATAACATATGTTTGCACATATAGGTGAATTAGGAGGAACTTAATGGAAGACCATGAGGGAGAGGTAGGGAAAAATAGTTGGGGAGAGGGTGGGAGGCAAACCATGAGAGACTCTTGAATGCTGAGAACAAACTGAGGGCTGATGGGGGTGGGGGAGAGGGGCAGGGGGGTGATGGGTATGGAGGAGGGCAGTTGTGGGGATGAGCACTGGGTGTTATACGGAAACCAACTTGACAATAAACTATTTAAGAAAAAAAATCAATCGCACGATTGCCTTGGTGGATCAGTTTAAGTCTCCGACTTCAGCTCAGGTCATGATCTCATGGTTCATGAGTTAGCGCCCTGCAGAGGGCTCTCTGCTCTCAGTGCAGAGACCACTTCAGATCCTCTGTCTCCCTCTCTCTCTCGAAAAAACATTTAAAAAGAAGAAAAGAAATAAATAAATTGTAATATTATTTATTTTGTTATAAAATTACAATTAGTATACATGCTAGGTGTGTGAATGTAATTATAGTAATAAAAAATCAAATGTCAACTGCCCTTGAAATTTCAACTACCATTGAAAATACCCATGCTTTGAAAGAGAATAATTCATGTCTGTATACACAATTATAAATGTTGCTGGATGTGCTGTTAACTAAAAAAAAAAAAAATACCATGTTTATTCTTATTCTGTGAGTTATTTATGTCCTTTACATCTTTTTACCTTTAAAAAGAGGCACTCCGGGATTTTGTGGAGTGCCTAGCCAAATTACAGAGCACTGTACTTCATCTCATACCAATCTCCTACCTTGTTTGTTAAACAGGGAACAGGTATGTGTGGCCTGAAATGGCACCCAGGTAATAATACTGACTGAACATATAACTGCTTTATAATCTAACCTCCTCCTAGCCCAGGGGCAAGGCAATCCTGAGTCAGAAGTGCTGAGAAAGCCCAAGAATGAGGTACAGGTTGGAGGAGTTAGAGAGATAACTTAGTTTGGAGATAAGTGTGGAAATAAAACTCATAAAAAGCTTCAGGAAAATGGTAAAGGACCAGAGGATGGGGTAAAGGAAGAGCTGGGCTAGAGCAGCAACTGGAAAAGAGGTGGAGGCAGAGAGATTAGGGAGGGGTTTATTAGTAATTCTTTACAACAGGAGAGAGGAGAAACTATGTTTACAACGGGAAGGGTGGAGTGTTTTTATAGAGAAGTACTATGCTTTGGGAGGGCAAGTGCCACCAAAAGAAAATACTAAAAGCAGGAAACATGCCTGTATTTTACAGTGCTGGAATGTTGCTTGTGTGTTAAAGAGAAAAGGTTAAGGTGGGGTTTATGGGTGAGAATATTCAGGGGGAAACAATGGCCTTAGAGAGAATGAGCCAGGCTTCCTCTGGCCCCAGAGAAGGAAGAGTCTAATTGCACTGTCTAGCACTTCCAGAACAGTGTCAAAAGATAGTGGTGATAATAAGCGTTGTTCGCTTGTTCTTGGCTTAAACGGGAATGCCAGGTATAGCAAGATACTGACTTTTGGTTTGAGATGGATTTTTTTTCTTTTCTCTTCTTTTCTCTTCTCTTCTCTTCTCTTCTTTTTTCTTTTCCTTTCCTTTCCTTTCCTTTCCTTTCCTTTCCTTTCCTTTCCTTTCCTTTCCTTTCCTTTCCTTTCCTTTCCTTTCTTTTCCTTTCCTTTCCTTTGTTTTTTGAGAGAGAGAGAGCACATGAGCACTGGAGAGAGTGGGGAGGTAAGGGGCAGAGGGGAAAAGAGAATCCTAAGAAGGCTCCACACCCAGTGCAGAGGAGCTTGATCTCAGGACCATGAGATCATGACCTGAGCTGAAAATAAGAGTTGGATGCTTAACCGACTGAACCACCCAGGTGTCCCTGAGACAAATGTGTTTGTTAGGCATCCTACTACTTTATTATGTAGTTATTACTATTAATGTCTTCATTTTCAGGAATGAAGTTGAATTTTCAGCATCAAGATGATGGTTTTTCTCTTTGACCTGTTAAAATGATCATCATTGCATTTCTTGCTTCTTTTTAAAAAAAATTATTTTAACATTTATTCATTTTTGAGAGATGGAGAGAGACAGAGCATGTGTGGGGTAGGGGCAGAGAGAGAGGGAGACACAGAATTTGAAGCAGGCTCCAGGCTCTGAGTTGTTTAGCACAGAGCCCAATGTGGGGCTTAAACCCACAGACTAGGAGATCATGACCTGAGCTGAAGTCAGATGCTTAACCGACTGAGCCACCCATGCGCCCCTGCATTTTCTGCTTCTGCATGTAATTTACATTTCTGAGAAAATCTTTACTTGATCATGTAATATTATTATTGTATTATTTTGCAATATTTGATAATAGTTTAGGATGCTAATAGTTTAGGATGTTTGTACCTATATTAATAAGTGAGACTGGTACAAAATTTTTGTTTTTACTACTATTTTTGTCAGCTTTCTAGTGACTCATGTTTACACTGAATCACTAGAATAAATTGGCAAACTTTCCTTTTTCCTCTCTGTGGAAAATTTTATATAATGTAGACATGACCTGCTCCTCAAAGGCTTGAATGAATAGTCTGTAAAAACATCTAGCACTCTGGGAGTGGGATGAAAGGATAGATCTTTGGCAACTGGTTTTTGATGTAATATATGTACATGATAAAAATTTCAAATTGCCTAAAAAGTCATGTAACAAATAGCCCTCTCTTAAAACAATAAGTAGTCCTCCCACCTCTTATTGCCAGTCCCTCAGTTTTTCTCCCGAGGCAACCACTGTTAACAAGTTCTTATATAGCACTTAGGACACAGTCTGTGAATATTCAAGTATATGAATATACATTCCCTTCACCTTACATTTTTACCCAGACGGTAGCATACCATACAAACTTTTCTCTACCTTGCTTTTTATATATTTGATTTTTTAAAGTTTATTTTATTTATTTTGAGAGAGAGAGCAGACACGAGTGAGTGGGGAAGGGGCAGAAAGAGAGTGGAGAGCATCCCAAGCAGGCTCTGAGCTAACAGCATGGAGCCCAATGCGAGGTTCAATTTTCATGAATCAAGAGTCGAATGCTCAACCAACTAAGCCACCCAGGTGCCCCGATATTTTTTATTTCCAAAATGTTGCCCTAATAAAACTCCTTACTTCCTTTTTGAATTAATTTTTCGGAAACTACCTGTTTCCTCAATATTTTCTAGTTGTTTTCTTAGAGTTGTACATTATATTGTCCTGTAATTTAGAACAACTAAATGAGTTCTCCATATCTATTGGCCTAAATGTTAATCTCACTTCCACCACCACTCACAAATTTTCTAAGCAACTTTGGGCATGTCATGTGAGTCTTGCTGCACTGTAAATGTTTATGGTCTAACCCAGAGTAATGACTCTAAGTATATTAAAGAATACTGAGTTTTGCAGGGCACCTGGGTGGCTCAGTTTGTTAAGCATCCAACTTCAGCTCAGGTCATAATCTCATGGTTCGTGGGTTCAAGCCACGGTGTGGGGCTCTGTACTGACAGCTCAGAGCCTGGATTCTGCTTCAGCGTCTGTGTCTCCCTCTCTCTCTGCTCCACCCCTGATCAGACTGTCTCTATCTTTCAAAAATAAATAAATGTTAAAAAAAAATACTGAGTTTTGCAATTTTGAAAGATACATTTGCAAATAAATACATAAAGTATTTCCTATTTTAGGAGCTTGTCCCTATGCCACCCCTTCCTCTACAACGTTTCCCTGACTTTTGTCTTCATAGCATATTACCTCCTATTCAACCTGTACCCTATTAGTTAAATGAGGAAAACTGACATTTTATTCTGAAATAATGTCTATGTAACCTGAACACTGACTGTCTCAAAATTGTTTAATGGTCTGTCCTCTTCTTAACCCAGTGTCAAGGCTGTCTTGAAACTACTAGCAAAGAGGAAAAGGGATGAGATTAGATGGCAGAAGTTGGAGTGTGGGGTTAGGAAGAGATAACTAATTTTGGAGGTTTTGCAGGAAATGGAAGAGATTATCAATGGCCGCAGGAAAGTGGCTGGAAATATGGACTGGGGTTAAAGTGGGAGGGGTAGAATGAGTGATGAAGTTGGGGCTGGGGAATTGTACATTATATTCTCTTGTAATAAAAAAGTTTCATATCCAGTAGTCTCAATTTTAATATCACTCCCATCAGTACCTGACCAAACACTGAAAATGTGCTTGGTCTGAAGAATTCTGACAATATTTAAACAAAACAAAACCATACAACTAGCACCCTACATACACATCACCACCACCACCACCACTCTTTTGGGAATTTCCCACCACATTCCACATTCTTTCTCCTCAAATTTAAGACTTGATGCCTTTCTGGATTGTTTATCCAAAAATATAAAGCACTTCATTTCACACCCATCTCTACCTAGTTTGTTAGAAAAGGAAACTTGGTATTCACATCTCCCCAAACCACTCAGCATGCATCGACAATGTATTACCTGATCGCATTATAACCTGGGGCTGAGGTAAAGAGGAGTAAGAAACACCGAGAAAGACCCGGAATTGGGGAAAAAGAGGTTGGCACATGCAGGGTTCCATGCAGGGTTCTTTCTTTTCTCTCTCTCTCTCTTTCTTTCTTTCTTTCTTTCTTTCTCTCTTTCTCTTTCTCTCTCTATTTTAGTTATTCTCACAATAATCACCCTTTTTCAGACCTTGAACTTTTTTAGTACTTGCTCCAAATCGCTTAGCAATTTTGGAAGCTGTACTGGGATTAACATTTCGGCCAACGTATATAGAGAAGCTAGCTTCGCCTCTCCTCCAAGGGGGTGAGGGAGAAAAGTTATCTTGTATATAGTTTACAAAAGTTGAGAAACGGTAACTGGCTGGTAGCGGCGGGGGATGGGGGTCGCGCAAGAAATCGTCCAAGCAGGGGCGAGGGCGGAGGGAGCAGTTGGTCACGCAGTTGCTTGATCGCTTTATTCGTGAGCACGGAATCCTGAATTTTTTCTGCGGCCCCGGGGAGGCGCAGGCTTTTTCTGTTAAGTGCTGGCTTGGAGAACCGGCACCGAGAGCAAGAAACGGGTGCGTGGGTGCGGTGGATTAAAAAAAAAAAAAAAAAAACAGAAAACAGAAAACAAAAAAGGGGTCAGCAAGGAAGCGATCTCAGGATCGGTGTTGAGTATTAACGAGGGAGCTTGTCTTACAGGGCCAGTGGCCCCAAAAACCCGAGGCGAGGCAACTCGGATCTCTTCCCCAAAGCCGGAGGACAGGGAGAGCAAAGGACCGGCACCGCCTGCAGTTGCCTGGCGCTTTACGGTGACGCGATAGCTTGCGCTGACGCACTGAAGAGGCGCGGCTTCCACGTCTCAGGTTCCGCAAAGGCCTGTGGGAGCGATCCGGGAGAAGGAGGGCCAAGATGGCGAAAGCGGCAGAGTCTTCGGGAGAGCTGGGGACAGCGTCGCCCAGGCCCATGGTGAGCTTGTGTTCTGCGACGAACGGGACTGAGGGTGTGGCAGAGCGCCCTTAAGGAAGTCGGGTGACAGGCTCCTGGCCTGCGAAGGCCGGAACTCCTTTCTCCCGGTAGGCCTGCCCTGCACCCGATGCCAAAACCAGCCCCAACACTGCACCTGCTTTTTGGGCTCACCACTTTCCCCCTGCTCTCCTCGTTCCTTCAACGCCTTCTTGGGAAACTCCTTTTCACTTTGCTTTCCCATACTCTGAGGCAAAGTCCTCGTCCAGTACATTGTGTTAAATGCCGAGCTTTAGGTGATTTCTTCAGAATTTAGGTGTTCTGTTGTCCTTCATGTTATCAAAATCTGTCATTAGTTCTTGACGGAGTAGCAGCATTCTTGGATTAATGAGATTGCTTCCCATAGGACGTTATAACTTGATTATTGATTTGTTCAGTGACCCCAGTAGTTTTGGTTTCATCCCTGCCCTCCCGGTTGCAGCTCCTTGCAGTCCTCTTCATGATGCTGTCCTGCTCCTGTCATTACAGGCGATACGATTTCTGTTGCAAGTACAAGCCCAAAGCCTGGACAAGTATTTAGGATCAGAGGTGTTGGAGTTAAACGTACCTGGGCTGGAATCACCCACTCACTCTGCCTCTTTTGAGAGTTTGGGCAAATCATTTCATGGAGAGTGTTTTCTTCATCTGTATAATGGTTATAAAAATACATGCCTCAGGGAGCTTTTAGGAAAATGAAATGATATGATTTATGTAAAGTGCAGAACACAATCAGCGTCATGAACTAAGGAGTGTAATTGATTCAGTGTTCTGCTCTAAGATCCCTCTTCTAAACAGTGTTTAGTTCTATAGCAGTTGTTTAATCAATGGTACATCCTTTTCCTCTGTTTTAAATTGGCAACTTAGCAGAGGATTGAACTGGGAGTTCAATCAAGCACAAGAAATTGCTTCTAGTTCAGCTTACTTACTTATTACTTACTATTGCTTACTAGCATTATTTATTCATCTCTTCATTCATTCAACAGATATTTTTTGAGCATCTGTTGTGTTCCAGGCACTCCTTTAGGCACTGAGGATGCAGCAATGAAAGAGAGTGACTAGGTCCAAGTTCTTATGAAACAATTGTGACCTTGAGGAAATACTCTCAACCCCAGTTTCCTCATTTGGAAAATGAGGATAGTAACTCAACACAGAACTAATGAGAGTACCAATGAGGTAATATACACATAGCGCCTGGTGTGAGATAGTTACAGGTGTTTAGCTGTTTTTGGTTGCTGTTACACCTCTCTTTTATGAAGTTTTCCACAATTAAATTTAGTGGTTCTGGTCCTTCGTTGCTCAAAGTCTGATCCACTTCTATTCAGTAATGCTTATTGAACTCCCACAATGTGCAGTGCACTATGCTAACTGCTTTAGGAAATAGAGATGGCCTGCCTTTTTTGGTGCTTACAGTCTAATAAGACAAATGTGCAATGCTAAGATAAGATAGTAAATCAGAGAGAGTTACACGTAAAATATTAACAAGATTTAAAGGAAGATGCTATCATGTCTAGCTGGGGTGACAAAGCGAGCTACATTGTACAAGTTATATTTGAGAGGGCCTCAGTGGATGGGTAGGATTTGAAATTTCAGGTGACCATAAGAGCTGTCAGTGATTGAACACCTGCTATGTGCCAGGATTGTATTAGACATCTTCCACATACTTTCTAAATTTCACACCTAATTTCAGTTAGGTGGTTTTTAAACTGTGTTTTACTTGCAGATGAGAAGATGAGACTCAGAGAAGTTTGATGATTTCCCTAGGGTCTTAGAACCGGTTAGTGTCCAGGCCTGAAAGTTGAAGCTGGGTCTGCTTCTGAAGCCCAGATTATTTCCATTAATACTGCACAACCTCTCATGGGCAAATGTACAGAAGTGGGGAATTGTTAATGTCTTTAAAGGACAACAGATAGATCACTTTGGCTAAAGCACAGAGAAGTATTAGGAAGTAAGCCTTAAAAGTTAAGGCTACTGAGTTAGGAAGGCAGTATGGAACCGTGGTTAGGAATTTGTGTGCTGAGGTCAAATTGCCTAGATTTGATTTTAAGCTCTGTCATTTAACCTCTGTGCCTCAGTTTTCCCATGTAGAATGAAGATGCTCATAGGGGTGTTAGGTGAATTCAATGAGTTAATGTATGTAAGACACTTGGTAGAGTGTCTGGCACATAATAATCATGCAATAAGTGCTATTTCTTCTTATTGACTACTGAGCTTGGAGGTGTAATAGGCAATGAGGAGCCAGTGGAAATTTTTGAGAATGGAAGGACTTAAAATCATGACTTTGACAAAATAATAGAGGAAGGGTTACCATGAAGAATGTCTGGAATCTAGACTAGTGAAACCAGTAGTTCCAGGAACAAGTGATTGCTACCTGGACTATAGCAGTGGTGGGGGTCACGAAGATTTGAGAGAGGCAGGACCTTTGAGGGTTTGTAGTGCTAGGAAGAATGTGTCTTACATCAGTGTTTTTCAAACTTCAATGTGCATAGCAACCATCTGGGGAATCTTGTTAAATTGCAGATTCTGATTTGGTAAGTGTGAGATGAGACCTGACATTCTGTGTTTCTAACATTTTTCCAGGTGGTGGTGGTGGTGGTGGTGGAGGAGGAGGAGGAGGAGGAGGAGATGGTGGAGGTGGTGGTGGTGGTGGTGGAGGAGGAGGAGGAGGTGGTGGAGGTGGTGGAGGTGGTGGTGGTGCGCTGCTGCTGCTGCTGCTGCTGCTGCTGCTGCTGCTATTGCTATTGCTATGAGTCCCAATACCACATTTTGAAAAGCAAGGCTGTAGACAAATGGGGGGATAGTGATGCCCTGAACAGATATATGTAAGACAAGGATGAGGACCCTAAATGTTGATTAAATCACTTTTGGACATGTTTAGTTTGAGATATTGGCAAGCCATCCAATAGATATCCGGCAGGCAGTTTGTCTAAAACCTGGACGTCAGGACTCAGAAGAGGTCAGGATTAGAGGTGTTTATTTAGGAGTCATTTGTATAGAGTTGGAAAGACAGTCTTTGGTAATGCCTATCTATTGCTTGTCTGTTTGGGGAGCAGGAAAAAGAGCTATAATAATGGCTTTAGCCTGAGGTTCTTGGAAGCATGTTGATCCCAGGTAAAGGGGCTGGCTGGAGACCATGCCATTAGCTACCTCCTCCCCACTTCTTGGAGCCAAGCCTCTTGGACTCAGCTGGCTGCTGCTTGATGCTTCTCCACTTGTTGACTCTTTGCTCCAGGGTTTTGATCAATAGTATAACCTAGCTGGTCCCAGCTGCTTTCTTAAGGCTGCAATCCCTGCTTTTACTGTATGTTTTTGGCCCTGCCTCTACCTGATCCCCTCATTGACCCAAGCCAGGCAATGAAGAGTGCATGTGGGTTTCTGTGCACACATGTACATATATGTGCATGAACTCACCTGCACGAGAAGAGACATGGGATCCAAGTCACCTTCCATCCCCACTGAGAGGCTAGTCAGAGAGAAAGGTCCACTAGCTCTGAGGACCTGGAAGTCCTTTCTGTCTTATGTGGGGCTAGAATGCCACAGATCCTAGCTTAGCTTGCTGAACAATGTCTCTCATTCTCCTGAGAAGAGATATTGAGGAAATGTTGGGATAGGGAATAGGGTGGGAATCACATGGCACTTCAGTGACTGTAGTGACTTCCAAAACCACTTATCTGGAGTTAGGCCACAGGTTAAGGATACAGTCTTCTACAAGGCTACCCTTATTTCAGGCACCAGTTACAGGTTTGGATGTTCCTAGGACCACTCTAAATTCTGAACTACTGGCTTCAGAGGGGTTCCTGTGGTCCCCCTCAAACTCCATACTTCACTAGAATGATTCACAGAATTGAGGACATCACTATACTTAAAATTACAGTTTTATTATAGCAAAAGGATGCAATGAAAACCAGCGAAAGGGGGTGATATGTAGGATGAAGTCTGGAAGGGTCCCTAACACAAAGTTTTCTTGTCTTCTCCCTGTGGAATCAGGACCCTATTAACCCCCTGAGATGTCAGTGTGTGACAATATGCAGAATATTGCCAATCAGGGGAGTGCACTCATGTATCCAGAGTTTTTATTGGGGTTTCTTTATGTAGGCATGATTGACTGGATCATTGGCTCCTCCCCTCCCCACCCCAGAGGCCAGGTTTATATCACACACTCAAAGCTTCAACCCTCTAATCTTGTGTTTGGTCTTTCTGGAATGATTAGCCTCCATGCTGAGCCATCTCATTAGCAGAAACTGTTTAGGGAACTATCATGACTTATCTGTTAGCTAAACTGTTATGGCCCACCATGAATAACAAAAATACCACTCTCATTTGGGAAATTTCCAGGGTTTGGAGGAATGGGAGACAAAAGCTAACCAAATTCTTTATTATACAATGGTGACAAAACTACAATTGACTCCCTGGGAATCTTGAAGTAGAGCTAACATTTATCTAGACCCTGCTGTGAGCGTCCTACTTAAAGTGCTGTACATATAGTAGTACATTTCTTCCTCACAACAACCCTGTGATGATACTGTTATCTCAATTTAACAGATGAGGAAACTGAGGCACACAGAGTAAGGAACCTGCTCGGTGTCACATAGGTAGTAAATGATAAAGCTGGTATTTGAACCCAGGCTGTCTGGCTTCAGCAATTCTGCACTCTGCACTCTTAACCAATACTCTCCAAATCTGTATGTTGCGCATTGACCAACTATGTGCTAGGTGTAATGCTGGTGTTACCTAATTCTTAAAGCACTTTGTCTCCAAGTGAGAGCAGAGCTCAACTTGGCTTCAAAGCTCATTCCTTCTGTACTGCCTTGCCTTCCCTAGCCCTTGCAGGCAGTGAGAAAACTTAAAACAGCAGTTCTGGAGCTTGAAATGTCAGTGTCATAGTAGTGAGAGAATACAGCTTCAAAAGGGGTGGTTTACATGGTCAGTGCTGAAGAATATTCTGAGGGTGATAGGATCCTGTACTTCTTGATTATGAGCCATGTCAGTAAAGTTATGGGGAAGCCAGTGCCAAATGACAAAGGATTAAGGGAGTGGGTGAGTGCAGAGCAATTTAATCAGGGAAGAGGAGAGGAAGGAGAGTATGAGGGAATGGCAGAAACAAAGAAGTGATATATTTAAAAGTTCTATTACAGAAGCTTTCTTTTTTTTTTTTTTTTATTATTTTTTTTTTTATTTTTTTTTTTACAAATAGTTTATTGTCAAATTAGTTTCTACATAACACTCAGTGCTCATCCCCAAAGTGCCCTCCTTCATGCCCATCCCCCCCTCCCCCCCACATCCATCAGTCCTCAGTTTTTGTCAGCATTCAAGAGTCTCTCATGGTTTGCCTCTCTCCCTTTCCCCCACCATTTCCGCCCTTCTTCTCCCCCTTGGTCCTCCGTCAAGTTCCTCCTAATCCTCCTATACGTGCAAACATATGGTATTTGTCCTTCTCTGCCTGACTTATTTCGCTCAGCATAACACCCTCAAGGTCCATCCATGTTGCTACACATGGCCAGATTTCATTGTTTCTCATTGCCATGTAGTATTCCATGGTATAGATAAACCACATCTTCTTGATCCATTCATCCGTTGATGGACACTTAGGCTCTTTCCATGTTTTAGCTATTGTTGAGAGAGCTGCTATGAACATTGGGGTACATGTGCTCCTATGCCTCAGCATTTCTGTATCCCTTGGGCTATTACAGAAGCTTTCAATATGTAAACAAAGAGTGGTATAATGAACCGTATGCACTTATCAAAATTCTATTATTTCATCTTCCCTACCACATTTTTTTTAAATTTAATCTTTTTTAAATTTATTTTTTAAGTTCAAGTATAATTAACATACAGTGTTATAATAGTTTCAGGTATACAGCATAATGATTCAACCATTGTATACACACCTCAGTGCTCGTCACGATATGTGTACTTTTAATCCCTTTTATCTTTTTCACCCATCCCCTCAACCAACCTCTGGCAACCACAAATTTGTTCTCTGTATTTAAGAGTCTGTGTTTTTTTGTCTCTTTTTTTTTTGTTCATTTGTTTTTGTTTCCTAAATTCCATATATGAGTGAAATCATATGGTACTTGTCTTTCTCTGACTTATTTTACTTAGCATTACTTATCCTCAAGATCAATGCATGTTGTTGCAAATGGCAAGATTTCATTCTTTTTTTATAGCTGAATAATATTCCATTGTACATATATACCACATCTTCTTTATCCATTCATCAGTTGACGGACAGTTGGGTTGCTCCCATATCTTGCCTGTTGTCACCAGTGCTGCAATAAACACAGGGATACCTATATCTGTTCAAATTAGCGTTTTGGTTTTCATTGGGTAAATACCTAGTAGTGGAATTACTTGATCATATGGCAATTCTATTTTTAATTTTTTGAAGAACTTCTGTACTGTTTTCCACAGTGGCTGCACCAGCTTGCATTCCCACCAACAGTGCATGAGGGTTCCTTTTTCTTTGGAGTATGATTTTTAACCTTTTTACTTTTAACTAATTTTATACTTACAGAAAAGGTGCCACAGAGTTCCTATATGCCCCTCTCCTAGCCTCCTCTACTGTTACCAATGTATATAACCATAGTAAAATGATGAGAGCCAGTAAATTAACACTGGCATAATGCTGTTAACTAAATTACAGATCTTATTTGGATTTTATCAGTTTTCTACTAATGTCCTTTTTTGTTCCAGAGTCTTAATCAGGATCTCACATTGCATTGAGTTGTTATTTTTCCCTTGATTCCCTTGGATCTTTAATCCAAGGTATTTTGTTGTCTTTCATGATCTTTTTGAGTGTTTTAAAGCAAATCCTAGACATATCACTTTACCCGTAAATACTTAAGTATGTTTCTCTAACAGCTAAGGACATTTTCTTTGTTATCACAGTAACAAAACTAATAATTCCTCAATATCATCTAATCTCTGCTCATCATCTCACAGTTTTCTAAAAAGATGTGTTTTTAGGGGCGCCTGGGTGGCTTAGTTAAGCGTCCAACTTTCGCTTAGGTCATGATCTCACGGTTCTTGGGTTCGAGCCCCGCGTCAGGCTCTGTGCTGACTGCCAGCTCAGAGCCTGGAGCCTGTTTCAGTCTGTGTCTCCCTCTCTCTCTGACCCTCCCCTTCTCACGCTGTCTCTCTCTCTCTCTCTCCTAGAAATAAAAAAAAAAAAAAAAGATGTGTTTTTACAGTTTGTCCAAATGAGGATCCAAAGGTTAGCAAATTGCATTTGGTTAACGAGTCTCTTAAGTTTCTCTTATTATATAAATGTTCTTCTGTGTTTGTTATTTATTTGTTTAAATTCAGTTATTTGTCTTGTAGAATTCTCCACCTTCTGTATTTAGCTGATTGTATCCTCATACTATTTTTAGTGTGTTCTTATATCCATATATTTTATGTAAACTCTTAAGATATAGAGGCTTGATTATATTCAGGTTTATTTTGGCTGAAGGTGGGGCAAGAATAAAAAAGAACTTAGGTGGCCCCTAAAAATAGGAATGTTTGTTTTTTAACTATTTATTAAGTTTAAAAATATACAAAAGTACAATGGTAAAATCTACCTTCATGTACCCAACCTTCAATAATTATCAATTTATGGCCTATCTAGTCACTTCCCTTGTATACTATTTTGAAGCAAATCTCAGGCATCATTATATTAATAGATATTATATAACTCTAAATGAAAAGGATTGTTTTTAAAGAATATAACTATAATATCATTGGTACATCTAAAAAATTAGTAATCCCCTACTATAAAATATCCTGTCAGTATTCAAATGTCCAATTCTATCCTAAATGTCTTATTTTTTAAAAAAAGTTTAATGTTTTTTATTTATTTCTGAGAGAGAGAGAGAGACAGTGTGAACAGGGGAGGGTCAGAGAGAGAGAGGGAGACACAGAATCTGAAACAGCCTCCAGGCTCTGAGCTAGCTGTCAGCACAGAGCCCGACGTGGGGCTTGAACTCATGAACTGTGAGATCATGACCTGAACCGAAGTTGGACGCTTAACCAACTGAGCCACCGAGGTGCCCCTAAATGTCATATTTTTAGAATTTAAAATCTGGCCCACTACCTATTTTATTAATACGATTTTATTGGAATATAAGTCACACTTAATTGTTTGTGTATCATCTTGAACTGCTTTCATGCTATAACAGTAGAGTTGAATAGTTGCAACATGGCTCTCAAAGCCTAAAATATTTACTTTTGGGGCCCTTTACAGAAAAAGTTTGGTCACCCCCTGCTTTAGGGAATCATCTTTTAGAATAATCAAAAATAAGAAAAAATATTTTTTATATTTATCTTCATTTTAACCGCTTCTGCAGATCTTCTTTTCCTGTGTCAATCCAGGTTTCCTTCTGATATCATATTCCTGAAGGTATTTCCTTTTTTTTTTTTTTCAGGAGTAGAATTCAGTGATTCATCACTTACACACAACACCCAGTGCTCATCACAAGTGCCCTCCTTAATACCTATCACCTGCCTAGCCCATCTCCCACCCGCCTCCCTCCATCAACCCTCAGTTTGTTTTCTACCTTTAAGAGTCTCTCGGGGTGCCTGGATGGCTCAGTCGGTTAAGTGCCCAACTTCAGCTCAGGTCATGATCTCACGGTTCTTGAGTTCAATCAAGCCCTATGCTGGGCTCTGAGCTGACAGCTCAGAGCCTGGAGCCTGCTTCAGATTCTGTGTCTCCCTCTCTCTCTCTCCTCCGCTGCTCATATTCTGTCTCTCTCTGTCTCTCTCTCTCTCTCTGTCTCTCAAAAACAAATAAAACATTAAAATTTCTTTAAAAAGAGTCTCTCATGGTTTGCCTCTCTCTCTCTTTTTCCCTTTGCTCATTTGTATTGTTTCTTAAGTTCCACATATGAGTGAAATCATATGGTATTTGTCTTTATCTGACTACTTCTTTCACTTAGCGTAGTATACTCTAGCTCCATCCACATGGTTTCAAATGGCAAGATTTCATTCTTTTTGATGGCTGAATTATATTTCATTGTACATATATACCACATTCCTGAAGATCTTTCTTTAACATTTCTTGTAGTGCATGTCTCAATTTTTGCTTGTCTGAAAAAAGTCTTTATTTTGCCTTCGTTTTTGATAGCTGTTTTTGCTGGGTTTAGAATTCTGGGTTGACTTTTTTCAGCATTCTAAATGTCTATTTTTTTCTGGCTTGTGTAGTTTTGGGTGAGATGTCTGTTACTTATCTTTTTCCTCTGCATGCAGTGTCTTTTTTACTCTGGCTGGCTTCAGGATTTTTTTTAATTTTTGGTTTTTAGTAGTTTGAATTCAGTGTTCGGGTTTGTGGATTTGGGTTTTGTTTTGTCTTCAGGTATGTATCTTGAGTGGGGTTCTCTGGGATTGGATCTATCAGTTGATATCTTTTATTATTTTTGGAAAATGTTCAGCCATTTTTTTTCCAAATATTTCTTCAGACACCTTTTCTCTCTCTTGTTCTGGGATTCCAAGTATATCCATATTAAACCCAGAGCTCTTCGATGCTTGTTCTGTTTTGGGTTTTGTTTGTTTTTTACAGTTTTATTGAGATATAATTGGCATAGTAACACTGTATAAGTTTAAGGTATACAACAATGATTTCATTTTTTTTCCTTCTGTTTTTGGTTTAGTCTGGATAATTTGGACTGACCTATCACTGATTTCTATCTTTGGCTGTGTTGAGTCTATGGATAAAGCTGTTGAAGGCATTCTTCATCTGTTACTATGTTCATTTATTTCTGGCATTACCATTTGAATCTTTTTTTTTTTCAATATTGTTATTTATTTCTAGGAGAGAGAGAGAGAGAGACAGCGTGAGAAGGGGAGGGTCAGAGAGAGAGGGAGACACAGACTCTGAAATAGGCTCCAGGCTCTGAGCTGGCAGTCAGCACAGAGCCCGACGCGGGGCTCGAACCCACGAACAGAGAGATCATGACCTAAGCGAAAGTCGGACGCTTAACCAACTAAGCCACCCAGGCGCCCCTACCATTTGAATCTTAAGTTTCCATCTCTTTGCAGGAATTCACCATCATTTGTGCATATACCTTTTCTACTAGAGGCTTTAACATATTAATCATAGTCCTCTTAATTTTTTCTGATAATTCTAACATCTAAGTCATCTCAGAGTGGGTTGTTTTTTCATTGGGAGGGGGTATAATTTTTTGAATGCTGGCCATCATGTGTAGAGCAATGGAGACTGCCTGGAAGTAGTGCATCTTTTCTGCCAAGTTTTTACTGTGGGGATTAAGTCAGTCTAGTCAGGAGTTGAACTGTGTTTGGGTTTTATCCTTGCAATGGGAACCTTCAGTGTGTCACCAGCTTCAGATTCCTCTAATACTACATTGTGCTTAGGATGGGTGCTAGATCTTCCTGGTGTTCTTCTTAATGTCCCTTTGCCCTAGCATAAAATAGTGGGTCTCTTTCCAACCTCTATCCCCTTCCCTAGCAGTAGACTGCTCTTGGTTTTGATTCCATATTTGCTAGCCTGGGAGAGGGGGATTCTTTGCTGTTTTGGTCTAGCCTCAGCCTTAGGTAGTCCATGTATCTCTGTTTCTACCCCAGATGAAGGAGACTGTAGTGGTCTGGCTTCAGAATGTTTTCCTATCCCTCTCCCAGGAGTAGACACATTTGTTTTTTCCCTTTCCCCAACCACAGTGGCCTTCACCTGTGCCCTGGAGACAGCAGAGTTCCCCTAGTAGCTCTAAGACTCCTGTTCTGTAGGAGAGAATGGTCTGAGCAGGGCTCTTTGCTTTTCTCAGAATTGGCAGCTGCTCCCCTCCCCAACACCAAGACCCAGTGGAAGTCTGTGGTGTAGAGCCTGCATGTGGGTGTGAACTCCCCTTGTGTCTGATGCTTCCAGAGGCCCTGTACTCATATACTAGTCCATGCTTGGCCTTTGACGATTCCTTTTAAGTTTTAGCTGAATTCTTAGGCATCTGTGTAATGCCTTATATTTGCTACAAGGTACAATGTAGTGCTTATGTCCCATCTTTTCCTGGAATCACCTCTCCTTCCTTAGATTTTATTCAGGCTACTTGGTTGCCCTACAACCTCATCTGTCTGATGGGTTCAAGGAAAGTTATGATTTTGTAGTTTATCTGACTTTTCCTCATTGTTCTATTCAAGCAAATTACGGTTTTCTAAAGTCAATTGAAATAGTTGGCTCTCTGCCTGGTTGTGCATTTAATTCAAGATACAGTAGATTCATTTGTTTAATTTTTCTTTCAGTTTTAAGGACTTCTTTTAAATTTTCAAAAAAAATTTAATGTTTATTTATTTTTGAGAGAGAGAGAAAGAGACAGAGTGCAAGCAGGGGAGGCGCAGAGAAAAGGAGACACAGAATCTGAAGCAGGCTCCAGGCTCTGCTAAAGCTCAGAGCCCAGCATGGGGCTTGATTGAACTCATGAACTGTGAGATCATGACTTGAATCAAAGTCAGCTTAACCCACTGAGCCACTCAGGTGCCCTGGGCTTCTTTTAAATTTTAATTTTGTTTCATGATTATGTGAACTATTAATATGACTTCAAGTCCTGTATATAGAACAACTTGTATTTGCAGAAACCTATCTTCTCTATCTCCTCTACCTTATTCCCTCCTTTCCTTAATGGAAGTCGCTCTAAAAAAATCATATGACTTATTTCTTACATTATATATGACTTAAATCATACTGCATGATTTATTTCTTACACATTTCTTACATTTAGAAGGTAACATTCAGGTGTGAGTGTGTGTCCCTTTGTAGCCCCTCCATTCTCATCTGAATGGTAGCATATTATACAGACTTCTCCACATTGCTTTTTTTATTTAATACTCCAGAAATAGTTCTTTTTTTCCTCCCATAAATAGTTCTTTAGAAATATTCCCATTCCTTCTTACAGCGGCACAGTTATCCGTTATGTGGATACCATACTTTGTTCAACTAGCTATTGATGCCATTTATGTTATTCGCAGGTTTTTGCTTTGACAAGTAACAGTGTAATAAATAGCTTTGTGTATATGTCCTTTTGTGTTTTTGCTACTCTATCTTTAGACTCCTAAAAGTGACGTTGCTGTCAGTGGGTGATCCATATATAAATTTGCTAGGTATTGCCAGATTCATCTTCAGTAGAATGTAGTACTATTTTGCATCCCCACCACAAGTATGTGAATACTCTTTCCCCACAGTTTCACCTGCAGAGTATGTTGTCAAACTGTTGGATTTTTGCCAGTCTCAACAGGTAAACATTTTTATTACGAGTAGTTTTAATTTACATTTCTTATTAAAAGCATGTTTGAGAATTCATTTTTCAGAAGTTCTTTGAACAACTTTATTCTTCCTAAAATTTCAGTATACTGTCTTGTACTTCCTTTACCTGCAGCTGCTACCCTCTAAATATTTTGCCCATTGGGCCAAAAACCATGGGAGAAGGGACCACATTTGTTTTCTTAGGAACTTCAAGACTCCCGAGTTTTAGTTACAGTAATCAAATTTGGTAGATGAACAAAAGAGTTTAAAAGCTTCTAGTCTTGTAATTCACTCTGGAAATATTATTTGATCTGGTTTTCCAGATAACCTGTAAAAAGAGTATAGATCAAGATTTATTTTGCTATTTCCCTGTTCTTCTCGGTTTCCCTTTAGGCTTCACATAATGTTCCTTTCTAGCCAGCAGAGGCCACCAGAGCCTATCAGTGAGCAGAAAAGCTACAGAATTTGGCTGTGCAAAGATGTGATTGCTGAAAGGTCACTTTTAAATAGCTTTGCAATCTTGCTAGCTTGTGTGTGCCCTGTGAAGATTTCATGCGTGAAAGAAACCAAATAGTTGAGGGCAAGAAAGTGTCTGTGCCATTTACTTCATACTTTTTTCCCATAAAATGCCATCTCCTTCTTTAAAAGAAATAAGCATTTGAGAATTTTAGTTAACCACATTGTTTATTGTCTGGTAAACTAATACCTTGCTTTCAAAAGTGTATAAAGCCCTACAAAAAGACATAGTCCCTACTCACTAGGAAATGATGTCTTTGAAGAATGCTGCAGTTGAGTACAGGCTTTAATTTTTTTATCAACTCTTCTCAGTTTGCAGGCCTTTCTGATATATCCATCTCACAAGACATCCCCGTGGAAGGAGAAATCACCATTCCTATGAGAACTCACATTCGGGAATTTGATAGCTCCACGTTAAATGAATCTGTTCAGAATACAATTGTAAGTGAGACTAGTTGAGAGAACTTCTGTTCAGTATCATGGGACTAAATAACTAATAGCACTTTGTAATATTTCTTTTGTTTGGTTCACTGATTTTCAATATAGTTTATTGAAATTTAAGATTTTCCTTTAGAGAATAATTGGTACAGTCTTTTTGGAAAGCACTTTGGCTATCATCAGTGTTAAGAATCTTCAGATGTTCAAATATTTTTAAGCTGATAATTGTGCTCCACATAGAATATATGGGAAATTTTTAAAAAATATGTTTTTAAAATACAGAAAAATATTAATATACAAAAATGTTCATCCCAGCAGTCTTTATAGTAGGGAAAAATTGAACACCAGAGGGGATATCAGTTAAATAAATTATGTGGCAGAATACTGAACAGCCATTAAAAATGTATTTACAAAGCTCTGTTTAATGACATGAAGAAATTTCTAGGTGAAAAAATTAGGACAGAATTATCTCAACTGTATTTTGAAAGGTTATGTTTGTATTAGTATACTCTTCCTCAAATGTCTTGATTCTTAAAAATCTGACTTCCAGGCTTCATTTGCCAGTTAAATTGGGAAAGTTGGAAACATTGTGAATAATGTGGTAGCTAGGAAGCAGGCTAATTGGCCCTTGGGACTTCACCTGTTTTTTAGTAGTGCTATTATTACTTTAATTTCTTTAAGGTATTAGGACGGGTGTATTTCTCTTTTACAATGCTAAAACTCAAAATAGAACTGGTGGTTTTGGTAAAGAGTTAAATGTTAGCTTAAGGGGTTAATAAAAAGTTAATAGAAAAGCCTTCCTTCTGTGGTTTGTTTGTATTGTGAAGGAGTTAAACTGGAATTGTAGTTCTAAAATTCAATGAAGGACTTCCAGGAAATTAAAATAAATTTTAGCAAATTAAGTAAGGGGACTACTTAGCAACCTTGGTCATGACACTGTAACAAGCTGTTTATGTCTTTCAGATGCGTGATCTAAAAGCTGTTGGGAAAAAATTCATGCATGTTTTGTACCCAAGAAAAAGCAATACTCTTTTGAGAGATTGTAAGTATATGAGGTTTTGGAGAATTGGCTGTTTTCACTGTATCTTATCATAAGCGCTTTATACGGCTAAATTTCTGTAGTAAGAAAACTGGATGAAAAAATATATAAATGAATATGCACATAAAATTTTGGAAGAATTAAAAAACTCAAAATGGAATTTCAGAGATTTAAAGATTTTGCTTAATATATTGTCTTCATCAATAAAAATAGTCTATATATCCTTACCTGCTATAGTGGACACTGCAAAAAATATTTCTGGAAGTTGTAAACACATACGGACTTTGTTCAACCAAAGAGCTGACAGTCTCCAAGGGAAAGGCAAAATGTTTAAATATTAAGTGAGAATAACAGCTAACGCCCATTAAGGATTAACAAAATTATTAGTACCTTTATTGACATTTCTGTTTTCAGAAGTATTACTTAGTCTGATGACTGCATTTTTTTTGTTCAAGAGTTCTATCAAAACAGTGTTTGCAGTAAATATGCTCTTATTTAGAATTTATTTTTAAAATTGTTAGACCTTTTAGTGTTATTTTCATGGTACTCTTTATCAGGAAAATTGAATCAGTTGTGTGAGAATAGTAAAATGATTTTGTACATGAGTGTACCTTCTATTTTGGTGGCATTTCAGCTATAATGTAGGGATGTCAGATATGACAGCATATCTGGAGATATGGATGTAGTGTCATAATCTTTTTCAACATAGTACATTGTGGATTGGAGCTGACATGATTGGCTACTGCTGCTGTGTGGTGGAAAGAGCATGGATAGATCTGGGTTTGATTAGTGGTTCCATCCCTACCTGTGTGATCTTGGATAAGACAATTAACTTTTCTGAGGCTCAAGTTTCTTTCTCTTTTAAAGTGGAGTTAATAACACATACCTGCTGGTGAGGATTAGAGATCATGCATACCAGCCACCTTGCACAACATCTGACATTTAGTAGGCACTCCGTAAATGGTAGCTATTATTCTAATGCCTTGCCCTCCCCCTACACACACACACCTCTTTTTTAATCCTAACAACAACCTTATGAAGAGTTATGGCTCCTGTTTTATAGATGAAGAAAACGAGTCTCTGAGAAGGTGAGTGTTTGGTTAGGATGACACAGGCAGAATTAGAACCCAGTTTTCAAGTTCAGTGCCCTGTCCGTTCTACCACTGCTATCCCACATGTGAAGATACCCTTTCAATTGTTGCTGTGGCTCAGTTCAGAGCAAGGTTGCTTCAGTGACGATGCAGAACCAATGTGTTAACTTGCTGATTAGTGATGATTATTAGCTATGTCATATGTTAAGGTCTATTCCCAGACCTTGGGGGATACACAGATAGGCTGGCACAAAGTGTGAGTAAGTGATGGCCCAAGTTTGCACTTCTGCCCTGCCCTGTTAGCACAGTCCTTGGCAAAGTGGCAAGGAAAAAATTCACCACTTAAAAATAATCTTTAAAACTCTCACAATCCAATATCACTTTGCACCCATTAGGATGACCATTATGAAAGAAACAGAAAATAACAACTACTAGTGAGAATGTGGAGAAACTGGAACCATTGTGCATTGCTGGTGGGAATGTAAAATGGTACAGCTGCTATGCAAAACAGCATGGTGACGCCTCAGAAAATTAAGCATAGAATGACTATATGATCCAGCAAGTCCACTTCTGAGTATATACCCAAAAATTGAAAGCAGGAACTCAAACAGATATCTGTACACCCATGTTCATAGCAGCATCATTCACCTTAGCCAAAAGGTAGAAACAATTTCAAATGGCATCAACAGATGGATGGATGAACAAATTGTGGTATATACACCATGTCATATACCATGTACTAATGGAATATTGCTTAGTTTTGAAAAGGAGTGAAATTCTGACACAGGCTACAATGTGGATGAACCGAGAAGACATTGTGCTAAGTAAAATAAGCCAGTCACTGCAAGAGGGTGTATATTATATTTTTTAACTTATATTAGGTACCTAGAGTAATTGAATTGATAGAAAGGAAAATGATGATTGCTAGAGGCTAAGTGGGGAGATATTATTTCATGGGTTGGAGTTTTAGTTTGGGAAGATGAAAAAGTTCTGGAGATGGGTAATATGAAGGTTGTACAATGATGACTGTACTCTCAAAGCCTGTACACTTAGAGTGACTAAAATGGTAAATTTTGTGAGATATAGATCTATATATATATATAAAGATCTATATCTCACAAAATTTATATATAGATCTCTATATATATAGAGATCTATATATATAGAGATCTATATATATAGATATATCTGTGTATTCTACTAAAATAAAAGTTTTAAAATACAGTTATAGAATTTTATAAATTAAAAAACTTCAGTGTATTTTTTAAAAGCCAGTGTATTAAGTCAGTTGTACTTGAATTAACTTTTCAATTGATAAGTTCAAAAATTTAACAAGAACAACAATATTTTATGAGTGGGAGGATTATGATTTTTTAATATCTTCCTAACTTGCCACAGTGATGTCAAAATTACTTACATAATGTGAAAAATAAAACAACGTAAGTATGTACATATCCATACTTCTTTAAAGTTACGTACATATGAGGTTAAAGTTAGACATGGTATACGTATCTTTTTTCATATTTGTTGAGGAAGGTAACTTTGCTCTAAGGTGTAACTCAACTGTTGGCATATTAATTACCTAACAGCTATTAATTGAGAACCACTATGCTTAGAACGTTGGTAGAGCCTTTTATCCTTTTCAAAAAGCTTTCATGCTATTTGCTAAGGTTTAACCTTATAAAATCACCAATATTGGGTTGTTTTTTCACGTATAAGAACAGCAGTTCTATACTAGCTCAATGTAATGATTAT
Source organism: Hyaena hyaena (assembly GCF_003009895.1). Lineage (NCBI taxonomy): Eukaryota > Metazoa > Chordata > Mammalia > Carnivora > Hyaenidae > Hyaena > Hyaena hyaena. The sequence continues at coordinate 193,809 of NW_024081168.1, forward strand.
AAAAGGGAAGCAATGTGGCAGAGTGGAAAGAACTTTGGAGTAGGAATCAGAAGACCTAGGTTGTGGTCCCACCTCCATACCTAATAAGTATTTATATAAACTCGAGCAAGTCACTTCTTAGCTTTAATTCTTCTTGAGGTGAGCCTGATTATACTTGCCTTGTCTCCTGTAGTCTCAGTTTGGTGGGATGAATTGAGTCTAGTGTTTCTGAGGGTGGGACACCTAAGTCTCTTGACTCCTGGCCCATTGGTCTTTATAGTATGCTGGAATGTGGCTTAGTAGATGGGAGAGGGGTGAGTTGTGGGATATGGATTTGTGGGATATAGGAACAGAATTTAAAGGATATATGAAGAAGGGCATACATAATCAGGGAGCAGGGAGGGCAGGTAGACAGGTAAGAGAGGTGGGAAGGCTTGGGCAGGGAGAGCCTTGATGTCAGAATTCCAAGAGTGGGAGAGGCAGATATTGGAATAAAGATAGAAAATACTACATGATTGTTTCTTAACAATCTTCTGTTTTTTGCTTGCGTTGTAGGGGACTTATGGGGCCCTTTGATCCTTTGTGTGACACTTGCATTGTAAGTACTTACATTTCCTTTCTTTTGTTATTTGAGATAGACTATACATTTTTGTGTGGAGTTTCAAAATTGAGGGAAATATTGAATATTTCAGTTACGACTTCTGTGACACATTATACTCCTTATGATTTAAATCTAAAAAGTCAAGTAGGTTTCCAGACCAAAGAGTGATAAAATTAAAGATGTGAAGATTATGCTCACTTGTTTACCAATTTCTTAGTCTGCTTTAGCCATTTCTGTTGAACAGATATTTGTTTACTCTCACGCACTCCTCATCATTAAACTAAGTGAATTAAATATATATAGGTTTAAGCAATGTTTCTTTGCAAACATAACTCTTTAAAAAAAATTTTTTAATGTTTGTTTATTTATTTATTTATTTATTTTAAATATTTTTATTTATTTCTAGGAGAGAGAGAGAGACAGCGTGAGCAGGGGAGGGTCAGAGAGAGAGGGTGTCACAGACTGAAACAGGCTCCAGGTTCTGAGCTGGCAGTCAGCACAGAGCCCGACGCGGGGCTCGAACCCACAAACCGCGAGATCATGACCTAAGCGAAAGTCGGACGCTTAACCAACTAAGCCACCCAGGCGCCCCAATGTTTATTTAGTTTTGAGAGAGAGAAACAGAGTGCAAGCAGGGGAGGGGCAGAGAGAGGGAGACACAGAATCTGAAGCAGGCTTCAGGCTCTAAGCTGTTAACACAGAGCCTGATGCGGGACTTGAACCCATGAACTGTGACATCATGACCTGAACTGAAGTCAGATGTTTAACTGACTGAGCCACCCCGGCGCCCCAAGCAAACATATTCTTTTTAAATCTTAATAATAATATGAATGAGGGGCGCCTGGGTGGCTTAGTCGGTTAAGCGTCCAACTTTCGCTTGGGTCATGATCTCGCGGTTCGTGGGTTCGAGCCCCGCATCGGGCTCTGTGCTGACTGCCAGCTCAGAGCCTGGAGCCGGTTTCAGTCTGTGACTCCCTCTCTCTCTGACCCTCCCCTGCTCACGCTGTCTCTCTCCTAGAAATAAATAAAATATTAAAAAAAAAAAAAAAAAAAAATAATATGAATGAGAATGACAATGAGAATAAATTAGAGAGATGAGTGGAACAGTTCAAAGCAAGATCAAGTTTCAAAGTGTTAGGTTTTCTATACACATAGCATGTAAAGGGAGAGGACAAAGGAAGAATGAAGTTCCATTGGAGAGGGGAATATAACCAACAGCAAGGAAAAAAAATACTGCATTAGGTTTCAGTTCTGGGTTCTTATCCTGACTGTGCTATCAGCAAAGTGATTTTGCGCTGCTTAGAACTAAAATGTGTATAATGATTTTTCCCAGTTTACAGAAAACTTTTAAATACCTTCTTTTATTTTACCCTCATAGCAAGAATTGTTTTTTTTGACAAACTTATGTTCAAAGAGATTTAGGACTGAACCAAGATCAAATAGTGGTAGACCTGGGATTCAACCTCAGGTTTCCTTGACTGCCCGTTCTCTACCTCTGTGATTATTATACCTCTCTTCCCACCTAACCCCTCTGAGTCTCCTCTTCCATATCTGTAAAAGGAAATGGCTGAGGATCCTTTACAGGCTTGACCTTTTATGATTCTATATTCAACTAGTTTCTTAATGGCTTTTCTATCTATTTTTTTTTAATTTTAAAGTTTATTTATTTTGAGAGAGATGGAGGGAGGGAAAGAGAGCGTGAGAGAGGGAGGGGCAGAGAGAGAGAGGGAGAGAGAGAATCCCAAGCAGGCTTCATGGGGCCCGATCCCACCAACTATGGGATCATGACCTGAGCTGAAACCAAGAGTCGGATGCTTAAATGACTGAACCACCCAGACTCTCATACCCATTTTTTAATGTAAATTGAACATTTGGTGATTTAGGTAATAACATATAGTGCCATTATGCCTTTAATAACCACATCAACAGCAATAACCCAGTGCCTTGATGGACAGGCTTATATTAGAATCTCTGAGCATGTACTTTTTTAGTTTTAAAAGGTTAACATTAGAGATTATGTAGTTTAACCGAATTTATTTGCAGAGAGGAAAACTGGAATCCCAAGACATCAAGTGATTTACTCTAGTTTATGTACCTAGTGACAGAACTAGGATCACTTTCTGGATCTGCCTTCGAGGCCAGTTGATGTTCTTCCATCATACCGTGCTGAAGCAATAGAGATTCCAGACAACAAGTGATGAGTGCCAGCATTCCTTGCATTGGATTGTGAGGACTGAGAATGGAGTATGTACAACTGTAGAATACAAAAGCCTGTATTGGCAAACACTGTACAAAGGGCAAGACTTACTATGTGACATCTCTATACTATGTAATGAAAAGAGCTTGTGAGCTTGGTGTTATTTATTATTTTTCTGAAAAAAAATGACACTGAATCCAGGTGTTCTAGTCCAAAGTTCAAAACAGTATACGTCTGTAAAATTCTTAGGCAAAGAGAGGGCATTTAAGTGACTGTTCAACTACTCCATTTTAAAGCAAAGTCTCTTAGTAATAATCTGTATGCTTTGATTTTTAAAAGTTCACAGCTAAATAGACTTATATAGACTGTTTCCAGTTTTGAATGTCAGAACGGAAGCCTTAACCCCAGGATTACATCCAAATGTGTCTAATGGCTAGAAAAGTAACCTAAATGTATTCATTGTGAATCGGTGACCTGAAGCCCCTTGTGAAGGGAGCTGCTGCTATGTCAACTGCTTCCAGTTGTTGCCATGTAGGAATGTAAGCCCAGTGTTAGACATTCTTCTGGTTTCTCAAGAAAATCCAGAAATACATATGTTTTTGAATGTTTACTTATTTTTTGAGAGATCAAGAGAGAGAGAGAGACAGACAAAGTGCAAGTGGGGGAGGGGCAGAGAGAGAGGGAGACAGAATCTGAAGCAGGCTCTAGGCTCTGAGCTGTCAGTGCACAGCCCAGTGTGGGGCCCAAACCCGCGAACCACGAGATCGTGACTTGAGCCGAAGTCAGAAGCTCAACTGACTGAGCCACCCAGATGCCCCAAGATATACATATTTTTACGTGAAACCTCCCAACTTTAATGTTTTTTTTTTGTTTTGTTTTGTTTTGTTTTCTGAGGGAGAGAGAGAGTGTGAGCAGGGGAGGGTCAGAGAAAGAGGGAGACACAGAATCCGAAACAGGCTCCAGGCTCTGAGCTAGTTGTCAGCACAGAGCCTGATGCGGGGCTTGAACCCATGAACCGTGAGATCATGACCTGAGCGGAAGTTGGACGCTTAACCAACTGAGCCACCCAGGTGCCCCAAAACCTCCCAACTTTAAAATACTGTCATCTTGGATTTAAACCCTTCTTAAGCCATGTATGGACTGACAACCTCATGTCTGTGAGCTACATTTGGCCCTTTAGTTTATAACATCTACTTAACCAAAACGGTCTTCAGTGATCGTCTAAACATCTTGACAAGGCCGTATGAGGCAGCACTTGTCATCCTGAGGCATTTGGAATTTGAAATAAGGGAGCCTTGCCAAATATGTCTGACATCTTCCTTTCGTACAACCTACATATTACGGAGCTCCAGGTGAGATTTCAGACAACTCTCTGATTCAAAGTTTGAGAACCCATGCCTTAACTTTATTGTTCTAAATAAAAGCTGAAGCATTTCTCATGCCATTTCCTTGTCACAGAATGCTTCAAAGAAGCTCTGTAGATAGTGAAAAGGATGGAGGGCCCCAGTTTGCAGAAGTCTTTGTCATTGTCTGGTTTGGTGCAGTTACCATCACCCTCAACTCAAAACTTCTTGGAGGAAACATGTGAGTATTATTAAAATGCACTTTTTCCCTTGGCAAGTAGCATCTCTTAGATTTTTAAGGAAGTCTGACTATTTTGTTTTTTGTTTTTTTTTTAAGAAAAATGTATATAAATGAGGGCTAAACAGAAAAGTCTCTTACAACCTCTGAACAGAGATAATTTAATTAACTTACCTTAAATTATCTACAGTCCTTTGATAAGCTTCAGATGTTCTTTCCAGCTCCTGAAATCATATGGAGAATTTTTTGTATTAGAATATTATGTCCGTTTTGTGTTAGAATATTATGTCCGTTTCCAGTCTTTAAACTGGAAAAAATTAAGAACCACAATCTTAGAGGTTCAGTGGGAGAAGGAAGTCTCTAGGAATTAGAGTAGATCATCTGGTATCCTAGATGATTGATTGACTCTTAAGGAGTGTGAGAGGAAAGGAAGAAGAGTATGGGGAGAGAAAAATGAAAGCATATGATTAATACAGAAGCCTATCCTCATAAAATCAATGTTAAAGTATAGGTATTATGTATTTGGAGGAAGATAACGATCCATGCTACATAGAAATCCATGTAAGAAACTATCTCATGATACAGATCAACTATATTTATGATCTTTATGGTTGTATATTATTTTTTTAGATCTTTTTTCCAGAGCCTCTGTGTGCTGGGTTACTGTATACTTCCCTTGACAGTGGCAATGCTGGTTTGCCGGTTGGTGCTTTTGGCTGAGCAAGGACCAGTAAACTTCATGGTCCGGCTTTTCGTGGTGATCCTGATGTTTGCCTGGTCTATAGTAGGTAAGACTCTATTTATCTCTATAGTAGCAAAACAGACAAGGACATGAGTTAAGAGATAAATACGAGATGAAGAGCAGTGTACCTCCTAAGGCATACATGAGTGATATGATTCTTGCCATTGTTGTTCATAGAACCCTCTTTTCTGAGTAGGCATTTGATGGGGATGGTGTCCACCTTATGCAGGTTGGGTATATTGAGTTCTGAGATGTGGACAGTCACATCCTTTTTTTAAAAAATTCTTAAATAATGGATAGGGTTGGGAATCGAGATTATACTAGACCTAGCTCAGTTCCTGGCATATAGGAGGCATAGGTGACTTGGGAAATGACTTGGGACTTTTCCTGTGAAATTCATCATAATAAAAATAGTAGCTAGCATTTATAGATTGCTTATTACAGACCAAGCACTGTGGTGAGTGCTTTGTTTATATGGTCTGACTTAACCCTCACAACAGCCCTAATAAAGAAAAACTATTAATATTACTCCCATTTTTACAGATGAGGAACAGGCACAGCGAGGTTAAGCAACATGCCCTAAGGCACATAACTAGTGAATGGGGGAATTAAGTTTCAAACCCAAGCAGATCTCACACCTCTTTAGAAATGTACTATACAACCTCCCAGTATAAGTTGTTAGGTATCATTATATAGTACTTTTCTGCTTCAGTAGAAAATTCTGCTAAAGATTAGGAAGAGCCCGCAAGGGGCAGTGAATGCTATATGCTCATTGGTTTTGCAGTCCTCAAATTTTTGTAAAATTCTACCTTCAACTAGAAGGTAACTTCTTATTTCAGGGGATAGACAGCCTGCTTCATATTTTTTTTTTTTTACTATATTCATTTTGAGAGAGAGAGAGAGAGAGAGAGAGAGAGAGAGCATGAGCGGGGGAGGGGCAGAGAGAGAAGGAGACACAGAATCTGAAGCAGGCTCCAGGCTCTGAGCTGTCAGCACAGAGTCCTGTGCGGGGCTCGAACCCACAAACCATGAAATCATGACCTGAGCTGAAGTTGGATGCTTAACCAACTTAGCCCCAGGTGCCCGAGACTGCTTCATATTTTTAAGTGCATTATCATATCTTTTCTCGGGACCATGGTTAAAATCCAAGAAGTAATCCAAAAGTAAGGTCCAAGAGTGCTAGAAGTGATACTACAGAGACTGTATATTAAGCTTGAGCACTTTACCCATGGGAGGACTCCTCATACCCTCACTTAGAGTCTGGTAAGTTTTCATAATTGTAATTCTAAATATCCAGTGTCCAGGCTCATAGCAGTTCAGAAAGTAGAATCTTAGAAGAAGGGAGAGAGGCTCCTATAAGCATTCCATTTTTTAATTCAGCAAGTATTTCTTAAGCACAAACTCTACATTAGGCATTGTATTAAGCATAGTCTCCATCCTCAGAGTTCCTAACTTAGTGGAACAGCTGGGCAGGTAAACATTTAAGGGCTATAGGTATCTCAGGTGGAAGATGGAAGTCTGTGCAGGGTATGGTGAGGACATAGAGGAGGTGCGTGGGCAGATCTGCTTGGGGTGGCAGGATAACAGATGGTTGTTCAGGAAAGATTTCCATGAAGGGTGGTCACTGATGAGTAAAAGGATCAATCTCCTTTTCTGGGTGGACAAGACGGATGGCATCATAACAGAGCTGATAACTTAAAAATAAGAACATTTACTCAGAAAGCAGAGCAGTATGAGGTCATTTACCATAGGAGCAACTAGCCTTAGACATCTTTGTAATAAGCCTACTCAGCATAGTCCAGTAACTTCTGAGAATAGGGTAGGAAACCCCTTGTAGAAAGGTTTTCACGTAAAGTGGTTGAAAACGTAATACTAGAAACAAGTAGCTCTCAACTGTCTGGGAAACTATGCTGCAGAATGCCTTTTTCTCTGAGAATATAAAATATAACTGAACTTATAGTATAATTGTTTGTTCTAGACTATGCCAAGCACATTCAAGTTTAGTAGTTGTTAGTGGTTGTGATAATCTTATTATATTAAAGATTCCATTTTGTTTCATTTGTTTTGTTTAGCCTCTACAGCTTTTCTTGCCGATAGCCAGCCTCCAAACCGCAAAGCCCTCGCCATTTATCCTGTTTTCTTGTTCTATTTTGTCATCAGTTGGATGATTCTCACCTTCACTCCTCAGTAAATTAGGAAATGGAAATTAAAAACCAGTGAATTGAAAGCTCATCTGAAGGATGCAATTCACCATGGAGCTTTGCCTCTGGCCCTCTTTTATCTAATTTTGGAGGTATTTGGTACGTGAGGAGATGAAAAGGGAGCTATAAAGCACCATCGCCACTTATGTGAGGAACTGATATTTGAAAGGTTGTCCTTTTCCTCTTAATGTCATTTCTTGAAAATACATAGTATAGACAGTATAGTGCTGCCTTAAGGCATGATAGGGTCACCATGGTCCATTTGAGTGACAACCAATGATTTGGGAAGCACATGGATACATCCTGCAAGTTAAGTGGAATTAGTAACTGTATTTTCAGTTTTGAGAGTACCAGTACAGGTGCAGCTCTTAAACAATTGCCTTATGACTATTAGAATATGCCTCTCTTTTCATAAAAAAAGAATGGATAGTCTATATCCATTTTTTAAATTTCTCTCTTAGTCTTAAAAAGGCAATGACAGACGTTGGGGAGGGGGTTCATAACTGGGTAGGAGAAAACTTGCATTAACCAGTATTCAGATTTTGACGGGGGAAAATGCTACCCTTGTTGCTTTTTTAAAAAGCAAAGGACAGCTAAAGAATTGACTTCTTTAGTTTTTCCATATAATCACCTTTCTGCCATGCTTAATAGCACTTCAGTGATACTCTAGTTTTTAATCTTACCCCCCCAGCTCTGAATATGCAAGCTGTTCACAGTTACCATGTAATTTTCCTTTGATTAAAGCTCTCAGTGGACCAATGCTTGAACTTATCCAGGTGGAAGACCTCAAAAATTTAGATTGGTCGTTCCATCATGCATATTATTATATGGGCACTTTTTTCTTAACAGTAGAATGAGGTAGTTTGGATACAGCATAACTCTAAAGAATTATTCTGTGTAGTCTGGCCTCTAACTAGAAACTAAAGCCAAATCAGAAGCCTGCATTTAACCATGTGAACATAGAGAGATTTTAGTGTTCTGCTGGCTGGTTCACAGAACAGCTAGATGCTTAGAGCATGACATAGGATGAATTGGGTTTACAGCTGCCACCTTTTCATAGTGGGCTTAGCAGTGTTTTCATTAGATGGTGCTTCTCGGGTTGGGGAATAGCAATGTATTTTCTTAGTTTTAGACTATTTGTAAAGCTAATTAGCTCTTCTTTAGACAAGTACTTTTTCTGCACATGTGCACCTGCTTGTATTCTCAGCTATTTATACATACAAGTGTGAAGGATTTTCAGGGAGCAGAGTGTCTGGAAATGCTGATTTCTAAGCTAAACTCGGTTCCTTTATGGTAATATGAGCTACTGCCTTCTATAAATTGCACATTGAAGAACTCTTAATAGACAAAAGATTAGGAGTCAGGCAGACAACATCCATTGTATATACAGTTAATTATAAAAATAGGAATTTATTCCACATTTTTTCTTTATCACGGAATTGAAATATTTATTCATTTTGTATCTAAAGACTACACATAGATATGTAATTTTAAAAACATATTTTCTCCGTTCTCAGCTTAACCAAGAACAATACTAGGACAAATGTGTTCTTGGAGTGATATTAAATTACAGAGCATTACAAAGTTGGTCCCCTCTGTCCCAGCCTTTTTTTGGTTATATCTTTATTTCAGTTTCCCCTCTAAATTTTAAAATAAACCCTGTGCGCACAAAGCTAATGTTACATTCTTGAAGTGGTAAAGAAAGTATTTTGAAACTGGTTCCGATTGGTCCAAAAGTATTTCCATTGTCTGAAATTTTCTAACATCTTACCAAAACATCTCTCTTCCAAAGTGATTTCATACTCTGTCCCAATGGTTATAAAGCAAAATTAAAGAAATAATCATATTTCTCAAAAGGGAATTGTCTACTGAATTTTACTCAGGCTAAATATTTTGGTCAGAAATTTTTAAGGCCACAACTGGAGTAGGGGTTGTGTGTGCAGGGAGAGGGGTTATACATATTACGTGTTAAGGCAGCTTGTTCTGTGTATTAACCTGTTGGTCTTTGGTGACTTGAAGAATGGCTTTATTTTATTTAAATAAAGGTGGGTAAAATGGAGATTATCTTTCTGAAAATGGTCAGTTTTATGGCATAAATTATATTTTCTTAATATATGCACAAAAAAGTGCATTGCTTTCTGTGGCAGAAGACATGATTATCTTGAAGTTGTAACCCTCAACACAGCTTTCCCTGATTTGCTGCAAAGGCACATGGCTAATTATAGAAAGAAAGACTATAAGAGAAGGGGATTTTTAATAAAGGAAACCCTGTTCCAGGAATTGAGAAGTGTCATACTTTAGATGAAACTCAAGTGTGTGAGCCTCATTACCAAATGTGGTGCATCATTGTCGGAATGTGGTGCATCATTACTGTTGTGGCTTATCATTTGCTGCTCCTGCTTCTGAGATTGAACCTCCACTGTCATTCTTTAGCAATAGGAAAGGTAAAGACTGGATTTAATTGCTGTTCAGATCATAAAAACTCAACTGATGCAAACATATTTGAATGTGCCGTGTAGTCATAAATGTCAACCATACCTTTAGTTGTCAAGTCTTTTGCCTCTTAAGAGGCTTATTACATGAATTCAGTTGGATCTTTTTATTGTGATGGGGTTTTTCTTTTGTTGGACAAGGTGGTCCTTTCACAGAGCATGGGACTAATAAGCATTTAACTGTTTACTATATTTGTCTTTTTATAAAGTATCCCCCAGATGTGATAAGATGGTTAGCAAGCCTGTATTTGAAGATTTAATTGTGTACTTCTTATAATCTAACTACTTACTGTACCTGGACTTTCTGTTTATTCCTGGAGATTAAAATGAAAATCTCCTGTCATTTCAAATCTTTGTGTAACATCAAGTCATTGAAATTTATTTAAATGCTATCATGATATGATCAGACGACATCCATTGCATGCAGCTGTTTTATTCCAGAGTAAAATACTGACATTGTTATTCTTTATTAGATTGTTAATTTTTGAGACAATATGGATAGAAATAAATGTGTGAATGTTAATTAACGTATGTAAATTAGAAATACTTTTCTAGATTCTGTGGGCTTTTATTGAAAATAAAGAATTTCTAGTGACTTAATCAGGCCATGGGATGGCCAAATAATAATGACAGTAATATTACTACTAATAATGGTTAACATTTATTGGGCACTTACATTGTGCCAGGCAATATTCTATTTTTTTAAGAAATTTTTATAACAGCTTTATTGAGACATACTTTACCATAAAATTCACCCTTTTAACGTGATACACAATTCAGTGGTTTTTCAGTATTTTCATATAATTGTGTAATTATCACCACTCTCATTTTAGAACATTTTCATCACTTCGCAATAAAGTTCCATATCCAGTAGCAGTCACTTCCTCTCCCCCTTCTCCCCATCCTCTGGCAACCACCAGTCCTGCTTTCTGTCTCTGTAGATTTGGCCAGGCACTATCTATAAGTGCATTTTATGTATCTCCTTTAGTCCTTAACATAAAATGCTACAGTTCTCATTTTACAAGTAGAAAATTGAGTCACAGAAAGGTTATGTACATTTCCCAAGGTCACGCAGTAAATTGATTTAAAATAGGAAAACACCTGCTGCTCCTGGGTGGCTCAGTCGGTTAAGCGGCTGACTTTGGATCAGGTCCTGATCTCACGGTTTGTGAGTTCGAGCCCTATGTCAGGCTCTGTGCTGACAGCTCAGAGCCTGGAGCCTGCTTTGGATTCTGTGTCCCCCTTCTCTCTGCCCCTCCCCTGTTCACGGTCTGTCTCTCTGTCTCTCAAAAATAAGTATTAAAAAAATTTTTTTAAAAAGGAAAACACTGTAGATGAGAACATAGTAGGACACAGTTTTGAATTGCATTGTTATGTACATGAAATGAATGTATCCCTTGCCCAGGCTCTGCTCCCTATCATTAGCCATTATACCCTACAACTGACTGGAGATAGATAACTCATTCTTTTTCCACCCCCCTGAGTAATAGAACACTATATTAGCATCTGATAAAAACACAAGAGCAGTTGTACATTGGAAAGAGGTAGGTTTGATGCCACCCCCCACCTTGAATCCCTTTTTTCTCTCTTTTCCCCACCAACACACACACACACCCCTCCTCTCAGCCCCCAAAGTCTTAAGAGTCAAGACTTCTTCTTCTTTCTGCCTCTTTCATTTTACCTCTTTCACAGGGATGGTTAATGCATCAAAATTTAACCTGTTTATTCAGGTGTTTATAGTCTAGGGATCCATCTAGTCACCTGTAGTACCATTTATATTTCTAAGACTTCAGAAAGCAGTACTGTGAGAATAAAATCCTTTTTTATTTGGGTTAAACTAGGTGGGGGAAATAACAGTAAGGGCATTGCCTTAATGAAGTCAGTGGTTCTGCCTGGTAGGACGTGTCCACATGCCGCTCTTGTTCACTCTGTTCTCTTCATTTCAGAACCTTTTTAACTGTATGCCATCACTGCTGGTAATTTCTTGGTCCTCTTCAATACTCCATTTTAATCCTGATCTTTCCTATAAATAATGAATCTGTGGAAATAATAAATCTGTAAAGTGATTTGTGAATGGTAAATGTGCAAATAAAAACACTGGAGAAGGAGATTTTGTATGTGTCTCTTGTGCTGAAAGATGCAGACATATTTGCTGCATACTAATTTTACATGTAATGTATTGTCATCAGACAATATCGAATGCTGTGTAGGATTGCACAGGCGGCAAGTTAGTAAGATAAACCACATTTACTGAGCCAATAATATATACCATATGTTATATTAGCTACTTTATAAACAGCATTTCTAATCATAGCACCCTTTTGAGGTTAGTGATATATTATCCTTAATGTTTTGGAACCTGGGAATTTGAGGAGTTTAAATAAATCGCCTAAAGTCACAGTGAGCACAACCAGGGTTCAAACTCAGGTTTTATGACTCCACAGTCTTCTATATTGGTTCTTTGCCCTCATACCTACCCAATTAAACTAAGCCACATCAATCAGGTATCTTAATAACATGGTGAGAAACTGGGTTTTCACACATCTGATGGGAACTATACCTGTTTCTGCTTTCAGTTTGCAATCTACTTGGAGAAACTAAACTCACCATCCTTGCACACTAATAGTTGAAATGCATTGTGGTTCTTATTTTTGGTACCACGTAAGGTCTCAGAATGGGCAGTAAGAACAGGAGTACATCTGAATTATTGGGAGAATTTGTATCATCCAAGATGGGGGGTGGCATTCCAGACGGTAGAGAATACTTATTAACAAAGGTGAGGGAGCAGGCAAGTCTAAAGTCATCTACGTGCACATATGCAAGTGTGTCCCATTGTCCTGTACATAATTATAATGCTTTGTGAAATTTTTCTAGCTGCATTTATTTCACTTTGCAAGGTAGGTAAAGCTTCTAAGCTCATACCTAAGGAAATGGGCTCAGATAAGTGAAGCGATAGGCCTTGAATTCTAAAGTTGGTCTCAAGAACACAGTTGGAAAGTTGTTCTTAATGTTAATATTGACCCTTTTCTAATGATAGCTCACATAGTGAAGTGAATTCAACTGACTTTGGAAAATAAAGTTGGTTGGGTAAGATGAGACCAAATTATTGAGGGTAGATATTGAAAAGTAGGAAATTGTGAATAGGTCTTCCTGTGGTAGGAAATAGGATGTTTTCAAAAGTTCTGGAGCAGGGGAATATTTTGAAGAAAGATACTTTAATGGAATAAATGGCGTTGAAAATTTGGATTGCAACTAGGGTAGAGAAGAAAGGAATGCCAATATATTTCTAACCACGGGCCTGGAAGAATGGTGTGTGTTTGAGAATAGTTGTAGAGGTACTACTGAGTTTGGCCATCAAAGTGATGAGATCCTAAAGACAACTGGAAATATGAGTCTGAATTCTAGTAAAACTCATAGCTAGCAATGTAAATTTGATCTTGCAGATGTGATGTGTATTGAATATATTGTTTCAGTCTTGTTGACAAATGTAGTTGCTAAAGGGAATGACAGATTCAGAATCAGAAAGATGAGGAAAAGAAAGAAATGAAACTATTACTTATGTGCCACAGATTTCTACATGCTACCTTCATATTACACTTAACCTTTTGAGGGAGTTTCCTTCACTTTTACAGAGGTGGAAGCAGTTTGGATTCAGTAAGTGGCAAAGTTGGAATGTGAACACAGCTCCATTTCAACTCAAAAGCATATGCACTTCCTGCTATGCTCTGCTACCCTTACAGAAAGTTTTATAGTCTGAAAGCCTAAAAATGAATGTCTTGCAGAAAGTAGGTGTTCAGGAAATGTGTTGAATTAGTTGAAAAAAAAAAAAAAGTAAATAGGTATTACATGCTGAGTGTGGGGACATGATGAGAAATAAGAATTGAGAAAATATATTTTGCCAGAGGCCAGCTCTGGCCGGGTCCAGGGGTCCCTGAAGGATGGACCGTGTCGGCAAGGGAGGGATGAGAGAGCCACGAGAATCTTTCTGGTCACCAGGCAGCCATCTCTGTCCTGACTGGGGCTCAACTTTATTTTATAATTAAGTGTTTGGGGGATGGCACAGAAATGGCATTTGCCTTAGACAATGATTTCTGATGATAAACTTCTTTGATATGTAAGAATTTCCCAAAACATAGATTTGTAGAAGACTCACGCATAACCTTTATCAATAGTGATTGAGGTAGCTGATTTAGATGCTTATCCTTTGGAGAAGGAAGGTATCTTTAGCATATAAGACAATGTTTTTAGCATGAAAAGCGTGAAGTTAGTTCTTTGTGAGCAGGGGTCAATAGCTTGTTTGTTTAAGGAGAAGTGTTAAGAAAAACAGGTCTTTCAGGAAACACAATGTTTGCTCCCATAATCACAAAAGAAGTTCCTCAATAGGTTCCTTCAGGGTGCAGTCAGCATATTCAAGGCCAGAATAAGTCACTGCGAATACTGATCACAAGATGCCTTGGGGGGCTGGTCCTCTAAGAAGAAACAATTGGGTGGGGGTGGATATTTGTCCTTAACTCTAAATGAGGCTCTTTGTCGAGGCTCAGTTGTAACTCTTGTGTTCTTAACCCCCTTTATTACCTAAGTCTTGGATCTGCAAGGCCCATAGGAAGAGCCTTTTGATAGTCATCCACAGTGCTTTCATCTAATAAAATCTCTTTTGAAAAGGCAGGAATATGCTTTTCCTTAGGAGGAATCTGTGTGGGGAATATCGGTCTGATCTGGAATATTGTGAGACCTGGTCAATACCCGCAGGCTCATTTCCAACATGAGCCAGTAGTAGCAGAAGGAGATACCAGTTTTTGTTTCTCGTGGCAGGAGCTGTGCGAACGCTGCCATTTCCTCGCTGTGACTGTCATCCAGCGAGGCCGGTGCGGCTCCCAGCAATATTTGGCTAGAAGCCTGTGGAAATTTGATTGCATTAGTGTCTCAATATTTTATCCCTCTCTGAAGCCCTGCCTTTTGCAACGTGACTTTGGAGTTCTCAGTAAAAGGCAGAACCTATTCCCCACCTCTTCTTTCTTGGTGGTCCTTATAGCTTGCTTTGCCTAATAAAATCTGGCAAAAGTATTGGTGTGCCAGTTCTGACCCTGGAACCTGAGGCTTTGTGTGTTTTTATTTATCTCTCATTTCTCTGCCATATCTGTGAGAACATGCCTGAATTAACCTGCTGGACATACAGAACATAGCCCAGTCATCCCAGCCATAGCTATTCTAGATTACCCAACACCAACTGTCAGACAAATAAGTGAACGCTGTAAGACTAGAACTGCCCAGCTGTACCCAACCTAAGTTATCAATATGCAGATTCAAGAACTAAATAAATCCTTATTGTTTTAATCTACTGAATTTTGAGTGGTTTGATATGCAGCATTATAGTGGCAATAGATGGCTGGATACAAAAGCCATTATTTCTTTTTTTAGGTTTCCAGAATTATTAGAAAAGACACTGAGTATTGGTGTCTTATTTGTAGTCATATCAAGCACAGATAATTAAAGATGAAAGGAATCTTAGAGACAATTGATCCCGTTTGCTCATTTTACCAATGAAAAGCTGAGGGCCAGAGAGGGAAGATTACTTACCCAATGCTAATGGAAGGAACCAGAATAAAACTTAGTTTTCTTCACTTCCAGTCCACGGCTCTTTATATAACATAACACAGTAGAGTAGCTGAAAGGGCCATAACCTAATGCAAAAAAAAAAAAAAAAATCGACACTTTGTCAGTGTACAGTACATATTGCACAGATGTAACTGAAAAAAGGAGCTGTCATAAGAAAGAGTGATAGGCTCCAAGGAAGAGGGTTTATTAAGGGAGTAACTACCCAAAGGAGATGGAAAGTACTGTCATTCTGAATATAGGTGGTAGATTAGCTTTGGTGAAAGTAGAGAAACCTCTTGTGAGGTGAAAATGAAGAGTGAGTGGTTAGATAAATACATGAATGATTAATTGTTATACACTCAGCAAGCTGGTTGACTGTTACATTATGCTAGATTTTGAAAATTCAAAAATGCCTCAGGGGAGTGATATCACCAAGATGGTGGCATAGGTTACTCCTAACTTCGCTCCCCCTCACAAAAACAACTAGCAACTATTCAAGAACAAGACACCACTGAGACAATCCTAGAACATAGTGGTGAGGCTGAAGCACCTCGCTGTTCCACAGAAACCAAGACAGACGGAATTAGAATGGCAAGAGAAGTAGCTACATGTTGACGACATTGCTCCTCCTCCAGGCCGGCACAATGCCATGTGGAGAGGTCTCTCCTAAGCTTCTAGTTACTCCAATGGGACGAGATAACCCAGGGGAGGCAATCAGCTCCTCCAGCATTGTGGGTTGCTCTGCAGGAGCCCCTACTCTGTTCTCACACCATGGGGATTGTAGGGAAATGTATGGGGCTCAACCACTGGGAATCTGATGGAGAAGAGAGAAGCTTGCAACAACTAGCCACATGGATCTTAGCAGATCAAATTCATACCTACAATGCCAGTGTAGTCCCAGCTAGCAGATTTGCTCATCTGCAAAACCAAGTTGGGGGCACACTCTGACTAGTGAACTTGATGAGGTGCAGATGTTCTTGATTCAGATCCTCAAATGAGATATGCTGGACTTAGTACCCATGTTGCCTATACTGAGGCAAGAAACTGAATCACAGATCCACCTACTATGGAAGGTCACCCGGCCCCATCCAACCAAAAGGGCTGGCAATAATTCCTGGAAGCTGTGCTGGCCCGGTGTTGATTGAGCTGAGAGGTAGGCAAGCAGAACTGATCACCCTCAAAGCAAAGCCAGTACTGGACATGGAGCATTCATGGATTAATTCATAGCCAAAGCTGAGGGTCGCTCCTAGCTCCTTCCAATCCAAGAGACTGGGAAATTGAGAGTAGACTGGAGCTCCCCTACTCCCAGCCAGATAAAGGAGCTGAGACCTAGCCCCCCCACCTCCCACTTGCTGTGAAGAGTGTCTTCTGGTCTCATCTGACCAGAAAAGCTGGAGACAACTCCTGGAAGCTGTGTGGCTCAGCAGTACTTGAGCCAAGAGGTAGGCATGCCAATAGTTTTCAGAGGAAAGAGTGGCCTTGTTCTATCAGGGAAATGGGGTGTAAGTTGGCTTGAGACAACAAAGAGTTTTATTGCCTTTAGAGGTGCTTCTGCTGTGCCAAGGCAGGGAATCTAATTCATAGCCCTGCTTATCACTGAATATAGCCCTCAGCCCATCTGACCAGGGAACCTAACAAGAGCACACAATTGCATAGTCCATTCAACAGCCCCATATGTAGTAGCACTTGAAAAGAGACCACAGCTCATGGCTTATCCCATTTGCAAAGCAAACTAGTGGCCTCGGAAGATGGTGGCAGAGTAGGAGGATTCTAACTGATGAAGGTCCCACAAATAAAATGATACCACTATCAAATAATCCTAAATACACCGCAAATTTACCTGAAGACTGACAAAGCAAATTCCACAACTAAAGGGAAAAGAGGCCACACTGGAGACGGTAGGACGTGTGAAGACGTGGTTTAGGGGGAAACTGATCATGGGTGTTGTGGAGGGAAGAGAGCCATGGTCACAGAGAAGGAACAGAAACAGAAGAGCACACAGGGGAACACACAAGAAGACAGTTTCCCCAAAGCCACTGGCTGGGAAAATGAGATGGGTGAATTTCTGGAGTCTTGCAACCAGCAGGGCTTCAAGTAGAGTTTTATTTTTTTAATTTTTTCTTAAATAATTTATTGTCAAGTTGGTTTCGATATAACACCCAGTGCTCCTCCCAACAAGTGCCCTCCCCCATGGCCATCACCCCCCTTCCTCTACCTCCACCCCATCAGCCCTCAGTTTGTTCTCAGCATTCAAGAGTCTCTCATGGTTTGCCTCCCTCCCTCTCCCCAACTATTTTTCCCCTTCTTCTCCCTCATGGTCCTCCGTTAAGTTCCTCCTAATCCACCTATATGTGCAAAAATATGGTAACTGTCCTTCTCTGCGTGACTTACTTCACTCAGCATAACACCCTCAAGGTCCATCCATGTTGCTACACATGGCCAGATTTCATTCTTTCTCATTGCCATGTAGTATTCCATTGTATAAATAAACCACATCTTCTTGATCCATTCATCAGTTGATGGACACTTAGGCTCTTTCTATGTTTTGGCTATTGTTGAGAGTGTTACTATGAACATTGGGGTACATGTGCCCCTGTGCATCAACACTCCTGTATCCCTTGGGTAAATTCCTAGCAGTGCTTATTTGGGTGATAGGGGAGTTCTAGTGTTAATTTTTTGAGGAATCTCCACACTGTTTTCCAGAGGGGCTGCACCAGTTTACATTCCACCAACAGTGTAGGAGGGTGCCCATTTCTCCACATCCTCCCAGCATCTATAGTCTCCTGATTTGTTCATTTTAGCCATTCTGACCGGCGTGAGGTGTTATCTCAGTGTGATTTTGATTTGTAGTTCCCTGATGATGAGGGACACTGAGCATCATTTCATGTGTCTGTTGGCCATTTGGATGTCCTCTTTGGAGTAGTGTCTGTTCATGTCTTCTGCCCATTTCTTCACTGGATTGTTTTTCAGGTGTGGAGTTTGGTGAGTTCCTTATAAATTTTGGATACTAGCCCTTTATCTGATATGGCATTTGCAACTATCCTTTCAGTTGCGTATTCGTTTTATGGATTGTTTCCTCTGCCGTGCAGAAGCTTTTAATCTTGATGAGGTTCCAGTAGTTCATTTTTGCTCTTGATTCCCTTGCCTTTGGGGACGTGTCAAGTAAGAAATTGCTGCAGTTGAGGTCAAGGAGATTGTTTCCTGCTTTCTCTTCTAGGGTTTTGAAGGTTTTCTGTCTCACATTCAGGTCCTTTATCCATTTTGAGTTTACTTTTGTGTATGGTGTGAGAAAATGACAAGCCGAGTTTTAAACGTCAGCAGGCTTAGCTAGGATAGTGCCCTCTGGACACTGCCCTGCTCCTAGAGAGGAGATGGGCAAATAACCCAGTGGCAGACGGCATGGAAACAGCAATCAAGCAATGCCTGGGGCACACAGGGAGAGATTATTTGCTCTGGAACCTGTCATTGAGAAGCAGTTTTCACCAAAATACCTCTAGGAAAGGAAAGAAGTTGGCAGGTGCCATTTCCCTCCTCCATTCTTCATCATAAACCCAGAGCCACCTGCTGGAAGCAGCACACTGCAGACAGGCCCCAAATCCCTGCACTCTTGGTGGAACTGCCCTTTTCAGTCATGCTAGCCTCAGTGGTTCCCTTGCCCAGAAGACCAGTACAAATCCCTGCTCACACATCTCCCAACTTCTTCAGGGCTTCAGTTCTACTGGAAGAATTATGGGGTTTCATTTCACAAGAAGAGCAGAGCACACATATTTAAAACCACATTCAGACCAAGGACCAAACACTGCCCACTACAGGCAAAGTGGGTCTGAAGGATAGAGCAGCTAAAACTCAACAGAGTGCATGCAACACACACAACAGATACTGCATGACCTCTTTTTCATAAAGCCATTCCTTTCAGAAGCAGGAAACTGGCTTTTCTAACACACAGAGGAAGGCAGATGCTTAGATAAAATGCAAAGATGGAAGAATTTATCCTAAATGAAAGAACAAAATAAGGCCTTGGCCAGAGATCTAAGCAAAACATAAGAAAATGTCTGAAGGATAATTTAAAGCAACAATCATAAGGATGCTCCCTGGGCTTGAGAAATGAATGAAAAACATCAGTGAGACCCTTACCACTGAGATAAAAGAGTTGAAAAAGAGTCAGTCAGAAATGAAGAATGCAATAAATAATATTGGAAACCTACTTGATGCAATGAACAGCAGGCTGGAAGAAGCAAAGGAACAAATTAGTGACCTCTAGGTCAAAATAATGGAAATAGACCAAAAAAAAAAAAAAAAAAGGAAAAAAAAAAAAAGAAAAAAAAAAAAAGAAAATAACAGACTCTTAACTCTTTTCTCTTTAGAGAACAAACTGAGGGTTCCTGGAGGGAGGTGGGTGGGAAGGTGGGTTAAATGGGTAATAGGTGTTAAGGAGATNCCTACTTGATGCAATGAACAGCAGGCTGGAAGAAAAAAAAAAACAAATTAGTGACCTCAAGAAAAAAAAAAAGAAAAAAAAACAAAAAAAAAAAAAAAAAGGAAAATAATGAAGATGAAAAATAAGAAAAGAAAATAACAGACTCTTAACTCTTTTCTCTTTAGAGAACAAACTGAGGGTTCCTGGAGGGAGGTGGGTGGGAAGGTGGGTTAAATGGGTAATAGGTGTTAAGGAGATCATTTGTGATGAGCACTGGGTGTTACCTGTAAGTGAGAAATCACTAAATTCTACTCCTGAAACTAATATTACACTATATGTTAACTGACTGGAATGGAAATAAAAATCTGAAATAAAAAAATAAGAAAATACATGGAAACATGAAAATAAATCACAATGGTCCAAAAATTTGGGATACAGCAAAAGCAGTGATAAGATGGAAGTATACAGCACTATAGGCCTACCTTAATAAGCAAGAAAAATCTCAAATAAACAACCAAACCTTATATCTAAAGAAGGTAGAAAAAGAATAATAAATGAGGCTCAAAGACAACAGAAGGAAGGAAATAATCGAGATTAGAGAAAAAATAAAAGACATAGAAAGTAAAGAAACAACAACAATAGAACAAATGAATAAAACCAGGAGCTATTTTTTTGAAAAAAATAATAAAATTGGTAAAACTCTAGCCAGACTTATCATAAAGAAAAGAGAAACGACCCAAATAAGTAAAATCACAAATGAGTGACAAGAAATAACAATGAACAGTACAGAAATACAAATAGTTCTAAGAGAATACTATGAAAAACTATATGACAACAAATTGGACAACCTAAAACAAATGGATAAATTCCTAGAAACACATAAACCACCAAAACTGAAACAGAAAGAAATACAAAGCTTGACCATACTAATAACCAGCAAAAAAAAAAAAAAATTTTTTTCAATTGGAACAATACTAAAAAACTCCCAACAAACCAAAGTCCCAGGCCAGATGGCTTCTTAAGGCCAATTCCACCAAATATTAAGAAAAGAGTTAATACCTATTCTCAAAGTACTCCAAAAAACAGAAAAGGAAGGAATACTTCCAAATTCATTTTATGAGGCCAGCATTACCCTGATAAAACCAGATAAAGACTCAAAGAGAGTACTACAGGCCAATAGCCCTAATGAACATCAATGCAAAAAATCTCAAGAAAATGCTAGCAAAATGAATCCAACAATACATTAGAAAATTTATTCACGGGGCGCCTGGGTGGCTTAGTCCGTTAAGGGTCTGACTTTCGCTTAGGTCATGATCTCTCGGTTCGTGGGTTCGAGCCCCGCGTCGGGCTCTGTGCTGACTGCCAGCTCGGAGCCTGGAGCCTGTTTCAGTCTGTGACTCCCTCTCTCTCTGATCCTCCCCTGCTCGCGCTGTCTCTCTCTCTCTCTCCTAGAAATAAATAAAAAATATTTAAAAAAAATGAAAAAAAAGAAAATTTATTCACCATGATCAAATGAGATTTATTCTGAGTTGCAAGCGTGGCTCAATATTTACAAATGAATCAGTGTGATACACCACATTAATAAAAGAAAAGATAAGAACCCTATGATCATTTCAATCGAAGCAGAAAAAAACATTTGGCAAAATATAACATCCGTTCATGATTTAAAAAAAAAACCCTCAACAAAGTTTGTTTAGAGGAAACATACCTCAACATAATAAGGGTCGTATACAAAAAAGCCACAGCTAATATCATCCTCAGTCAGGAAAAATGGAGAGCTTTTCCTCACACTCAGGAACAAGACATGGATGTCCAATCTCACCACTGTTATTTAACACAGTATTGGAAGTCCTAGCCATACCAATCAGACAACAAAAAGAAATGAAAGGCATCAAAATAGACAAGGAGGAAGTAAAGCTTTCACAATTTGCACATGACATTATATTCTATATAGAAAACCCAAAAGACTACCAAAAAATTGCTAGAACTGAGACACGAATTCAGTGATGTCCCAGAATACAAAATCAACATACAGAAATCTGTTGCATTTCTATACAACAATAACAAAGCAGTAGAAAGAGAATTTAAGGAATCAATCCCATTACAATTGCACTAGAAACAATAAGATACCTAGGAATAAAGCTAACCAAAGGGGTGAAAGACCTATACTCTGAAAACTACAAAACACTGAGGAAAGAAATTCAGGATGGCAGAAAGAATTGGAAAGACATTTCATAATCACAGATTAGAAGAACAAATATTATTAAAATATCTACATTACCAAAAACAACCTACACATTTAATACCAAAATGTCAATAGCATTTTTCACGGAGCTAGAACAAACAATCCTAAAATTTTTATGGAACCACAAAAGATCCCAAATAACCAAAGGAATTGTGAAAAGAAACGCAAGGCTGAAGGTATCACAATTCTGAACTTTAAGTTATATTACAAAGATGTAGTGATCAAATCAATATGGTACTGACACAAAAATAGACACATAGATCAATAGAACAGAGTGAAAAACCCAAAAATGAACCCACAAATATATGGTCAATTACTCTTCCACAAACCGGGAAAGAATATCCAATGGAAAAAAAGAGTCTTTTCAACAAATAGTGTTGGGAAAACTGGACAGCAACTTGCAAAAGAATAAAACTGGACCAATACTCTTACACCATACACAAAAATAAATTCAAAATTAATTAAAGACCTATATGTGATACATAAACCATAATAATCTTAGAGGACAACACAGTCAGTAACCTTTTTGATATTGGCCATGGCAACTTATTTCTAGATATGTCTCCTGAGGCAAGGGAAACAAAAGCAAAAATAAACTATGGGGACCACAGCAATAAAAAAAAATGTTTCTGCACAGCAAACGAAATAATCAACAAAACTAAAAGGCAGCCTACTAAATAGGAGAAGATATTTGCAAATGACATATCTGATAAAGGACTAGTATCCAAAAAAATATAAAGAACTTATAAAACTCAGTACCCCAAAAAGAAATAACCCAATTAAAATTGGGCAGAAGAAATGTATGGACATTCCCCAAAGAAGACATCTAGATGGCCAACAGACAAATGAGAAGATTCTAAACATCAGGGATATATAAATCAAAAGTACAATAAGTTATCACCTCACAGCAATCTGAATGGTTAAAATTAACACAAGAAACAACAGGTGAGAATGCAAAGTCGTGTAGTCACTCTGGAAAACAGTATGGAAGTTTCTCAAAAAGCTAAAAATAGAACTACCCTACAATCCAACAATTGCAGTACTAGGTGATTACCCATGGAATACAAAAATACTAATTAAAAGTGATACATGAGCCCTGATGTTTCTAGCAGCACCTTCCACAATAACTAAATTATGGAAAAAGCCCAATGTCCATTGACTGATGAATGGATGAAGATGCCATACACACACACACACACATATACATACAGTGGAATATTACTCAGCCATAAAAAAAAAATGAAATCTTGCTACTTGCAATGACATGGATGGAGCTAGAGAGTATTATGCTAGGCAAAATATGTCAGTCAGAGAAAGACAAATACCACATGATTTCACTAATTTTGAATTTAAGAAACAAAAGAAATGAGCAAAGAGGAAAAAAAGAGAGAGAGAACAATGTGAACCATGAAACAGACTCTAAACTATAGAGAACAAACTGATGGTTACAAGATGGCAGGTGGATAGGAAAATTGGGTTAAGTGGGTGATTGGGATTAAGGAGTGCACTTGTTGTGATGAGCACCCGGTATCGTGTGGAAGTGCTGAGTCACTATATTGTGCAAATAAAACTAATATTACACTGTTTGTTAACTACCTGGAATTTAAATAAAAACTTAAAGAAAAAACTAGTGGCTTCACCTAACCAGGGAATTCAGTGGACAGTCTGGCCCGATTCTGATCCCCAGACATCATGCTGCACAGTTTCTGGTACCTGTTCTACTGCCCTGCTAGGGCAGGCAAGCTAATTCATGGGCCCACTAACTATTGAATATATTACCAAGTCCTGACTTTCTAGTAAGCTTGAGCAGAGAATCCAGGCCCATCCTGCAGAATCACATAGGGAGCCAAGTCACAAGTCCTGTCAAACTGTTCTTAGGCAGTGGCTCCCCTCCCATCCCACTCCTCAGAGATCAAACTGTTGCCTTGCTCAAAAAAACAAAATAAACAAAAAACCAAAACGAAACAAACAAACAAAAAAACCAACACACACACACACACACCATAATAGCAGGTTCTACCTGCCCAAGGACATTATCGCAGACACACCCAGAAGTCAAATTTGAGCTCCCTGATAAAATACTGTCTCTGCCAAAGGAAACCTATAAAATCTGGAAGAGAAACCCAATGACTCAAATGCAGATACTAATGTAATAAATTAAGGATCATACACAAAAAAAATCAGGTAAATGTGACACCACCAAAGGGAACTAATGAAGCTCTAATAACTGACCCTAACGAAGGAGATCAATGAACTGTCAGGCAAAGAATTCAGAGTAAACCTCTTAAGAAATTTTAGTAAACTACAAGAAAACACAGATAAGTAAATAAAATTAGGAAAACAATGCATAAATTAAACAAGTTTGACAATAAAATACCAACCATCAGAAAAAGAAACCCCAGAAATCCCAAAGTTGAAAACTATAATAAATAAAGTGAAGAATTCAATAGTTTCATAAGAGGACTCAAACATGCAGAAGAAATAATCAATGACCTGGATAAGAAGATATTGGAAATTTCTGAGTCTAAGGAGCAAAAACAAAAAAGAGTGACAAAAAGAAAGTCTATGTGCTGGGTGGCTGGGTGTCTCAGTCAGTTAAGCATCTGACTTTTGGTTTCAGCTCAGGTCATGATCTCATGGTTTCTGAGATCTAGCCCAGCATCAGGCTGTCAGTGCAGAGCCTCCTTGGGATTCTTTCTCTCCCTCTCTCTCTCTCCCCCTCCCCCATTTATGCTTTCTGTCTCTCAAAATAAATAAATAAACAAACAATAAAAAAAAGAAAATCTGAGTTATGGGACACAATGAAAAGGAACAATATTCTCATTATGGAATTAACAGAAGGAGAAGAGAAAGAGACAAAGTATATTTAAAGTAATAATGGCTGAAAGTTTCCTGAAACTGGAATGAGAAATAAAAATCCGAAACTATGAGGCCCAGAAGACCCAAAATAGATTGAACCAGAATAGGACAACACCAAGAAGCACTATCATTGAACTCAAAAGTCAAAGACAAAGAAAGAATTTTAAGACCAGCAAAAGAAAAGAGAGATTACATACGAAGAAAATAAGATGAGCTAACCAGTGGACTTCTCAAACTTTACAAGCCAGGCCAGAATGGTATGACATATTTAAAGTATTTAAAGAAAATGCCTGACAACTACTAATTCTATTCCTGACAAAGCTGTTCTTCAGAAACAAAGGAAGGATAATGACTTTTTCAAACAAACAAAAGCTGAGGGACCTCGTTACCACCAACCCTACCTTTCAAGAAATGCTAAAAATTGTTATCAGAATGGAATGAAATCATGCTAATTTACATCATTTAGAAAAAGGGGTGCTCTGGGTGGCTCAGTTGGCTAAGCATCTGACTTCAGCTCTGGTCATGATTGAGATGTGTGCGGAGCTCTGTGCTGAAAGCTCAGAGCCTAGAACCTGCTTTGGATTCTGTGTCTCCCTCTCTCTTCCCCTCCCCCACTAATGCTCTGTTTCTCTCTCTAAAAAATAAATAAACATTAAAAATTTAAAACATTAAAAATTGGTGTAAATCTTACTGGTAATAGTAGTCATAGATTCTACAATATGACAGTACTGACAATTCTAGTTTGAAAATTAAAAATGGATGTATAAAAATAATCATAACTACAATAATCTACTATTAGTTACACAGTGTAAAAACATATAGGGGCACCTGGGTGGCTCAGTCGGTTAATCATCTGACTTCGGCTCAGGTCATGATCTCACAGTTTGTGAATTTGGCCATGTAGGGCTCTGTGCTGACAGCTCAAAGCCTGGAGCCTGCTTCAGATTTCTCTCTCTCTCTCTCTCTCTCTCTGTCTCCCCCCGCCCACTTATGCTGTCTCTATCTCTCATAAATAAATAAACTTAAAAAAATGTAGAGAGGAGTTAAGATGGAGGAGTAGTAAGGGGACCTGTCCCTGAAACACAATTAGATCAGCATCAAACCATTTTGAACATCTAGGAAATTGATCTGAGGATTAACTCAACAATCTGCATAATTTTCTCGAGAGATCTTGGCAGGTGCACAAAGTGGGGAGGTGCATTGGGGGAGAGAAAGTCGCAGTGCCTCAGAAGGTAGGGAGCCATTTTCACAGAGAGGACAGAGAGACAGAAAGAGAAAGGAGGAGAGAGTGCAGCGCATGTGGATTGCGCAAGAAAAGCACTCTCCAGGGGCGCCTGGGTGGCTTAGTCCGTTAAGCGTCCGACTCTCGCTTAGGTCATGATCTCGCGGTTCGTGGGTTCGAGCCCCGCGTCGGGCTCTGTGCTGACTGCCAGCTCAGAGCCTGGAGCCTGTTTCAGTCTGTGACTCCCTCTCTCTCTGACCCTCCCCAGCTCACGCTGTCTCTCTCTCTCTCTCTCTCTCCCCTAAGAAATAAATTTAAAAAATTAAAAAAAAAAAAAAGAAAGAAAGAAAGAAAGAAAAGCACTCTCCTGAAAGTAGTTGGAGAGAAAGAGAGAAAGAATGAAACACTCACAGGGGACTGGACAAGAAATTTGTTCCCCAAAACCATGGACAGGGATAAAGGCAAAAGTTTCAACACTGCCAGTTTTCTATAACAGTGGAGCTCAGAGTCTGAGGTTCTGGACCTCAGTGCCTGGCAGTGCTCTGGTGAGGACGCAGGGCTAATCCCCAGGGAGCAGGCAGCAAGGTCCAAGGGGCCCATGTGTCACATGGGGAGAAGCGGTTCCCCTTGTTGGAGTGCATCTGGTAGAGGCAATACAGTCTCTCTGCCAGTCAAAGTCTTTGCAGACACCAGAGAGCTGCCACATTTACTGATACTGGAATAAAGACACCAGCTGAGTGCAGCAAAACCTGGTGCTGGGTGTGTGATGCTATTTACCATAAACTGAGCCTTTGTCACTGTGGGAATGCACAAACGTCTTGTGGGACAAGTTGGTACCCAGCCATTGCTCCAGGAGACCTTCCGCCAGAGGATCAGTGCAGGTCCAAGCCACAGTCTCTAAACTGGGGTTTTGAAACCAACCAGTTTTATCAGAGATAAAACTCTGGCAGAAGGAGGCAGGCATTACCTGGCAGGCAGGCAGCTTAGACACATGGAGGGTAAAGGCAGGGAGTGGACAGAAGTTTGAGACAAAGGAGGGGTGATTTATCATATAACTATGAGGTGAGGATTGAAGGTGAAGCCATTTTCGCTTCTACCCCACCCACACAGATAGACCCCAGTGAGCTAAGTAGCGCCACCAAGTGGAGAAAAGAGCCATTACACCATGCCCTACCTAACTATGCTCTTAGGCACAGCCCCTGGGAAGACCAGCATTAATCCCTTCCACCCATGTAGTCTATGGAATGTAGTGTGATGCAAACTTTCAGTTCTAGGAGAAACTGGATCTAGCTTTATTTGGGTTTCATTTTATTTGCTTCTTCGTTTGCTCATTTTCTTTGCTTCTGTTTTTATATTGTTTTCCCTTTGTTTTTTTCTAGATACAGAAATAGCAATTTTTTTATTCTATTTTATTTTCTTTCCTTTATTTTATTCTATTTTATTTGAAAATATTTTTAAATATTTAATTTTTAATTAAATAATTTTTAATGAAAATTTTTAAATTTTTTCTTTATTCTTTTTTCTCCTTTCTATCAAGTTTCTCTCAACAAGCAGACAAAACATCTAGGATCTAGCTTCCTTTATTTGATTTTTTTTGTTTTGTTATTAATTTTTTAATTTTTATTTTTTATTCATTTTATTATATTTTTCTTAATCCAAAATGACAAGACAGAGAAATTCAGCTCAGAAGAAAGAACAGGTAGAAATAACAGCCAGGGATTTAATCAACACAGAAGTAAATAAGATGTCTGAACTAGAAATTAAAACCACAATTGTAAGAATACTAGCTGGGTTGAAAAAAAAAAAAAAAGCACAGAAGATCCCATAGAATCCCTTTCTGCAGAAATAAAAGACCTAAAAGGGTGCCTGGGTGGCTGAGTCATTTAAGCATCTGACACTTGATTTTGGCTCAGGTCATGATCTTGGGGTTCATGAGTTTGAGCCCTGCATTGAGCTCTATCTATGGTGGCAGTGCAGAGTTGGCTTGATATTCTTTCTCCCACCCTTCATCTCTCTTTGCCTCTTCTTGCTTACCCTCTCTCTCTTAAAATAAATAAATAAACATTTAAAAAAAAAAGAACTAAAATCTAGTCAGGCTAAAATTTAAAATGCTATAACCAAGATGCAATCTCCAATGGATACCATGGTGACAAGGATCGAACAAAACAGAGCAGCAAATCAGTGATATAGAAGATAAATTTATTTATTAAAAATGTTTTTCTTAATGTTTTATTTATTTCTGAGAGAGAGAGAGAGAGAGAGAGAGAGACAGCATGAGCAGGGGAGGGTCAGAGAGTGAGGGAGATACAGAATCAGAAACAATCTCCAGACTCTGAGCTAGCTGTCAGCACAGAGCCTGATGTGGGGCTTGAACCCACGAACCGTGAGATCATGACCTAAGCTGAAGTCGAATGCTTAACCGACTGAGCCACCCAGGCGCCCCAAGAAGATAAATTTATAAGGGACATCTAGGTGACTCAGTTGGGTTACTCATGGTTAATGAGTTCAAGCCTGGCATCAGGCTCTCTGCTATCAGCACAGAGCCCACTTTGGATCCTCGCCCCACCCCCCTGCCTGTGCTCTCTCTCTCAAAAATAAATAAACATTTAAAAAGGAAGAAAATAAAATTATGGAAAATAATGAAGCTGAAAAGAAAAACAAGAACAAAGGCAAATGATCACAATACAAGACTTAGAAACATCAGTGACTTATCAAAGATGAATAACATTCATATCATAGGAGTCCCAGAAGATGAAGAGTGAGAAAAAGGGAGAGAAGGTTTATGTGAGCAAATTATTGCTGAAAAATTCCCTAATATGGGGAAGGACACAGACATCAAAATCCAAGAAATACAGGGAACTCCCATTAAATTCAACAAAAACTGTCTATTACCAAGGCATATTATAATTAAATTCACAAAATACACACACAAGGAAAAAATCTGAAAGCAGCAAGGGTAAGAAGTCCTTAACTGACAAGAAAGGCAGATCGGCTTTGCAGTAAATCTGTCCACAGAAAATTGGCAGGCCAAAAAGAAGTGACAGGAAGTATTCAACATGTTGAATGGGAAAATATGTAGCCAAGAATTCTTATCCAGCAAGGCTGTCAGTCAGAATAGAAGGAGAGATAAAAGAGTTTCCAGGCAAACAAAAACTGAAAGAGTTAATGACCACTAAACAGCCCTGCAGGAAATGGTAAGGGGGACTCTTTGAGTGGAGAGAAAACAAAACAAAGACGAAAAGCAACTAAGACTAGAAAGGACCAGAGAACATTGCCAGAAACACCAAATCTACAGGCAACACAATGGCACTAAATTCATAACTTTTAATACTCACTCTGAATGCATACAGACTAAATGCTCCTATAAAAAGACATAGGGTATCACAATGAATAAAAAACAAGATCCATCTATATGCTGCCTACAAAAGACTCATTTTAGACCTAATGACACCTCCAGATTGAAAGTGAGGGGATGGAGAACCACCTATCATGCTAATGGATGTGAAAATAAAGCCAGACTAGCCACACTAAAATCAGAAAAACTACCTTTTAAGACAAATATTGTAGGAAAGCTGGGGTGGCTCAGTCGGTTAATTGTCCAACTTCAGCTGAAGTCATGATCTATGGTTCATGAGTTTGAGCCCTGTGTTGGGCTCTGTGTTGACAGCTCAGAGACTGGAGCCTGCTTCAGATTCTGTATCTCCCTCTCTCTCTGCCCCTCCCCACTCACTCTCTGTCTCTCTCTCTCTATCAAAAATAAATAAACATTAAAAATTTTTAAAACAAATATTGTAATAAGATGAAGAAGGGCATCATATTATAATTAAGGGGTCTATCCATCAAGAAGACCCAACAACTGTAAATATTTATGCCCCCAACTAGAAAACACACAAATATGTAAATCAGTTAATATTGAATATAAACAAACTCATTGATAATAATACAATAAGAGCAGGGGACTTTAACATCCCATTTACAACAATGGACACATCATCTAAGAAGAAAATCAGCAAGGAAACAATGACTTTGAGTGACACACTGGAATAGATGGACTTAGCAGATATATTCAGAACATTTCATTCTAAAGCAGCAGAATAAACATTCTTCTGAAGTGCATGTGCAACATTTTCCAGAATAGATCACACACTAGGTCACAAATCAGCCCTGAATAAGTACAAAACTATTGAGATTCTACAATGCATAGTTTCAGACGACAATGCCTAAAACCTGAAGTCAACCACAAGAAAAAACTTGGAGAGATCACAAATACTGGGATGATAAATATCATCCTACTAAAGATTGAATGGGTTAACCAGGAAATTAAAGAACAGATTAAAAAGTACATGGAAGCCAATGAAAATGAATTCAAACAGTCCAAAACCTTTGGGATGCAGCCAAGGTATGATGAGAGGGAAGTACATAGCAATCCATGCCTTCCTGAAGAAGGAAGAAATGTTTCAAATATACAACCTAACCTTACACCTAAAGGAGCTGGAAAAAGAACAGCAAATAAAGCCCAAACCAGCAGAAGGAGGGAAACTATAAACATTAGAGCAGAAATCATTGATATTGAAATAAAATAAAAACAGTAGAACAGATCAATTAAACTAGGATCTGGTTGTTTGAAAGAATTAACAAAATTGATAAATTCTTTGCCAGATTTAACGAAAGAAAGAAAGAAAGAAAGAAAGAAAGAAAGAAAGAAAAGAAGAAAGAAAAGGAAAGGACGCTCAAAAATTCATAAATGAGAAATGAGAGATCAAAACCAACACCAGAGAATTACAAACAATAATAAGAGAATATTATGAGCTACTACATGCCAAGAAGTTGGGCAAGCTGGAAGAAATGGATAAATTTCTAGAACATGAAAACTACCAAAACTGAAACAGGAAGAAACAGAAAATTTGAACAGACCCATAATCAGTAATGAAATTGGATCAGTTATCAAAAATCTCCCAACAAATAAGAGTTCAGGACCAGATGGATTCCCAGGGGAATTCTATCAAACATTTAAAGAGTTAAAACCTATTCTTTTGAAGCTGTTACAAAAAAATAGAAATGGAAGGAGAATTTGCTAACTCAATCAATGAGATCAACACTACCTTGATTCCAAAACCAGACAAAGACCCCACTAAAAAGAAGAATTACCGACCAATTTCCCTGATGAACATGGATGCAAAATCTCAACAAGTTACTAGCAAATCCAATCCAATAATACACTGAAAGAAGTATTGATGATGATCAAGGGGGATTTATTCCTCAGCTGCAGGGGTGGTTCGATATCCACAAATCAATCAATGTGATACACAACATTATTGATAAGGATAAAAACCACATGACCCTCTCAGTAGATACAGATAAAGCATCTGACAAAATACAGCATCCTATCTTGATGAAAAACCCTCAAGAAAGTATGGATAAAAAGAATGTACCTAAGCATCATGAAGGCCATATACAAAAGACCCACAGCTAATATCGTCTTCATTGGGGGGGAAACTGAGAGTATTCCCCCTAAGATCAGGAACATGACAGGGATGTCCACTCTCACCACTGTTGTTCAACTTAGTACTGGATGTCCTAGCCTCAGCAATAATACAACAAAAAGAAATAAAAGGCACACAAATTAGCAAGGGAGAAGTCAAATTTTCACCCTTCACAGATGACATGATACTCTACCTGGAAAGACTCCACCAAAAAACTGCTAGAACTGATATGTGAATTCAGCAAAGTTGCAGGATATAAAATCAACATACAGAAATTGGTTGAATTTCTATACACCAATAATAAAGCAGCAGAAAGAGAAATCAAGGAATCAATCCCATTTACAATTGCACCAAAAACCATAAGATAGATAGGAACAATCCTAACCAAATAAGTAAATGATGTGCATGCTGAAAACTATACAAGGCTTATGAAATAACTTGAAGAAGACACAAAGAAATGGGAAAACATTCCATGCTCATGGAGTGGAAGAAAAAATATTGTTAAAATGTCACTACTACCCAAAGCAATCTACACATTCAATGCAATCCCTATCAAAATAACACCAGAATTTTTCACAGAGCTAGAGCAAACAATCCTAAAATTTGTATGGAAAAATAAAAGACCCTGAATAGCCGAAAGAATGTTGAAAGAGAAAACCAAAGCTGGAAGCATCACAATTCTGGACTACAAACTGTATTGCAAAGCTCTAATCACCAAGAGAGTATGGTACTGGCACAAAAACAGACACATAGACCAATGGAACAGAATAGAGAACCCAGAAATGGACCCACAAATGTATGGCCAACTAATCTTCGACAAAGCAGGAAAGAGTACCTAATAGAAAAAAAATTCTCTTCAGCAAATGGTGCTAGGAAAACTGGACAGCAACATGCAGAAGAATGAAATTGGACCACTTTCTGACACCATACACAAAAATAAATTCAAAATGGATGAAAGACCTAAATGTGAGACAGGAACCATCAAAATCCTACAGGAAAAAAACAGGTAGCAATGTGTTTGACCTCGGGCGCAGCAACTTCTTATTAGACATGTCTCTAGAGGCAAGGGGAACAAAAGCAAAAACGAACTATTGTGACCTTATCAAGATAAAAACCTTCTGCACAGTGAAGGAAACAATTAACACAACTAAAAGGCAGCTTACAAAATTGGAGAAGACATTTGCAAATAACATATTGGATAAAGGTTTAGAATCCAAAATCTATAAAGAACTTAACAAATTCAACACCCAAAAAGTAAATAATCCAGTGAAGAAATGGACAGAAGATCCAAACAGACACTTTTCCCAAGAAGACATCAGATGGCTAAGAAGCACATGAAATGATTCTCAACATCATTGTCAGGGAAATGCAAATCAAAATCACAATGAGATACCACTTCACACTGGTTAGAAGGCTAAAATTAATGCCTCAGGAAACAGCAGATATTAGTGAGGGTGTGTTGAAAGGGGAACCTTTTTTGCCCTGTTGGTGGGAATGCAAACTGGTGCAGCCACTCTGGAAAACTGTACGGAGGTTCCTCAAAAAATTAAAAATAGAACTACCCTACAAACCAGCAATTGGACTACTATTTATTTTTCCAAAGATACAAAAATACTGATTTGAAGTAGCAATGCACCCCAATGTTTATAGCAGCAATATCAACAATAGGTAAATTATGGAGAGAGCCCAAATGTCCGTCAACTGATGGATGGATAAAGATATGGTGTATACAACAGTGGCCAAAAAGAATGAAATCTTGCCCTTTGCAATGAAGTAGATGGAACTAAAGTATATTGTGCTAAGTGAAAAAAGTCAGAGGTAAACAAATTATATCACTCATATGTGGGATTTATGAAACACAACAGATGGGCAAAGGGGAAGGGAAGGAAAAATAAAATAATATAAAAACAGAGAAAGAGGCAAACCATAGGAGACTCTTAAATACGGAGAACAAACTGAGGGTTGCTAGAAGGGTAGTAGGTGGCGTGATGGGCTAAATGGGTGATGGGCATTAAGGAAAGCACTTGTTGGGATAAGCAGTGGGCGTTCCAAGTGATAAATCACTAAATTCTATTCCTGAAACCAGTACTACACTATATGTTAACTAAGTTAAATTTAAACAAACAACAAAAACATGTAAATTGTAAGAGTAGCAACCTAAAATATGAAGGGGAGAAGAACTAATTCTTTTGATGTTATGAGTTTAAAACAGGATGGTAAAAGCTCAAGATATTTTATGTACAATTCATAGTAATGACAAAGGAAAATCCTGTGTTAATGATACAAAGGAACACAATAAAGAGGTCAGTGCATAGTGTTGCCAAAAGACATAAAAACAAAATAAAACAAAAGTAAGAGAGTAGGATAAGAAACAAGGATCTTCACAGCAACCAGAAAACAATTAGCATAATGGCAATAGTATGTACTTACCTATCAATAATTCCTTTAAATATAAATGGCTTAAATTCTCCCATTAAAAAGACATAGAATGGCTGAATGGATTAAAAAGAAGATCCAACGATATGCTGCTCACAAAAGACTCACTTTAATCTTAAAGACAAAATTAGACTGAGAGTGAAGGGATATAAAAGGATATTTTAAGTAAATGGCAAAAATAAAAACAAAAAAGCAGTGGTAGCTATACT
The DNA here is from genome assembly GCF_003009895.1 of Hyaena hyaena. Classification (NCBI taxonomy): domain Eukaryota; kingdom Metazoa; phylum Chordata; class Mammalia; order Carnivora; family Hyaenidae; genus Hyaena; species Hyaena hyaena. The sequence goes on from NW_024081168.1 coordinate 228,068, forward strand.
TACACAGACAAAATGGAATTTAAACTAAAAATTTTAAATGAGACAAGTTTGGTATATAATGATAAAAGGGTCAATACATAAGTATATAACAATTATAAATATATATGTGGCCAACATCGGAGCACCTAATATATAAACTAACAGAGCTAAAAGGTGATATAAACAGTAATGCAATAACAGTTGGGAAATTTAATACCCTACTCTAAATAAAAGATGGATCATCCAGACAGAGAATCAATGAGGAAACAATGGATTTGAAGAATACTATAGACCAAATGGACATAACAGACCTTTACTGAATATTCTGTCAACAGAAGAACGCACATTCTTCTCAAGCACACATAACATTTTTGAGATAGACTATATGATAGGCCTCAAAATAACTCTGAGATAATTCAAGAAGTATCTTGAAGATGCCAAGTATCTTCTCTGATCACAAAAGCTTGAAAATAGAAACCAACAGCAAGAGGAAAAAAGGAAAATTTACAAATACATGGAAATTAAACAACACTTTCTTGAACTTTATCAATAGATAAGGGAGAAATTAGAGTGGGAATAATAATGTATCTTGAGAGAAATAAAAATGGAAATACAATATACAAGAACATGTAGGATGCAGCAAGCAGCTCTAAGAGCAACAAAGACCTACATTAAGAAGCAAGAAAGATCCTCAATGAACAATCTAACTCCACACCTTAAGGAACTGGGAAAAGAAAAACAAACTGGGGAAGATGGCAAAGTAGAAGGACCGTAAGCTTGCCTCTTCCCAGGGATACAATTAGATAACATATCAGCATAAATGACATAGAAAATGGTCTGAAGACTGATAGAACAAACTCTACAAGGAATAATAGAGAAGTCACAGCAAAGAATGTCAGAAGGACAAAGATGAGGTTTGGGAGCAAAACAGACGATGGGGAGGGAGCTGGTGGCACAGAGAAGGGCAAAAAACAGACTTTCCCCACAGGAAGCCCACCTCGGAGAAGATGAATCCCTATAACATTTGGTTTGGAAAGTAATACAGGCTGAATTTCATGAGTCCTTATAACTAGTAGGACTTAAACTTGGAATTTTAAAAAATTGATGGGGTCAGCTCTGGGAGAGCTCAGAGGGTGTAGGAAGTAGAGCCCCCACCCTTACAGAGATAGCACCACAAACAGCCAGCAGAGATACAGCTTGAAAGCAGCAGTTTGAAAAATTCTAGAGGGCAGATGGGAGGAAGAGTGATTTACCTATCTCAGAGGAGATCACTGGTGAGACCCCTCCAGGAACAAAAGTGCTGGCAGGCACCATTTCCCTCTTCTGCCCCAGAGCAGAAATATAGGGTCTCCTGCAGGGACCAGTGTAGCACCAACACATGCTATCTAACTTGATTACACCAGGCTCAATCCCACCCCACCCCCACTCTTTGGCTGATCGGCCCTTCCCAGTCATGCTAGCCTCATTCTGGTTGCTGCAGGCCGCCTCCTCCAGAAGAGCAGTGCAAATCCCACCAACACATCTCCTAACTCATCCATTTTGCAGTACCTAAGTTCCAGCAGCGGTGGCAACAGGTCTTATTTCACAAGTAGATCAGTGCACACTTTGTTAAAATGCAACCCACCCCTGCCGAGGACAAAACATTGTCCACAACAGGGACAAAACATTGTCCACAACAGGGAAAGAGAGCCTCTGTAGACAATTGGACTGAAGGGGGTAAAAAAAGGCCAAGACTCAATAGGAGAGCACATGGAACACACATGAGACACAATGACCTAAGGGCCAGGCCATAGGGAGCAGGGGACTCTGCACTGAAGAGCATTATAGGACCTCTTCTTCATAAGGACACTATATTCAAGAGCATTAGACATGGCTGATTTTCTTAACACAGAAATAGACAGGTTAGAAAAAATGAGGAGACAGAGAAATATGTCCTAAATGAAAGAACAGGCCCAAACCACAGCAAAAGATCTAAGCAAAATGGATATAAGTAATAGGCCTGATAGAGAATTTAAAGAAATGATAGTAGAGATACTGACTGGGTCTGATAAGAGTGGAGGATATCAATTAGACCCTTAACAAAGAGATAAAGAACCAATAAGAGAGAACCACAGGCCAAAATTGCTGATGAATATGGAGGCAAAAATCCTCAACAGGATACTAGCAAATCGAATTTAACAGCATATAAAAAGAATTATCCACCATGATCAAGTGGGATTCATTCCTGAGTTATAGGGCTGGTTAATAATCGCAAATCAATCAATGTGATACAATCACATTAACAAAAGAAAAGATAAAAACCATATGATTCTGTCGATAGATGCAGAAAAAGCATTTGACAAATACAGCATCCCTTCTTTTAAAAAATCTTTTTAACAGTTTATTGTCAAGTTGGTTTCCATATAACACCAAGTGCTCATCTCCACAGGTGCCCTCCTCCATGACCATCATCCCCCTTCCACACCCCCTCACCCCCATCAGTCCTCAGTTTGACTCCTGAATGCTGAGAATAAAAAATTTTTTTAATGTTTTATTTATTTCTGAGAGAGAGAGAGAGAGGGAGAGAGAGAGCGTGAGCAAGGGAAGGTCAGAGAGAGAGAGAGGGAGATACAGAATCTGAAGCATGCTCCAGGCCCTGAGGTAGCTGTCAGCACAGAGCCCGATGTTGGGCTTGAACACACGAACCGTGAGATCATGACCTGAGCCAAAGTCGGACGCTTAGCCGACTGAACCACCCAGGCGCCCCCAGCATCCCTTCTTAATAAAGACCCTTGAGAAAGTTGGGATAGGAAGAACTTACTTAAACATCATAAAAACCATTTATGAAAAGCACACAGCTAATATCATCCTCAATCGGGAAAAAATGAAAGTTTTCCCCCTGAGATTAGGAACACAACAGAGATGTCCACTCTCACCACTGCTGCTTAACATAGTGCTGGAAGTCCTAGCATTAACAATCAGATAACAAAAGGAAATAAAAGGCATCAGAATTGGCAAAGATAAAGTCAAACCTTAACTTTTTGCAGACGACATAATACTCTACATGGAAAACCCGACAGAGTCCACCAGAAGCCTACTAGAACTGATCCATGAATTCAGCAAAGTCACAGGGTAGAAAATAAACGTACATAGATTGGTTGCATTTTTATACAACAATAATGAAGCAAAAGAAAGAGAAATCAAGAAACAGATCCAATTCACAATTGCACCCAAAACTATACAATACCTAGGAATGAACCTCACCAAAGATGGAAAAGATCTCTATGATGAAAACTATAGAAAACTTATGAAGGAAATTGAAGAAGACATAAAGAAATGGAAAAACATTCTATGCTCATGGATCGGAAGAATTAATATTGTTAAAATGTCAATACTACCCAAAGCAATCTACACATTCAATGCAATCCCAATAAAAATTGCACCAGCATTCTTCTCAAATCTAGAACAAACTATCCTCAAGTTTGTATGGAACCACAAAAGACTCCAAATAGCCAAAGTAATATTGAAGAAGAAAACCAAAATGGGAGGCATCACAATTCCAGACTTTAACCTCTACTACAAAGCTGTAATCATGAACACAGTATGGTATTGGCACAAAAACAGACACATAGACTAATGCAATAGATTAGAGAACCCAGAATTGGGCTCACAAATGTATGGCCAATTAATCTTTGACAAAGCAGGAAACACTATCCAATGGAAAAAAGACAGTCTCTTTAACAGATGGTGTTGAGAGAACTGGACAGCAACATGCAGAATAATGAAACTAGACCACTTTCTTATACCATACACAAAAATAAACTTAAAATGGATGAAGGACCTGAATGTGAGAGAGGAAACCATCAAAACCCTAGAAGAGAAAGCAGGAAACAACCTTGACCTCAACCGCAGCAATTTCTTACTTGGCACATCCCCAAAGGCAAGGAAATCGAGAGTAAAAATGTGCTGTTGGGACCTCATCAAGATTAAAAACCTTTGCACGGCAAAGGAAACAATTCATAAAACTAATAGGCAACCGACGGAATTGGAAAAGATAGTTGCAAATGACATATCAGATAAAGGGTTAATATCCAGAATCTATAAGGAACTCACCAAACTACATGCCCGAAAAACAAACAACCCAGTGAAGAAATGGGCAGAAGACATGAACAGACACTTCTCCAAAGAGGACATCCAGATGGCCAACAGACACATGAAACGATGCTCAGCATCCCTCCTCATCAGGGAAATACAAATCAAAACCACACTGAGATACCACCTCACGCCAGTCAGAGTGGCTAAAATGAGCAAATCAGAGAACTCTAGATGCTGGCGAGGATGTGGAGAAACGGGCACCCTCCTACACTGTTGGTGGGAATGTAAACTGGTACAGCCCCTCTGGAAAACAGTGTGGAGGTTCCTCAGGAAACTAACAATAGAACTCCCTTATGACCCAGCAATAGCACTGCTAGGAATTTACCCAAGGGATACAGAAATGCTGAGGCATAGGAGCACATGTACCCCAATGTTCATAGCAGCACTCTCCACAATAGCTAAAACATGGAAAGAGCCTAAGTGTCCATCAACAGATGAATGGATCAAGAAGATGTGGTTTATCTATACCATGGAATACTACATGGCAATGAGAAACAATGAAATCTGGCCATGTGTAGCCACATGGATGGACCTTGAGGGTGTTATGCTGAGCGAAATAAGTCGGGCAGAGGACAGCTACCATATGTTTGCACGTATAGGAGGATTAGGAGGAACTTAACTGAGGACCATGGGAGAGAAGGGGGGGATGGTGGGGGAAAAGGAGAGAGGCAAACCATGAGAGACTCTTGAATGCTGAGAAACAAACTGAGGACTGATGGGTGTGGGGGGAGGGGGGAGATGGGCATGGAGGAGGGCACTTGTGGGGATGAGCACTGGGTGTTATATGGAAACCAACTTGACAATAAACTATTTGTAAGGAAAAAAAGAAATAGGCAGAGACGGAGATGCCTGCCAGAAAGAATTTCTCGTGGTTCTCTCATCCCTCCCTCGCCGACACCATCCATCCTTCAGGGACCCCTGGACCCCGGCCGGCGCCAGTCTCTGACAAAACAGCTACCTAACATATACAGTGTCAGATATTGGTATGTGCTTTGAAGCAAAGTGATTTTGTGAAAGAGAATAAGGAAATGCTGGGCTGGAAAAATTCTTCCAATCTGCTGTATCAACCTTACTGCTCTTTCTGAAAGGAATGTGAGAGTACATTAAGCATAGCAAAATGTCGTCCTCCAGGCAGCTGAGCTCCTAGAGGGAGGCCACTCTGCTGGTTTCAAAGACTTGTCAACGGGTTAGGTGGGTTACCTCAAGAAATAAGCCAAAGTCCACATGGTGGAGAGTCCCAAATACCACTACAAGTACGAAAATAAAATAACCAAGGTCTCAACAAGAGAGTCCAAGAGGTACCGTTCAAAGAAGAATTTCTGAACGGATAGTCCCTGGAGTCAAAGAGCCTTCTTTGGTACAGCAGCGCTCACAGGTGCAGAGTGCATAACAAGCTTTTAAAACTAACAAAGAGATAAAAAGCTAACCAGAATGATGAAATGAAAAAGGTCTCCTCCGAAGAATTCCAGGAAGAATTGACAGCTAAAGAACTGCTCAAAACAGATATAAGCAACATAACTGAACAAGATTTTTCAACAATAATCATAAAATTAATCGCTGGACTACAAAAAAGCATGGAGGACATCAGAGAAACTATGGCTACAAACACCATGGAGCTTAAAAATAGTTATGATGAATTTAAAAAATGTGATAAATGAAATACATAATAAACTGGAGGCGTCCAATGCACGGATTGAAGAGGCAGAAAGGAGAATAAGTGATTTAGAAGGCACAATTATAGAAAAAGAAGAAACTGAGAAAAAAAGAGACAAATTGATCCAGGAACATGAAAGAAGGGTTCGAGAGCTCAGTGATACAATCAAACCGAACAATATCTGTATCATAGGAATCCCAAAAGAGGAAGAGAGAGGGAAAGGCGCTGAAGGAATCTTGGGACAAATTATAGCAGAGAACTTCCCCAACCTGGGTTGGGAAGTAGACGTTGAAATTCAAGAGGCACAGAGAACTCTCCTCAGAAGTAACTTGAGTCGATCTTCTGCACAACATATCATAGTGAAACTGGCAAAATATAAGAACAAAGAGAATTTTGAAAGCAGCTAGGGAGAAAACGGCTCTAATATACAAAGGGAAACCTATCAGAGAGGTGACAGACCTATCTACTGAAACTTGGCAGGCCAGAAAGGAATGGCAGGAAATCTTCAATGTGATGAACAGAAAAAATATGCAGTCAAGAATCCTCTATCCAGCAAGCCTGTCATTCAGAATAGAAGGAAAGATAAAAGTCTTTCTAAATAAACAAAAATTGAAAGAATTTGTCACCACTAAATCAGCCCTACAAGAAATCCTGAAGGGGACTCTCTGAGGGAAATGTTGCAAGGACGGATGATGCTAGATACACACCACAAGCATGAATCCCACAAACGACACAATGACTCTAAACCCATATATTTCAATAATAATACTGAGTGTAAGTGGACTAAATGCCCCAATCAAAAGACATAGGGTAGCAGAATGGATAAAAAACCCAAAATCCATCTATTTGCTGTCTACAAGAAGCTCATTTTAGACAGGAGGACACCCTCAGATTGACAGTAAGGGGATGGAGAAATATTTATCATGCTATGGAAGTCAAAAAAAAAAAAAGCTGGAGCAATAAACTATTTGCAAAAAACAATGCTGGAGTAGCTAAACTTATATCAGACAAACTGGACTTTAAAGTAAAGACTGTAACAAGGGATGAAGAAGGGCATTATATAATAATTACAGAGTCTATCCATCAGGAAGAGCTAACAATTATAAATGTCTACGCACCAAATATGGGAGCACCTAAATACATAAAACAATTAATCACAACAGAAACACTCTTATTGATAAGAACGTGCTAATAGCAGGGTACTTTAATACTCCACTTACAGCATGGACAGATCATCTAGACAGAAAACCAATAAAGACACAATGGATTTAAATGACACATTGAACCAGATGGATTTGACAGATATATTTGGAACTCTACATCCTGAAGCTATGGAATTCACGTTCTTCTCAAGTACGCAAAGCACATTCTCCAAGATAGATCCCATACTGGGACATAAAGCACTCCTCCATAAATATAAAAGAGTTGAGATTATACCATGCACACTTTCAGATCACAGTGCTATGAAATTGGAAATCAATCACAGGAAGAAGTCTGGAAAACCCCCAAAAACATGGAGGTTAAAGAACACCCTACTAAAGAACGAATGGGCCAATCAGACAATTAGAGAAGAAATTAAAAAATATATGGAAACAAATGAAAATTAGAATACAACAATCCAAACTCTATGGGATGCGGCGAAAGCAGTCCCAACAAGAAAGTACATTGCACTCCAGGCCTATTTCAAGAAATGAGAAAAAGCACAAGTTCAAAATCTAACATCTCACCTAAAGCAACTAGAGAAAGAGCAACAAGAGCTCCCCAAACCCAGTAGAAGAAGAGAAATAATAAAAATCAGGGCAGAAATAAACAATATAGAAACCAAAGAAATAGTTGAACAGATCAATGAAACCAAGAGTTGGGGTTTTGAAAAAATAAACAAAATTGACAAACCTCTAGCCAGGCTTCTCAAAAAGAAAAGAGAACACTCAAATATACAAAATCATGAATGAAAGTGGACTGATTACAACCAACCCCTCAGAAATACGAGCAACTATCAGGGAGACTATGAAAACCTATATGCCAACAAACTGGACAATTTAGAAGAAATGGACAAATTCCAAAACACACACTCTCTACCAAAATTCACACCGGAAGAGACAAAAAACCTGAGCAGACCCAGAACAAGTGAGGAAATCGAATCAGTTATCAAATATCTCCCAACAAATAAGAGCCCTGGGCCAGATGGCTTCCCTGGGGAATTCTACCAGACATTTAAAGCAGAATTAATACCCATTCTTCTCAAACTATTGCAAAAAATAGAAATCGAAGGAAAACTTCCGGACTCATTTTATGAAGCCAGCATCACTTTGATTCCCAGGCCAGACAGAGACCCAGTAAAAAAGAAGAACTACAGGCCAATATCCTTGATGAATACAGATGCAAAACTCCTCAACAAGATACTTGCTAATCAAATTCAACAACACATAAAAAGAATTATCCACCAAGATCAAGTGGGATTCCTTCATGGGTTACAGGCCTGGTACAATATTCGCAAATCAATCAATGTGATACATCACATCAACAAAGAAAAAGATAAAAACCATAAGATCCTGTCAATAGATGCAGAACAAGCATTTGACAAAATACAGCATCCCTTCTTAATAAAGATCCTCGAGAAAGTCGCAATAGGAGAAACTTACTTAAACATCATAAAAGCCATCCATGAGAAGCCCTCAGCTAATATCATCCTCAATGGGGAAAAACTGAGAGCTTTCCCGCTGAGATCAGGAACACGACAAGGATGTCAACTCTCGCCACTGTTGTTTGACATAGTGCTGGAAGTCCTAGCATCAGCCATCAGACAACAAAAGGAAATAAAAGGCATCAGAATTGGCAAGGAAGAAGTCAAACTTTCACTTTTCGCAGCCGACATGATACTCTACATAGAAAACCCGACAGAGTCCAGCAGAAGCCTACTAGAACTGATCCTTGAATTCAGCAAAGTTATAGGATACAAAATCAACGTACAGAAATTGGTTGCATTTTTATGCACCAACAATGAAGCAACAAAGAGAAATCGAGAAACTGATCCCATTCACAATTGCACAAAAAACCCTAAAATACCCAGGAATTAACCTAACCAAGGATATACAAGATCTGTACGATGAAAACTATAGAAAACTTATGAAGGAAAATGAAAAAGACAGAAAGAAATGGAAAAACATTCCATGCTCATGGATTGGCAGAATAAATATAGTTAAAATGTCATTACTACCCAAAGCAATCTACACATTCATTGCAATTCTAATCAAAATTGTACCAGCATTCTTCTCAAAACTAGAACAAACTATCCTGAAATATGTATGAAACCACAAAAGATCCTGAATAGCCAAAGTAATATTGAAGAAGAGAACCAAAACAGGAGGAATCACCATCCCAGACTTTAGCCTCTACTACAAAGCTGTCATCATCAAGACAGTATGGTATTGGCACAAAAACAGACACATAGACCAATGGAATAGAGTTGAGAACTCAGAAGTGGACCCAAAAGTACACAGTCAACTAATCTTTGACAAAGCAGGAAAGAGTATCCAATGAAAAAAAGACAGCCTCTTTAACAGATGGTGTTGAGAGAACTGGACAGCAACATGCAGAAGAATGATACTAGATCCTTTTCACACATGATACTCAAAAATAAGCGCAAAGTGGATAAAGGACCTGAATGTGAGACAGGAAACCATCAAAACCCTAGAAGAGAAAGCAGGAAACAACCTCCTTGACCTCAATCCCAGCAATTTCTTACATGACACATCCCCAGAAGCAAGGGAATCAAGAGCAAAAATGAACTATTGGGACCTCATCAAGATGAAAAGCTTCTGCACAGCAAAGGAAACCATCCATGAAACTAATAGGCAACCGATGGAATGGGAATAGATTGTTGCAAATGACATATCAGATAAAGGGATGGTATCCAATATCTATAAGGAACTCACCAAACCTCACACCGAAAAAACAAACAATCCAGCGAAGAAATGGGCAGAAGGTGTGAGGTGACACTTCGCCAAAGAGGACATCCAGATGGCCAACAGACACATGAAACAATGCTCAGCATCCCTTCTTATCAGGGAAATACACATCAAAACCACACTGAGATACCACCTCACACCGGTCAGAGTGGCTAAAATGAGCAAATCAGAGGACTACAGATGCTGGCGAGGATGTGGAGAAAGAGGCACCCTCCTATCCTGTTGGTGGGAATGTAAGCTGGTGCAGCCCCTCTGGAAAACAGTGTGGAGGTTCCTTAAAAAATTAACACTAGAACTTCCCTATGACCCAGCAATAGCACTGCTAGGAATTTCTGCATGGGATATAGGAGTGCTGATGCAAAGGAGCACATGTACCCCAATGTTCTTAGCGGCACTCTCAACAATAGCCAAAACATGGAAAGAGCCTAAGTGTCCATCAACGGACAAATGGATCAAGAAGATGTGGTTTATCTATACGATGAAATACTACATGGCAATGAGAAAGAATGAAATCTGGCCATGTGTAGCAACATGGATGGAACTTGAGGGTGTTATGCTGAGAGAAATAAATCAGGCAGAGAAGGACAAATACCATATGTTTGCACGTATAGGAGGATTAGGAGGAACTTAACGAAGGATGATGGGAGAGAAGAAGGGGGGAAATGGTGGGGGAGAGGGACGGAAGCAAACCATGAGAGACTCTTGAATGCTGAGAACAAACTGAGGAATGATGAGTGTTTGGGGGCTGGGGGGTGGTGGGCATGGAGGAGGGCACTTGTGGGGATGAGCACTGGGTGTTGTATGGAAACCAACTTGACTATAAACTATTAAAAAAGAAAAGATAGGCAGAGACGTCCTCAAAGGGTTCCAGGATTTGGTCGTTTGCCTGACCAGCTGGGGTCTCTGAAGGGGATATGAGGCCAGGGGGAATAAGTTATTTTGGGTCTTGTGATGACACATGCCTCCAGAGACCCACAACTGGCCTTTTGCCATGGAGTTCCTAGGAGCCTTCTGGCTGTCTGCCATAGCACCCTGCCTGCTGAGGCTTGGAGAAGGGGAGAATAACTGCTTCTTAATGGCCTCCTGCCCATAAATCCTCTAGAATTGCCTAGTGCCAATTTTAATTTTACTGAAAGAACTGAATTCACTGTATCCAGGAGGTTGAAGTTCAGATTCCAGGCTAAACATATGAATCTGGAGGTTTCTGAGCATGGGAGTAGATAAAGGAGGAAAGTCATCATCTCCTCAGATGTTCAGAGAAGGGCTTACACCTAGGTTATCTGAGCTGGGAAAGAAAGAACTATGATGCCCTGAGGCAGGCAGATCAATGAAATGGCCTTTTGGGGCTTAGATTGTCTTTGGAACCTTACCTGACTTCTTATGGGCAACATGGGAGTTCTGAGAGGAGCCTGTAATTGTTGTTCAGAATGCAGTTTCTTCCTGACTTGCCCTGTACCTAACCTCAAACAGGAGTCACATAAAAGACTTGAGACTTAGACAGCTGTGACCTTGCCTCTTATTGCACAGGAGGAAACCTGAAGTCCAGGAAGGAAGGTGCCTGCTCAAAGTGTCAGAGTGATTCATGATTCTTAACTTTAAAGTGGGGATGGAGAGTGGCCTGTTGACCAAGGGCCCAGAGCGTCCTGTCTGAGAGTTTCCTAGGCTCCTAACTTTTCCCCTTCCACCAAATGCCTTCCCACTTGCCTGGGTCCTGTCCAGGTTGAAGGCTCCCCTTCCGGGGCTCTTTTCCTGGCACTCTTCTCACAACCCCGTGTGGTCTTGGCTGTACCCAGAGACCCCCAGGGAGAACGTATGTGTTATTCAGCAGGAGACATGTAGGCATGCATGCCAGTGTAGAGGTGGCAGTAGTGATGGGTGAGCTGGCAGGCAGGCTGGACACTCCAGCCTTGGGAACTGTAATATTCAAGGAATTTCAACTGGCATTGGTCTCCCAGCCAACTGGTTAACAGTTAAGGTGCCTCGGTGACCCGCCTTCTGATCCCTCCTCCTTAGCTAGCCTCTCTCTCCCTCCCTCTCTACTTCCCTCCTCGGGGCCCTCCGGGGAGATGCCTGAAGAGGAAGCAAGCTGAGCTCAGGCCAGCCGCTGCTTTCTGCCTCTCCCTTCGCTGGTACAGGGCCAGGGCTGATTCTCCCGGAGGCCCATATCCCCTCTAGTGTAGTCCCTAGAGAGAAAGAGGCCAATGCCCAGCAGAGCTCCGCTGGATCCTGCCAGCTCCCCGCACCTGACCATGCCTCTGCTGGACGTTTTCTGGGCTTGCTTCAGGAAAGTGAAGGTAAGTGACTGCCCATACTCAGCCTGCTCTGCTGCATAGAGGGGAAGGAGGGAGCTGGGGACCACTGTGTGCCAGCTGGAAGGCAGATGTACTTCTGAGACTGCTTTGGACCTAGAAAGAATTGGATTCAAGTCTTGCTTTTATCACTTAACCATCTCTAAAATGTCTGCTGTTTTCCCATAAAAATAGGTAGGCTAGCTGACTCTTTATCATAAAACTTGCCTGTGTTGCATCCCAGACCTTGCCACAAAGGAAATATTCTTAACCTCTATTAGCCTCAGTTTTCTCAGATTTAAAATGAATAGTGGCACCAACCTTATAGGGTGATGAGGTTGGTGTTATTTTTTATATACTAAATGTATGTAAATAAGAGAGATATGTGTGTAAAGATCTTAGCGTGATGCCTTGCATATAGCATCCATACTATGTAATGCATGTAGTATTTTATAATATACTATGTAATAGTAATGGTAACTATTATGATTATTATTACTAATTTCCATCAACATATGTCAAGCACCTACTCTGTGCTATGCACTATAGGAGTTATACAATACAAGAAGGAACACGGCTTCTGTCCTCAAAAAGGAGGTAAGAAAAGTGACTGATCTTTATCAAGCACCTACTATATGCTAGACACTATGCTAGATAGTTGGTCAATAAATATTTGTTGAGTGCCTACTATATCCTGGACATGGGGGATGCATGAGCATAACAGGACCCACAAGGATGTGCGGGACATGATTTCTGCTCTCAGCATCCTAGGGACTGATATTTATTTACTATCTGCTATGCATCAGACATAGGCACTTTCAGTGCATTAACTGTGGTGGTAATCTTTTGTTTTCCTGTTTTTATAGATGAAGAAGGGACACTAAACAATTAAGGAAGGTCACTCAGATATGACTGGTAGATTTGGGATCTGAACTCCTAAGTCCATGCTTCTCTTGATACTGTGTGGCATCCCACAGTTTAATTAAGTAGAGAAACTTTAAAATAACTAGCCTGACTATTAAATACAGTGAAGGGAGGTCTGGGACCCTTGGAAGGAAAGATCACGTCCCCCAGGAGGGATCTGGAAAGGCTTCACAGGGGGTCACATTTGGGCTGAGCCTGAGGCTTGAAGTAAGAGAAGACTTTATCAGTCCAAAAAGGGAAGAAAGGCATTCCAGGCATGCCTGGCAGAGGGAACTTTGTGAGCAAGAGTCTGGAGGCAGTCAAGTGGTGGTGTGTTGGGGGAAGGGCTGGTTTTGTGATGTGCCTCATGTACAGGGTTTGAGGGGAGAGGTGCTGGAGCAGGGAAATGGAGCTGCCTCCCATACGGTTTGGAGTTGACCCATGGGCCCATGGTCTTTACCTAGTGGGGGACCTAAATAAGATTTTCGCCCATCTGTGGTGAAATGGGATAAAAGAATGGATAATGTAGTGCAGTTTTCAGAAAGCTAAATTAATTCAACTCAAAAGATTATTCTTTATTTGGAGATTATTATGTCCTTCTAATGGGGTGGGGTCCAGGAGCAAGAGATCTTTTAAATATCTGTCCTCAGCAGCACTGGTGGCGATGAGCACTGCGTGTTATATGGAAACCAACTTGACAATAAACTATTTTAAAAAAATAAAAAATAAAAAAATAAATATCTGTCCTCAGCAACCTAAAAAGTTTGCAACACTCTGTTTATTTATTTGTTTATTTAAAAATTGTCTTTCTCATCTTTGAAATTCCAAAGTCCAGAGACTGTTGTTTTAAGGGGTAAGGAGGATTTCAGTAAAGCAGGGATCCATTTAAATGGACACTTTTAAGAAACATATTGCAGCAGGCTTTCACTCTGGTGTGGAAGAGCCCAAGTGGTGACACAGAGGCCAAGAAGGTGGCTGAGATGGAAGCATGGGTGGATGGGGAGGAGATAATGAGAGATGGGTCTAATGATAAAGACAAAGCAGGGTGGAAACAAAAGCACCTGTGAAATTTGACACCTGATTGACACTACTGTCCACTACTCTGGCTAACCATTCTGGGCACTTGGCAGGGATTTAAGTCACTTTAAACTGATTATCTCAGTCTTTCAGACTCCCAGCAAACACCCCTGCCCATGTCAGCCTCTTAGACATTTTGGGAGTAGGAAATCCCCCAAAAGGATTGGACACCTCTATCCCAGATCCCTGACACTAGCGCACACACACACACACACACACACATTCACTCACACATGTCCACAAACACAGGATGTACACGTGTATGTGTTTATAGTTACACACACATATGCATAGATACACCATTCAAGTGCGCACACACATGCTTATCAAGACAAACACATGCAAATATACACACAGTGCACATCCACAATCATGTAAACTCACACACATATACCTGCATGCACATACAGAGATAGGCACAGGTGTACAAAAATAAATATCCTCCCATGCACAAGCATACAGGCACACACGGACCTAAGCATATACACAAAATTATGTAGACATACAAAAGTATGCGCATGGCACAAAGGCACGTGTGCATGCGATGCCCCCACACAGGGCTATGGCAGATGTGAATCAACATGTGGCTATATCTCAGGGCTAAGAGACAACTTGCCAAACCCACATACATGCTACTTTCCCAATGCTACTGCTTTGCTGCCCTAATCAGATAGGCAAGCCTTCTGATCTCTTAAGCCCAGTCAAGGGTATGGGCTGCTATGGGCCACCCTCCCTTTCTGAACCAGGTCCCCTTGTAAGCAATTGCAAGGCTGTGAGAAAGCTGATGGCAGAGAGGGGCATGGCTGTGGCAGAGTCTGCCATAGCTGAAAAGGACCTTTCAGATCATCTCATTCAACCTTCTTGTGGTCCTAATGGAGAAATAAAGCCCCCTACCCTCCCACACCATATGGCTCTCCATCAACTTCAACTAAGAGAAACTTTGGTTTGAATTCCACCCCTCTCTCTCTCTCTCTCTCTCTCTCACACACACACACACACACACACACACACACACACGCATGCACGCACTGGCTGTGTGCATTTGAGCGAGTCCTCTCTGAGCCTCAGTTTTTTTTTTTATCTAAAAAATGATATGAATCAGTGCCTGCCTCACAGAGATTCCATGAAGATTTGGGGGAGGTTGGTGTCTTTAAAGTGCTTAGCATAGAGAAGGTGGCCAACACATGACCTGTTAGAAGCAGAATTCCAAACTACACACCGGGGGCACAAGAGCAAAGAACAAGGGTTATTCTGTATTTGGAAACTCCAGGATTAAGATCTCAGGTCTTACCTGCTCCTTAGGCACAACTACTCTGGCCCTGCCTGAATCTAGGACCAGAAGCAACCCATTTGGGAGCTGAAGAATGATACCTCAGAAGCCAGGGATACTGGAAAAGTAGCAAGAGACCAGGGCAGGGCCCAGGACTGCTGAGAGCTGCACTGGGGTTAGGGGCAGCCAAGGAACAAGATGTTTGGATGTGATATGTACCCAGTATAAATAGTTCCATATGTGTCTGATGTGTCTTCCCTGGAGGCCAGTAGGGGCTAGAAAGGTATAAATGGCCTCTCAGCACAACCAAGCATGCATATGAGTCTCACTCTAGCCACACACACACACACACACACACACACACACACACACACACACACACACACACAAGAGTACTGTTTCTTTGGTGTGTCCTTTTGCTTTCTTCTAGCACCTAGCATAGTGGTATGCACATAACAAGTGACCAGAATTTGGATCCTCTCTCATGTTACTCTCTTTGTATCAGGTGCGCATATCTATTCCTAGAGGGCACTGACCTGGAAAGTGGAAAATCTGGCTGGAGCTCCATCTCAGCCATGACCTCTAGGTGACTTTGAGAGGGTCAATATTCCATGCTGTCTCTCAATTCTTCCCTCTTGTAACAGGTAGATAGTTATACAATATCAGAGATGGAAAGGTCCATAGAGGTCACCTGTTCCTCCCCATTTCTTCCCTCCAAACTACTGATGAGGCCCAAAGACAGAACATGTGCCCCGGGTCACAGGCAAGACAGTGAGGACTTAGCCAGATCCATGCATGGTCTATGTAATGGTCTTCTTCTGTGTTTTGAAAAATCTAAACACAACTTGTCTC
This sequence comes from Hyaena hyaena, assembly GCF_003009895.1. Classification (NCBI taxonomy): domain Eukaryota; kingdom Metazoa; phylum Chordata; class Mammalia; order Carnivora; family Hyaenidae; genus Hyaena; species Hyaena hyaena. The sequence goes on from NW_024081168.1 coordinate 244,193, forward strand.
TGGTAAAATGTAATGACAATATCAGGTGGGACTTTAACACACACATCAAACATACATGCATATATAAATGCACATGGTAATACCCCTGTCTCGCCTATCCACAGAGCTTCTATGGGAGGCAAAGCAAATCATGTACAGAAAAGTCCCTTGTAAACTGGGAAGCCTCAGAGAATTTAGCCACCCAGTCATGATCCAATAAGTGACACCACACATTTCCCTAGTCACTGTACTCACATACTTAGTAGTGCATATGTGCACAAGGACTCTCCTGAGGTCAGTCAAGGATATGGTCTCAAGTACCCTCTTCTATGAATGCACTGCCACAGTGTGTATGGGACTTGTATGTGGCTGTTCTTATACCTGGCTCCTAGGTACCTGCTCATATGGGTGTGTGTTTTCACATTCCCTCTACCTGCTCATATTTATGTACATATATATACTCATGTAAGCACATACTCACATGTGCTTCTTCACACCTGGGGCTCTTTCTGTCCCCAGGCCGGCTCACAACTTCCCAGCCTTTGACTGGCAGGATATGGGGTGAAAGTGTGACAGTAGCTGCATGATTCAGCAGTTTTACTCTCAGCCTCCAGGATGTCTCTACTTTTCTAGGCCTGTCCCAAGCAAAACCAATTTGCCACATGCACTGTGTATTTGCTGTGAGAGGGGCAGAAAAGAGTGTAGAGAATTCAGGAGAGCATATAAATGCATAGAAACTCTCAAATGCTTCTGGATGCCATTTCCACATTCCATGTAGGAGTCCTTTCACATTTTGCCAAAAGGATGGCCAGACACTGTTGCATACCTCCAATGATGTAGAGCTTACCACCTCCTCAAATAGCCTGTTTCATCTGAGGACACTGTCACAGGTCCCTTAATCAACTTGAGTGTGTGTGTATTTGTGTGTGTAAGTGGCTAAATGTAAACATGTACATCCAAGACTTGTACATATAGTCACCTCTCAACTATTTGATCCAAAGAAAGGAATTATTACGTAGACTCCCAGGTCATGGGAAAAGCATTTAGTAAGGCCAGAGCAAGGCATAATGCCTGATGGAAGGAATCTTCACTCTCAGGACCTCTCTTTGCAGTTTCACAGCTCAGTCAGCTTGAGTGATCGGTACTGGTTCCTGATATGGGTGAAAAATCCACACTATGGATTGTCCCTGTGTAGCTAAATTATTAATTGCCTGGATGCTGACATATGTCACATATCTGTGGGGTCTATGTCAATGGGCTGAAGTAAAATAATAGATTTTGTTAAGGTTATTGGCACACATGGACTTAAAGAGAGTTGGGAGTTGGTTTCTGGGTCATCTAAGAAACTTCCTTAGAGGAGTTTCCTGGCTCAGAACAGAAGGCAGCTTGGTGTGGCAGAAAGAGCACTGGACATGGAGTCAGACTGGCTGCCCACCTCTGCCGCATCTAAGCTGAGTGGTCTTGGTCAAGCCATCTCCCCTCAGTGGATAAGACTCAATGGAATTGCCAATGAAATGATGTATATGCAAGACCAACACATGATAGATGCACAATTGGATCAGAATTTGAAGGGATGATCTATAGAGAAAAAGAGTAGAGAGGCATCTTCAAGGAGGAGTAAGACTGGAGACAGGAGAAGGAAGAGGCACAGAGAGGCAGGGAACTTGCCCCGGATGTAGAAATTAGGTGTAAATGGTTATGGGAGCAGGGGCCAAAATGAGAGACTTGCAAATTTGTGTGTGGGAGTTCAACTTTATAGAGGGTGTTCTTGATGCGGTGAAAAATCCAAGGTTCCTAGAGTAAGAAAACATGGAGTCAAACCCTTCATTCTCTGAGCCACAAACTGCTAGCTCTGTGATCTTGAGAAAATTACTACAACCCCTTTGAGCTATAGTTTCCCGCTCTGTAAAATGGAGCTAATAACAGTACCCACTTCATAAAACTGTTATGAGGCTTAACTGAGTGAATACATACAAAGCACTTAGAAAAGTACTTGGCACATGGTTAGTAAGCATTAACTTTTTTCATTATTTGTACACTGTGGGAAATTATAATTCTTACCTCATAAGGTTGTAGTGAGGATCACATGAAATAATGATGGCAAAGCCTGTTGACATAATTATTTGTTGTTATCTTGAAGAAAATGGGAAGTTTCCTTAAGCTGGGAATAGCCTTGAGGAATTTATTCCTTCACTCATTACCAAGCAATAGTTATTCAGGGCCTACTATGTGCCATACACTGTGTCAGGCCCTAAGGAGATAGATAATGGTTAACAAAATAGCTGTGGGTCTCTAACCTCATGGAACTTACTGTCGAGTGGATATAAAATGAAAGTTTTTAGTACTCACACCCACCAAATGCCCTGTTGGTAGGTATAACTGATTGAGTCCAGAAAATGCCAGGTGTGAAAGTGTTCACTTAACAATTTTAGTCTATCTATCACCAGTACATGGCAAACCATCAGTTAGCCAGTCAAGGTAAAGGAATGGCTAAACTGGAGTCCCGGGTACTTCTTACAATAGTGCAGCCAGAACAATCTTAAAAGTAGCCCCAGCCTGCAGATGAAGATGGGGACCTCCAGAATTTGCCTGACCTGAACACCATTAGGAGTCACCTTGCCCCTCTTTCCCAGTTGCCCCATTTCAACACAATTGATATTGTTTGATCAAGATTGATCAAGAGATTGGATAATACTTGTTCTGGGAAGTGGAAGAGATGGAGATGGGCACTGAGGTAAGATGGGGAGTGGAAAGCAAAGTTTTGACTCTGACCACTGTCTTGGACATGAATTCTTACTTTACCTTTAATTTCATTAGTGCCAAAAGGAGTATGAGTGGGGACTGCTGGAGGCTGAAGGACATATCTGACAATATGACTGGTGAAGGCAGAAGTAACTGGGAAAGTTTGTGGATTGGCAATGCCAGATTTGCTTTTCCCACCAAAGCACTATAGAAAGTTATAGCTCTAACATTTATAAAGCACATATTTGTGGTAGACACTGTTCTAAGCCTTCCACATATATTAATTCATTTCATCATCACAATAACTACAAGACAAGTGTTTTTATTCTCATCATCCTCATTTTACCGAAACAAGGAAAAGCTAGGAAACTTACCTAAAGCCACACAGCTATTATTGGGACTTTCAACTCAGGTAATCCAGGTCCAAAGTTCACATTATATCCACTGTGTTTATGTGATCTCTGGTCCATTTCTCCATCGATAAAATGACGATGTTAGACTGGTTTATCTCTGAGAGTCCTTACAGCTTTGGCACTCTCATCATATTTCATACATACTTCTTCAAACTTCCAAGCAAAGTGAAAAAAGCTGTTCCCCAAAGGTCAGTGATTTCTACTCAAGGTCCCTGGGGAAGGAGAAGGGAGCCCAGGCTCAGGAAAATGAGCCTGCCCTGGAGGTTTGTCCTCCCAGCAGCCAGTAGGGCCTGAGAACAGCTTCAGGTTTGGCAAAAGCTCTGCAAGCCAGGGCCTGGCTTCCAAGTTACTAGTAACAATAACAGGGAGCAGCAGCTCAAGTGGCCTAGGCTGGGATGGGGGGGGGGCATAGGTTTCACAGTGGGTAAAAGGAGTGGAGCTCCTTGACCCCACCTCTCTGGCCCACTCCTCAAGCTGCTGCTGCTGCAGCCAGGGACCTTGAAGTCCAGGTCAACTGGCAGTTCCAAGGCTGAAGCTGCCAAGGGCAGAATAAAGGAAGTCCTGCACTTGGGGAATGGGGCTTGAGGCCCTGGAAATAGGTGTGGATTGACTTTTCCTGTGCTTTCCTCTACCTTGGGCTGGGTCATGCTGGGAGCTTGAGAGAAAAATATGGTATGATGATAATCCAGTAGCTACTGGAAACAGGACACTAATCTGCTAGCCCAAAGTCAGCCTCTACTTCTCTCTGAGCCCCGGTTTCCTCAAATACAACATGGGAAGAATATGCCCTAGTTCATAATTGAAGTGTGTGAATGATGACATGTGTGAAAAGTCCTGCTACATAATAGATGCTCAGTAAATCTGAGTTAAACTTGAAGATAGTTGATTGGTTGCTCTAAGTGATCCTGGGCCCATAGGTTGTGCTTTTAGTTTCCTCATCTATAAAATAAGATTTACCTAACTGAGGAGAGGCTAGAATTGGGAACATCTTGTGGAAGAAGGAAGACAGTAGGAAACACTGAAGCTCAGGAAGTGGGTTGTTTGGGTGATTCCCCTCTTTTCTCCTCTCCCCACCCTTACTCCCACCCATTGTTAAACTAGTTAAGAGTCTGAAAAAAAAAGTCTGAAAAAGAGGCTTGGCTCCACCCTGGAACCACTATGTCTCTCCCCTCCAGTCCTTTCTTGCCCTCATCCCATCCAAGGTCCCTCTCCCAGAAGGACTCTCAAGCTCTGGGCAGGAAGGAGGGTCCCTGTTGGCTTGTGGGAAAGTCAAGTCTTTAGGATATGACATTCCTGAGATTATCCAGAGAACCCCTGGGGGTTGCAGCTGCTAGCTCACTCTCCTCCTTGGCCCACTCTCACTTGCTATTGAGGCAGAAAGACAGTAAGAAGGACCAAAAGCTGGGGAAAAGAGGCCCAAAGGCAAGAGCTGAGCCTGGAAAAGCCCTGCTGGCCAGATGATGAGTGGAGACTGGGAAAGGAGGAAGGGAGGCCCTTCCACAACTGTCAGGAAGAAATTAAAGTAAAAAGAGTCCAAAGCAGCAGGAATTTCTGTCACGGAAGGAATTACAAAATGATATGCAGATCAGCATTCTTGAGGCTACAGGTCAAGTACTCTTTTGGGGTGTATGTGTGAGTAGATATGAGACCACCATGGTCCTGGTGGGTAGGAAAGGACAGTCAAGCTTTCTGGGAGATCCCACACTCCAGCTGGCATGGGACAGCTTGTACCCTCAAAGAGGGGACAAGGGCAAGTAGACCCTCTGGGGATTCCTCAGAAGGCTGTTCCAGACTCTGAATTCTATAAAGACCTTCTAGAAGTCATGTCTTCCACTGCCCTTTCCTTGCTGGGATTGTCCCTTACCCTCTTCCCTGTGATGCAAGGATGAGAATTGTCAAGGACTCACCTATCATTACAGACAACAAAGAATCTGAAGTCCAGAAAAGAAATGGTGAAAGGCACATGGTCAGGCCCAGAATGCCTGTTTTGGTCAGTCTTACTCAGAATCAGGTCTCCTTTTTCCTTTCCTGGGAAGAGATTGGCATCCCTTGGGGCTGCAGCACCCCCTCCCAGCAGATGTCATGACCTAAACATGAGCATATGTTCTCAGGCCTCCAGGATGGGGTTTAAAAGTGGCACCCTGACAACGATGCTCCATTTTAGGACCTGGTGGCAATACGATTCCAGACTCAGCCTGCACAATGCCCTCCATGAACCTGGATATCTCCATTCTGGACTGTGAGCTCTTCTAAGGACCCAGCCTGCGCCTTATCCACCCCTGTATCTAGCCCAACACAGCTCCTATTCTAGGCTTAGTCTAGAGGAAGTTGACAGAGTGTATAGGACATATGTGCATACTCATGTACATACTAGTAGCCAGGCCCACTGCACCTTGTCCTAGCAGAGAAACCCTAAGACATAGAGAAGTCAGCTCTTGAGGAATCAGGAGAGCCTGTTTTTCAGAGTGGCTATAGTCTGTGTTGGCAAAACACTGGCTGGGGCTTGGGCTGGAGGTGGTGAGGGCCCACTCTGGAGGACAGGAGGGTCAGGCTGTGAATGGGGCTCTGTGTGGCCTAGTGGATAGGACTGGGGGAGGCTGGAATGTGAAGAACGTGCTCCCATGACTGGCCCCAGGCTTGGGCTTGTGGCACAGGGCTGGCCAGGGAATGAGGGGGAACAGAGAAACCAGGCAAAGAAAGTTTGAAAAGTCTCCAGGCCTTTTTCAAATCTTAAGGCATGGGCTGATTGTAGAGCTTGCAGACCCAGCAGAGAGGTTGCTGGAGAGAGTGAGATTCATCCTGGCCACTTATGGCTGAAGACTCCTTGGGTCTGAACAAGACTTGTCAGTATCTTTTGCAGTTTGTCTCCAAACCAGCCCGCTCAGACCTCCCACCTTCTCATGCAACAACCAGCTTTCTGCTCCCATTCCATCCCCCATCTGCTCCCATTCGTTTTTCAGGTTTTCTCTTTTTACTCTTTTAACACGATTCCCTGTTTTTTGCTGTTTTTCTCAAAAGCTCCTCATTTTTCTTTTTATGCTGCCCACTAGAGTACAAGGTCCTCAAGGGCAGGGACCACATCTGCTTCTGTGCAACTTTACATCTGTAGATCTACCACAGTGGCTTCTGGATAGTTCTGAATGGATTCTCCACACACTCACTCCTCAAATCCAACAGTTTCAAAACTGTGATTCATTACAAAAAGAAGATTCCTGTTCCCTCTACTCTCAACCATGCATTTTCCTCTGTTCCTGGCCTCAGTTAATAGCCCCATTATCCACCCAGTTGCATATGCCAGAAACTTTAGATTCATCTTTGACTCCATTTTTATGCTCCCACATCACGTCATTGACTTGTGGTTCTACCACATAAACAGTTCGTATATTGCCCCTCTCCTTTTTGGTCCCAAAGGCCCGCTGCTCAAATCTGCTCTGGTCTCTCTGTCTCTAGTTTTGCTTAACCTCTCCACGTCCTGTTCCTAATCTATTCTTCACTCAACAGATAAAATAGCATTTTGAAATATAAATCTGACCATGGTACTCTTCTGTTTAAGTTCTTTCAATGGCACCCCATTGGGCTCTGGATAAAGTTCAAGTTCCTTCACATGACCTACAAGGTACTTCATAATCTGGCCCCTACCCACTATTCCACCATTCTACTCTCCAGCCAGACTACACATTTCCAGAAACCACGTGCTTCTATACCTCCTTGCCCTTTTCTATGCTCTTCCTTTTGTCTGCCATCCTCTTTGGCCTCTTGTTGGCCTCATGAACAGCTAACTATTGAGCCTTTAAGACCTGTTTGAAATGCTGCTTCCTTCATGAAGGTCTTCATGACAATGTACCTACATTCCCAGCAACCAATTACTCCATTTGCTAAGTTCTACAAAGTTTTATACTTACCAGTAGCACTTACATGGAATTGTGATGATTTGCACATGCAGCTTCCCCTCTCACCCAATTGGCTGTGAATTATTCGAGGGCAGGGGACAATGACTGATTTGTCTGAATCCCTGAGTACCTACCACAGGGCCTGGCCCTGAAGAGGCTTGCAGTGAGTCAGTGAATGAATAAATGAATGATGGGAAGACTGTAACCATTATTCCTGGTCCTCTTCCAGGGTGGCTGTCTCAAAACACAAACACGTGTAAGGAATATGCCCTACAACAGGAAACAATAAGAGCCTCCACACTGCAGTAGAACTCTCTGATGTAGAAGTTTAACCTTTCCCTAAAAGGTTATCAGCTACTAGGATCAGGATCCAAAGCAGAGTGGGACTCATAGTCTTGGTCCAGTCCAGGTTATCCTGAACCCCAGGGAGAAAAGAATAAGATGCAATAAAATTAGGAGCTCCATAGGCCTAGAGTGTAAATTTGGTTCTGACATTTACTAGCTGTGTGACGTTGGGTAAGTCATTTCACTTCTCTGGGCTTCATTTTCCTCATGTGTTACATGAGGATAATAAAACTTAACATGTGGAATGTTTGTGACAAACAAGATCATTTACTTGTAACCTGTAAATCCCTGTGTAAAATTAAAGTCTTCTTAGCTCTTGATGTCTAATTCTTTAATTCTGTTATACCCATGATGGATTGGGGGATAGGGTGGAAGAAGAGAGAATTCAATGTGAATAGAACAGGACTGCAGAGTAACAGACTGTCCCACCCATAAGTTCATCTCCTAATTTCCCAAAATGGTCACATTTAGGACCTCAAAGGGGGCTGTTTACTCCTTCCCTCCCACTCTCTTATCCTTTTATTTTTCTCTCCTTTTGTCCACCACTAAGAATTACATTGACTACATTAGTCATAGGTCCCTTTATACCTTGTAGGGGAATTTCATATATGTCCCTCTTAATTGGTCTTCTCTTTTTACACCTGTCTCATTCTATAATTTGCTATCTCTCTCATACTAACAGCCCTCAAGGACCTTGTCAGTGAACATTCAGGGGGACACCTCCTTCCCCTCCTCTCTCCTGTGGACAATTGCGGGTTGAAGATTCACCAGGTTGCCTTGTGGTGCACCAAGGTGGAGCTGAACTTTAGCCATTTAAAGTGATCTAGGGCTGAGACTAATCTCCTAGGACTAGAAATCATTGTAGTCAAGTTTCTGCACCTGGTGAGGCAATCATTGTTCAGGGGATAAGAGAGATGACAAATACTATGGCAGCTCCTTTCCTGATAAACTTTTGGTTGACTGCATAAGAGAAACCCTTTTTTCTTTTCTTCCTAACTTTCAAATTAACATGTTGGTATTGTTTTCATGCAAAAGCCTTCTAAAAGGTCCTCTTGCTCCCACTCTAGCTCCACAATGCATTCCCCACACAGCAGCCAGAAAGTGATCTTTTAAGGTGAAAATCAGATAGTCGCTCCCTCTACACCTTCCAATGGCTTCCTAATGTAATTTGAATAAAAGTCCAAATTCTCCCCTTGACCCTCAAAGCACCTTACCTCTCTCTTCAATTTCTGCCTTGAATATTCTGTTTCCAGATTGTCACATTGTTGGCTCCTTCTTATCATACATGCCTGTATTCAAAGTTCTGCTCCTCTACATAATAATAAAGGGGACAATGCAACAAGAAGATATTTAATTGTAAATATTTATACATATGACCACCAAAATATATAAAACAGTTAAAAACAAACATAAAGGAACTAATCAATAATAATACAATAATACTAGAGGACTTGAACATCCCACTTAAATCAATGGACAGGTAATCTAAACAGAAAATCAACAAGGAAAAAATAGCTTTGAATGACACACTGGAATAGATGGATCTAACAGATGTATTCAGAACATTCCATCCTAAAACAGCAGAATACATATTCTTTTCATATGACCACCAAAATACATAAAACAGTTAAAAACAAGCATAAAGGAACTAATCAATAATAATACAACAATACTAGAGGACTTGAACACCCCACTTAAATCAATGGACAGGTAATCTAAACAGAAAATCAGCAAGGAAAAAATAGCTTTGAATGACACACTGGAATAGATGGATATAACAGATGTATTCAGAACATTCCATCCTCAAACAGCAGAATACATATTCTTTTCAAGTGCACATGGGTCATTCCCCAGTATAGATCACATATTAGACCACAAAACAAGTCTCAACAACTAAGAGGTGATCAAAGTCATACCATGCATCTTTTCTGACCAGAATGCTATGAAAGTAGAAGTCAACCACAGGAAAAAATATGGAAAGACCACAAATATATGCAGGTTAAATAACATGCTACTAAAAAATGAATGGGCCAACCAGGAAATAAAAGAAATAAAAGTACATGGAAACAAATGAAAATGGAAACACAATGGTCCAAAACTTTTGGGATGTAGAAACAGTGGTTTTAAGAGGGAAGGATATAGCAATACCGGCCTACAACAAGACACAAGAAAAACTTAAAATAAACAATCTAACCATATACCTACAAGAGATGGAAAAAGAACAACAAACAAAACCTAAAACCAGCAGAAGGAAGGAAATAATAAAGACTAGAGCAGAAATAAATGATAGAGAAACTAAATAACCAGTAGAACATATCAATGAAACCAGGAACTGATTCATTGAAAATGTCAGTAAAATTAATAAATGTCTCCCCAGACTTACACAGAAAAAAGGGAAAATATTCAGATAAACAAAATTACAAATGACAGAGGAGAAATAACAACCAACACCATGGAAATACAAACAAAGGTAAGAGAATATCGTGAAAAACTATATGTCAACAAGTTGGTCAGCCTAGAATAATTTGATAAATTCCTGGAAGCATATAAACTACCAAGACTTAAACAGGAAGAAATAGAAAACTTGAACAGACCAATAATCAGCAAAGAAATTGAATCACTAATCAAAAAACTCCCAACAAACCAAAGTCCAGGACCAGATGGCTTCACAGGCCAATTCTACCAAATGTTTAAAGAAGAGCTATACCTATTCTTGTCAAACTATTGCAAACAATAGAAAAAGAAGGGTAATTTCCAAATTCATTCTGTGAGACTAGCATTATCCTCACAGCAAAACCAGGTAAAGACTCCACTAAAAGAGAGAACTACAGGCAGGCCAATAATCCTGATGAACATGCATGCAAAAATTCTCAATAAAATACTAGCAAATTGAATTCAACAATACATTAAAAAATAATTCACCACGATCAAATGGGATTTATTCCTGGGTTGCAAGAGAGGTTCAATATTTGTAAATCAATCAATTTGATAAATCACATCAATAGGAGAAAGGATAAATACCATATGATCATTCCAATAGATGCAGAAAAAGTGTTTGACAAAGTACAACAACTATTCATGATAAAAGCCCTTAACAAAGTAGGGTAACAGAAAATACACCTCAATATAATAAAACCCATATATGAAAAATTCACAGCTAACATCATCCCTAAATGGGGAAAAACTGAGAACATTTCCCCTAAGGTCATGAACAAGACAAAGATGTCCCTTCTCACCATATTTATTCAACATAGTACTGGAAGCCCTAAGCACAGCAATCAGACAAGAAAAAAAATAAAAGGCATCCAAATAGGTAAGGAAGAAGTAAAACTTTCACTATTTGCATATGACATGATACTCTATATAGAAAACCCAAAAGACTCTACTCCAAAACTGGTAGAACTGATACACAAATTCAGTAAAGTTGCAGGATACAAAGTCAATGTACAGAAATTTGTTGCGTTTCTATACACCAAAAATGAAGCAGCAGAAGAATAAATTAAGAAAACAATCCTATTTTCAGTAGTACTCAACATAATAAGATACTTAGGAATAAACCTAACCAACGGGGTAAAAGAGCTGTACTCTGAAAACTATAAAACACTGATGAAAAAAATTGATGATGGCATAAAGAAATGAAAATACATTCCATGCTCATGGATTGGAAGAACAAATACTGTTGAAATATCTATACTACCCAAAGCAATCTACACATGTAATGTAATCCCTACCAAAATACCAACAGCATTTTTCACAGAACTAGAGTAAACAACTCTAAAATTTGTATGGAACCGCAAAGACCCCAACTAGTCAAAGCAATCATGATAAAGCAAAACGAAGCTGGAGGCATCACAATTCCGGACTTCAAGTTGTATTACAAAGCTGTAGTGATGGAACTAGAGTGTATTATACTAAGTGAAATAAGTCAGTCAGAGAAAGACAAATATCATGTGATTTCACTCATATGTGGAATTTAAGAAAAAAAAAAACAGATGAAGATATGAGAAGGGAAGAAAAAAAATAAAACAAAGGCAGAGAGGGAGGCAAGCCGTAAGAGGCTCTTAACTATAGAGAACAAACTGAGGGTTTCTGAAGGGGAGGTGAGTGGAGTGATGGTCTAAATGGGATGAGTTCCAAGTGTTATATGTAAGTGATGATTTACTAAATTCTACTCCGGAAACCAATACTACGCTATATGTTAGCTAACTTGAATTTAAATGAAATCTTAGAAAGAAAAGCAAAGAAAAAAAAAAAGAAGAAGAAGAAAAACGCCACCCCCTACCCCCACCAAATAGTGCTGGGAAAACTGGCTATCAACTTCCAAAAGAATGAAACTTGACCACTTTCTTACACCATAAATAAAAATAAATTCTAAGTGGATTAAAGACCTAATGTGAGTCCTGAAACCATAAAAATCCTAGAAAAGAACAAAGGTAGTAACCTCTTTGACACGGGCTGTAGCAACTTTCTTCCAGATATGTCTCCTGAGGTATGGGAAACAAAAGCAAAAGTAAACTATTGGGACTACATCAAAATAAAATGTTGCTGCACAGAGAAGGAAACAATCAACAAAACTAAAAGGCAACTTACGGAATGGGAGAAGATATTTGCAAATGACATATCCAATAAAGGGTTAGTATCCAAAATATATAAGGAATTTATGAAACTCAACACCCAAAGATCAATCAAATTAAAAAATAAGCAGAAGACATGAACAGACATTTCTCCAAAAAAGACATGGCCACCAGACATATCAAAACATGTTCACATAACTTCTCATCAGAGAAATGCAAATCAAAACTACAATGAGATATCACCTCACACCTGTCAGAATGGCTAAAATCAACACCATAAGAAACAACAGGTGTAGATGAGGATATGAAGAAAGAGAACCATCGTGCACTGTTGTTGGGAATGTAAACTGGTGCTGCCACTGTGGAAAACAGCATGAAGGTTCCTCAAAAAGTGAAAAATAGAGCTACTCTGTGATCTAACAATTGCAGTACTAGGTAGTTACCCAAGGAAAACAAAAATATTAATTCAAATGGATAAATGAACCCCAATGCTTATAGCAGCACTATCAATAATAGCTAAATTATGGAAAGAGCCCAAATGTCCATTGACTGATGAATGGAAAAGGAAGAGATGGTGTACACACACACACACACACACACACACACACACACACGTATATATGTATACAATGGAATATTAAAGCCATAAAGAAGAATGAAATCTTGCCTTTTGCAATGACATAGGTGGAGCTAGAGACTCTTATATTAAATGAAATAAGTCAGTCAGAGAAAGACAAATTCCATATGACTTCACTTATATGTGGAATTTAAGAAACAAAACAAATGAACAAAGGAGGAAAAGAAATAGACTCTTAATTATAGAGAAGAAACTGATGGTTACCAGAAGGGGGAGGTTGGGAGGATGGGTTACATAGGTGATGGGGATTAAGAAGCGCACTTGTGATGAGCACAGGGTGATGTATGGCATTGGTGAATAGCTATATTATACACCTGAAACTAATATGTTAACTAATTGAGATAAAAATAAAGCCTTAATAAAACCACAAAGCTCAGCTCCTCTGAGATACCATCTCTGACCATATTTTCTAAAGCAATTATCCCTATTTTTCCTATCCTATCACTCCTTACCTCATCCTATTTTTTAACTTCTGCTTCTTGGTTCGTAATTATATCAGAAATTTCTGTTTATTTATCTGATTGTTTGTCCCTGTTCTGTGAGAACAGGGACCTTATCTGTCTAGATGACTGCTACAGATTTAGCATAGTGCATAGTGCTCTGTAGGGCACTGATGCTCTATAAATATTTGTTGAATGAATTAATTTATTTTTTATTTAAAAATTTTAAATGTTTATTTATTTTTGAGAAACAGAGAGACAGACTGTGAGCAGGGGAGGGACAGAGAGAGAGAGGGAGACACAGAATCCTAAGTAGGCTCCAGTCTCTGAGCTGTCAGCACAGAGCCCGATGTGGGGCTCAAACCTGCAAACTGCGAGTTCATGACCAGAGCCAAAGTCGGACGCTTAACGAACTGAGCCACCCAGGCACCCCTGAATGAATGAATTTGTAATGTGTTTTGTAATTTTTAAAAGTGCTTTCATGTAAATTAATTTCTCACAAACCCTGTGAGGTGGGGATTATTACCATCCTAGACTTAAGGATGCAGAAAATGAGGCTCGAGAAGGTATGTCCAATGTTACGTAAGGTAGCCCTGAACTTGAGCTTTCCAATTCTAAATACTGCTCTTCCCACCAATATACCTTACTTCTAACCAAGGATGGTATGTACCAAGTAAATGTTGACTGATTCTTTGGTAATCCTTATTGTCAGTTCTTGGGACAGCACTGTGAGCTGTGCAGACTGTCTCCAGTCTCCTGACTTGGGGATATTCCCCAATCAATGAGAGTGAAGTGAACAAGAGGAGTCAGCCTGTGGAGTGGGAGAAAGTATTGTGCATCAAGTAGTCATGAGTCTGGGATTCTAGACTTTACTTTGCTCCCTGTTGTATTCTATTTTCCTTTTCTGTAAGCTTCAGTGTATGTTCCTATAAAATGAGTAGATTGAACTTGCTGACTTCAAAGTTCCCTTCCAGTTCTGACATTGTGTGAGTTGATTACAATGTGTTGATTTTTTTTGTTTCCTTTGCAGTGCTTCCTGTTGCTGCAAAGGAGGAAGAATACAGGTAAGTGTGTGAAGTGGGGATCACAAGTGGCATGAAATGGGTCTGAGCTTCTCAGTGGTCCTCATGGGCTGGCTGATCTGGTTCCTGATCAATGGCCTAGATGTAAAATCTGACAACATCCTCTCTGTCTACCTCCAGTGGGCATTTCCTGAGCTCTTCCAGCCTTTCTTTTTGAAAGTGCGTGAGTATGCAGACCTTCTTTATTTCTCAGATAGAAGGTTTTCTTTGGTCAGGGAGCTAGGGGAGGATTTCCCTGAAGAACTATCAGCAAGTGGCAGCCACCCATATGCTTCCCTTGTTCTCAGATGCTTTCTTTCCACCAGAAAGTATATTAGGGGTGGGAGGTATGTTGAGAAAAGAAATAAGTAAGTGGAAGATAAAGGAAAGAAACATGACATTTAGGGGGCACCTGGGTGGCTCAGCTGGTTAAGCAACGGACTCTTAATTTTGGCTCAGGTCATGATCTCATGGTTCCTGAGACTGAGTCTTGCATCCGCACCCAGCTCTGTGCTGACAGCACACAGCCTGCTTGAGATTCTCTCTCTCTGCCCCTCCCTCCCCAAATAAGTAAACGTTGAAAAAAGAAACATGACATTTAGAATTCAGTGTGATATTCCCAACACTTTCTTTATCTAGAAGACTTCTAAGAGAGTTCGTTAGGACTGAGGGAATATATCTAGCCCTGAAGGAGAAAATTCCCTCCCTTTTCTCTCTAACAAGTTTCTTTGAGACTTATTGCATATGTGCCTTCAGTCTCTGGTATCCTACTTGGGTGTGGGCAAGTTAGTGGCATTCTGGGAACAATTCATTGAGGAGGAAATAGTTTTCTAGAAGGGGGTGCCTGGTTTGGTGAAGAAGAGAAAGAAGGATACTAGTTAGGAGTATCCTGAACTCCTGACATTGGCTGGGCTTTGCTGACGTTATTTAGACCACCTTAGGCTCTAACCTGACCTCAGCCATTCCCACTGGCTACAGCTTTTTCATAAGGATGAGCTCATCACTTGAATGAGCATGATTTCTAGGTGGCAGTTAGAGCTGAAGGTCACAGAAACTGAAAGGCACCAATGAACAAGTGGCATGCTAAAGGCCTGTGTGAGGCATCTTGGGGAGACATTGGAGATGCTCTGAGCTCTTGCTCCTGAAGACTACTCCAAGTAGTTAGGGTCAGTTTGGGCACAGCTTTACCCGGAGGCAGAGAGGGAATCTGGTGACATCCCTCAACTACTTTTCCACCTTAGGATCTTGAGTTCTTCGGTGGCAGCTGCTAGAAAAGGAGAGTTGGCAGGGCAAGTTGTTTATTTGCATTGCCATGACAGCAGACAAGAGGGGACTATTTTGAAGTGGGAACACTGCATTGATAAGCATACAGCATACATCTGCTCCTCCACTCCCCACCTCTTCCCCCATCACCATTCCAGGACTTCTGGCTGAGGACAGTTCCTGCTTTGCAAAAGAGACATGGGAGGGGGGTGGTGGTGCTTGGGTGGCTTAGTCGGTTGGGCGTCCGACTATCGCTTAGGTCATGATCTCACGGTTCGTGGGTTCGAGCCCCGTGTCGGGCTCTGTGCTGACTGCCAGCTCAGAGTCTGGAGCCTGTTTCAGTCTGTGACTCCCTCTCTCTCTGACCCTCCCCTGCTCACGCTGTCTCTCTCTCTGTCTCTCTCCTAGAAATAAATAAAACATTAAAAAAAGAGAGAGAGAGAGAGAGAGAGACATCTGGGGGCACAAGATCTGTGGTCTGCCCATGCTGGGAGAAGGACAAACTTCTTCATTTCAGAGACACCAGCTGTAGAGGCTAAAAAGAAACCCTACATACCCTGAAATAGTGACCCTCTCAGATGAATGCACTCGCAGCTGTCAAGTTGCCTCATTTGAATGTCTGTGCCAAGCTCAGTCAATAGTGATGAATCCTGGAAGGGTGGGCACTAGGTGGCTGAGAGGTCTGTGACTTCCAGAGGAAAGAGGAGTGTCTTTTAGGGGATGCAGCCAGGCAGAAGAGGTTGCCACCTACAAAGCTGAGCTGGGACTAATTTTTGCACAACTTCTTTAGGTTAAAGTTTGAAAATGTCTCTTTAAGGGCAAACATGAACACATTGTCTATCTGGCACAAATTATGACTTTACGTGGATGCAGCAATGGAAGCAGCAAGGCACTGGGAGTCAGGGAACCTAGATTTTTGTCTAAATTTCACTCTGTGAGCCCAAATAAGAAACTTCCTATCTCTGGACTATGGTCCACATCTACAAAATGGAGCTTATTGCATGGGGCTCTTTTATAAATCATCCAAGATAGTGCATTAAAATGTTAAAGTGCTGAACAAATGTGATTATTTCTGAGATGTAGCTCAGGGAAGGAGCAGAACTCTTTTTAAAAAATTCATTTATTTTTGGAATATGTGATACCTTCACATGTCTCAGACTTCAAGAGATATGAAAATAAAAAGTCTTCCCACCGTTGTCTCTCAACCACCCATAAATCCTCTTAGAGGTGACCAATGTTACCACCTTCTTGGGTCCTTGATGAATTTAGAAGGTCTAAAGTGAGTTTGATAGACAGGATATCAGTGGAGGCTGTGGCTGCCTGATTTGGGGTGGGGGAATGGCTGACTGGAAGGTGCAGAAAAGGCAATAGAGAAGGAATTGTGGGGCAGGAAATGTGGGCAGTGGTGGAATAAGCACTGGTTTGGGTGTCAAGAGGCTTAGGATCCAGTATTGACTGCTCCACTCACAGTTGAATGATCTTTCCCTCTCTGATCCTCAATGTTCCATCTGCACATTAAAACTATTATGTTCTCACATGCCATTCTTACAAGTTACACCAGCGTTGCACAGATGTGGTAGAGGAGAGGACCAACCAGGGATATTCTTCTTTAGAGAAGAAAAAGCCAAGACACTGATTCAAAGCTGACAATTGAATGTGATTTGCATATGTAATCTTCATCATTAAGATGACTCAGTCAAAGACTTCTCTACTGCTTTTGTCCTAGTGGTCTCAATGACAGAGAAAAACTTTGGTACAGTTTTAAGTGGAGAACATTAGGAATGTCCAACTTGCTTCAATATATGTAGTGCTGTCCAGGCCCAAGAAGATGACCTGAAGGGCCTTTGACAATCCTGCTGTAATGGTCCAAGAATCCACTAGCACAATGTTTCCCAAATTTTACATATTTGTGAATCAACCTCACAATTTTAACCATCACTTCATCCTGTACCAAAAGTTTGTACTTAGTTTTTTCTTTACATCAATCTGTTTTTAAACAATAGGCTTATGATAAGCCATAATAGCTATGAAATTAGTGTTTGAAGTACTAGTTACATCTTCCCTAATGAATATCAAATGCAGTACATATCTATCATGATTCAAAAGGTCAATGTATCACTCCAAATCATCCCATGTGTATATACAAGCCCTGGAAAACACAGAGGTAGCAGTAACACAAACCAGGTCAGAAGGGGGCTCAGGCTTTTGGGGCTCACTCCAAGACTCACTAGGTGCTCTTGGGCTCCCTGCAACACTTCACACTACTTCCAAGTCCTTATATCCAGTTACGCAAGGACAAATTGCTCCTGAGATGGCAGTAGGTTCTGAAACCTAAATGGAACTCCCTCCCTCCAAACAAAATCCACAATTCTGAATGGCCTCACAGGAACTAAAGCAAGAACACTTGACTAGGGAACCAGAAGTTCTAGGTTCCAGTTTTGGATCTGCCATTTGCCAACTTTGTGACCTTAGTCTTTCCCCATTCCCTCTCTGGGCCTTGGTGTCCCCGACTATAAAGTAAATAATTCGGGGGGTGCCTGGGTGGCTCAGTGTATTAATTGTCTGACTTTGGCTCAAGTTATGATCTTGCAGTTCGTGGGTTCAAGTCCCCTATCGGGCTCCACACTGATGATGTGAAGTCTGCTTAAGATTATCTGTCGCTCCCCTTCTCTGCCCCTCCCCCATATGCGCGTGCATGTGCGTTCTCTCTCTCAAAAATAAACTTTTAAAAAATGAGTAATTTGGTAATGATCTCGAAATTCAATGACTGCTCTGAAATTCAATGACTCTTTCACTTGTAGACCTCACACTTCTGCTTAACCCATTGGCTCCCAGTAGCTTGCAGAGGTAAGGGGCTGCTGTCTTGACCTCCCACCAACCTTGTACCAAGTCCTCCCTGAGGCCCGGTGCTCCCAGCGCACAAAACTTTTGTTGCCTGAAGCCATTCAAGGCTTCTCTTCAGGCTCCTGCTGAGGTGGATTGGACAACCTGTGGGGTAATAGTTGGCCTGTAACAAGAGCCTGGTTCTACAACCCAGCTGGCTTTGGCCTGGCTGCAAGCTTGGCCTTAGCACCATACTTTGTCTATCAGTTGTCCCAGACCCCTCCCTCCAGCTCGGAAGTGGGCAGGGAGACCAGTTTAAAAGGGAAAAAATAGAAATAAATACATTAATTTAAACGCACTTATTTAAGTTGCCATTGGGTATCACTTCCAAGGCTCAAAAGGGCAGGAGACTGAAATACTGAGCCTAAGAAAATCATCATCATCATCATCATCATCATCATCATCATCATCATCATCATCATCAAATTAACTTCCTTTCCTTTTAAAATGATAAATCATTCCTGTAACTATTTCTTGACAGATTTGGTCATTTAACATTTCCTATTTCATGAAGAATATTTGCAGTGTATAGCTTATCTAGCATTTGACAAATGGTTTATCCAGAGGGGCACTTGTGGGGATGAGCACTGGGTGTTATATGGAAACCAACTTGACAATGAACTATTTGTAAAAAAATAAATAAATAAATAAATAAAATTAAAAAAATAAATAAAAATTTAAAAAAATTTACTTAGGGGATATCTGGAGTTGATTATCGTTTGAGACAGGAAATCTTTCAACTGTGATCTACAATGAATTCAGCCAAGGCAAAAACACTGTACTGTGAGTTGAGAATTCTAAGATCTAGTCCCAGGTCTGACATTAACTCCTTCTGTGACCTCGACTTAGTTGTTTCCTTTCCCTGGGTCTCTATTTTCCTGTCTGAAAAATGAAAACGTTGAAATTGAAGGTCCCAAAGTTCTCTGCACTCTGATTCTGTGTCATTCTCTATCCTCCATCCATGCCAGAGTTGGACTGAAAGGAGGGAAAGGAAGAGATAGGGTCAGTGGAAAGGGCAATTTCAAGATGTTCTTTGCAATGGGAGAAGGATTTCCAGACCTGTAGGAGGAGTATAACAGCTTCCTTTAGTGTAAAAAGGTGCTGGGAAGCCCAGGTTCCCAATGCTTATTTTCAGGAGTGCAAAACAGAAAGTCAGGCCCAGGCTTACAGACACAGGTCAGGTAAATGTTCTGAGGCACATGATAGTGGAACATTTTTATAGCCTGGACCAATCCAGAATATCAGAGCTAGGGCTGGATGGCATGGGATAGCTACCCAGGGGCTAGGAAGGAAATGAGAACTGTAGGAGGAGTAACAGGTATGGAAAGGAACTTGGAAGAATTATTTGGGACACTTCTACCAGAAGATCCTATAAATTAGTCGAACTCAACATTAAAAATCATTATTCATCATCATTCTTCTGGAAACCCCTTCTTCTGTAGGACTCTGTTGGTTAATGCACTGTCATCCACTAGTCAGTCAAGCAAAAATCATGGGAACCATTTGGACACCTCCATCTCTCTCATTTGCTGTCATCCAGTCACCAAATCATGGCCATGAAACTTCTTTGTAACATTTCCTA
Source organism: Hyaena hyaena (assembly GCF_003009895.1). Taxonomy (NCBI): domain Eukaryota; kingdom Metazoa; phylum Chordata; class Mammalia; order Carnivora; family Hyaenidae; genus Hyaena; species Hyaena hyaena. Next base: position 264,002 of record NW_024081168.1, read on the forward strand.
CTTCTGCCCCTTCTTTTCCATCCACACTAGATATCACTCCACCTCAGCCCTTAGCAGCACTGGCATGGATGGTTGCTTTAGCTTCTTAACTGGTCTCTTTGCCACCATGCTTTCCCTTCCAGTCCATTTCCCATACACTGCCAGAGTTCTGTCTTTAAGAAAGCAATTTGTTCATGCTTATAAAACTTTGATTGCTCCCTACCTTTGGTCAAAGTCCAAACTCTGCACTGGCATTCAAAGTCCTTCAAAACTTAAACAACTATCTTTCTTTCATTTCCCACCACATCCTCACATTTCTGAGCTCCATGGGACAATTCCTTATTTCCTATACATATAATGAACTCTCATATTGGACTCTCTACTGGGTGTATCTTTGCCAGCACTCCCCCCTACCAAACATTTGGCCTATTAAGTCATCCTCTGGACTCCCTTTCCATTGTGTCCATATCTCTATTGTAACACATTATATTGTTCTTAATTTTCTTCTTTTCTTTCCTCTATCTCCCACAGACGATGAATGTATGAGAGTGACATTTCACTGATTCCTGTATTACCAGAACTAAGCACAGGGCCTCACATAAGCAATGAATATGCCAAAGATTGTCTTTTATTTTTGATGGCATAACAAGGCCAGTGCCTTCTTCATCTCAGCAGACTTTCTTCTGTATCATTTCAGCTCTGAACTAGCTATTACAAATTGATACACAGCCCACACTGTCTACAGATGACAGACTATCTTGAGACAGGGACTTTAAGATCCTGTAATTCAAGTTAATGATGCAAATCGATGAAGGCACATTTGAAACTTCAAAAGTGCCTTAATCTCAAGGCAGGAAGGACACTTAAGGACCTTATTAACCAGTGGCTTTCAAACCAAACACTGAGGAACTCTAGAGTCCCCAGAGGTTCATTGGGGAATGTGAAAGAGTTAAGGAGTGCTTCATTCAACCAAATCTCTTTTACCTTTTGGAGATTTCATGAAGATTTCATTTGGAGACTGGAGTTGCGCACATAAAAGTAGACATTGGAGATACTGCTCTAGTCCAGTGCTCAATTGCTAACAGCCTCCCTTTTATACGATTCCTGCTATGTATTCACACAGGCTTGGACCACACTCTCCAAGTATGGTCAGGTATCCCTTTTCATTCTGTACTCAGTTGAAAGTCTTCTTTATATAGAACCAGAATCTGCCTTACAACTTCTACCCAGCTGTCCCATTTTCACTCCTTGGAGTCAAATGGAAGTTGATCCTTCTTCCCTATGACCAACCTACTGGCATTTAGAATTTCCCAAAGTCTTAGATGGAAGTGACTTTGTAGTTCAATGCCTTCATTGTATTTGGGGAGCTCAAAGCCAAGTGATCTACACAACAGCAGACAACCATTTTATCACAACTCATCAGTGGTAAAACTGAGACCAGAAGCCAAGTTCCCACTCATTTCTAATGTCCTTCCCTCAATCTGTCTTTCCCCTGAGTAAATAGCTCCAACCCCTAAAATTATATCTCACAGTCCTGATGACTATTCCCTAAACTTACTCCTGATTAACAGGAAGTAAGCAATGGCTGAAGATCAGCTGCTCAGCTGAAGAATGTTCTATGGCACCTAGGCTTTGGCTGGCCTGGGGTAAGCAAAGGCAAAGGAAAGCAAACTGGCATCAGAAACAGAGCTGTTCCCTCACCGCAGCCTGGATGCTGCTCTCCTCTTCTTTCCATAGGACTAAATTCCTTTCAAACAGTGCTCCTCCCATGGCAGAGCAGCCAAGGGCTAGCTTTCAGAGGCGCCTTCTGACCTGTTTGCCAGAGGGTCCCTGCTGTGTGACCTTCCACATCCCAAACCCAGAAACAGGAAGAGTTGGTTTGGTTTACATTTTGAGAAGAAAAATGAAAACATAGGAAGTGGGGCGCCTGAGAACAGAGGCTTCCAACTCTGTGTGCATGTGCTCCTGGAACAGGATATTTCAGAGAATACATTCCACAAAAGAAGGGAACAGCCTCCTTATTAAGAACAAAACACAAAGCCCTTCAAGGTTTGGAAAGAGAAAAAGGCCAAAAGGAGACTCTTAAGGAGGGGAGGGGCAGCTGTTTCAGAATCTCCAGCTCTTCTCCCCCATCCACCACTTGCAGCTATTGTACTTTGATCTCACTGCTGTTATCACCACATCTGGCCCCCAGAGATGCCCTGCTCTCTTTAACCTATGGCCTAGAAGAAGGTCCAAGCCTCTTTTCTTATTTCTCTGAGGATCATCAAAGCAAGCTGTCACTCAGAACCTTACTTTAAAACGAAGAAAAAACAGACATAGATTAATTACAGAACTCACAAATAGCAGAACAACATTCAGGCTTTACAAAGTAAGTCCCTCTTATCTTAAAGCCAGCAAAAGATGGAAAGCACTTTACTAGTCCCCAATCATCTTTCAGGATAACTACTTCGTTGCTGCACATGAGCTGCTGCTATAAGTTTGCCTGGCTTTCTTCCCTCTTAGCTCTCGGTCACATTTTCCCCAACAACGGCTACCAAAAGATCCAATGCAATAACACTTTTAGAAAAATAAAAATATTCCAGGGGCACCCAGGTGGCTCAGTCAGTTAAGGATCCAACTCTTGATATTGGCTCAGGTCATGATCTCATGGTTGATGAGATTGAGCACCACGTGGGGCTCTGTGCTGACAGCATAGGGCCTCCTTGGTATTCTCTCTTGCCCTCTCTCTGCCCCTACACTCCCCTGCTGTCTCTCTCTCAAAAATTAACTAAGTAACTAAACAAACAAATAAATAAAGAAACATAAAAACTAAAGCAATCTCTTTAAAAAAAGAAAAAAACTTTCCAGAACCCCTTGTGTCCTTTCCAGTTTTTGTTTTTGCATTGAGGAATATGACTAGTTGACAGGTAATTGGCAGAGTAAAAATGTGGATCATTCGTGTGCCAAAAAAACATGGTCCTGCAAAGAAACAGTTCTGGCCACTTTTGGAGCTTCTACAGGCACACATGAACACGTGTGACATGCATGTATGCATGCACACACACACACATACACAACATAACATCTTTACCAAAATATTAGTTCTGCAGAGTAACAGCTCCTTCCAAACACAAAGTGTACCACTGTCTCTTGTTTCTCAAAGGGAATTATGTGTCCCCTTGGGCCTGAGGTAAGCAGAACCTCTTCCTGGAAGATGCTTTCAAGAGCATCTGATTGGAATGGCTCAACTTCTTAAAATAACTGGGAGGTGGGGAGCATTATTCTTATATTAAAACAAACACAGATCTATGTTATGGAATAGCATAAAAAATTCACATGAATTTGTGAGATAAAAGTAGAGACCTCAAAGAAATTTCACATTTGTGGCTGACTACATGGGCTTCTCCAGCTCTTTGGGGGCTGTGTGAGGAATGAGTTCATTCTGTTCAGCCGTTTGGTAGTTTGGTGCAAAAGCTTAAGAAGCACTAACTGAAATGGAGAGCTCCCTGAGGGGTGGGCTCACACCCCTCTGTATCTTTATGGGCAATACAGAGCAAGCTACAGAGAGACTGTACTCAAGAACTATTTGTTGCACCTTTCCATCCAACTAAAGCTGCAAAAAAAGAGGCAGCTTTATTTTTTTTTCTTAAATAGTTTATTGTAAAGGTGGTTTCCCTATTAACTCCCATGGCTCATCCCAACAAGTACCATCCTCCGTGCCCAACCCCCCCTTCCCCTACCCCCACCCCCATCAGCCCTCAGTTTGTTCTCAGCATTCAAGAGTCTCTCATGGTTTGCCTGCCTCCATCTCCCCAACTATTTTTCCCCTTCTTCTCCCTCATAGTCCTCTGTTAAGTTCCTCCTAATCCACCTATACGTGCAAACATATGGTATCTGTCCTCCTCCTGATGTATTTCGCTCAGTATAACACCCTCAAGTTCCATCTATCTTGTCACAAATGGCCAGATTTCATTCTTTCTCATTGCCATTTAGTATTCCATTGTATAGATAAACCACATCTTGATCCATTCATCAGTCGATGGACATGTAGGCTCTTTCCATGTTTTGGCTATTGTTGAGAGTGCTGCTATGAACATTTGGGTACATGTGCCCCTATGCATCAGCACTCTTGTATCCCTTAGGTAAATTCTTAGCAGTGCTATTGCTGGGTCATAGGGGAGTTCTAGTGTTAATGTTTTGAGGAACTTCCACACTGTTTTCCAGAGGGGCTGCACCAGTTTACATTCCACCAACAGTGTAGGAGGGTGCCCGTTTCTCCACATCCTCGCCACCATCTAGAGTCTCCTAATTTGTTCAATTTAGCCACTCTGACAGGTGTGAGGTGGTATCTCAGTGTGGTTTTGATGTGTATTTCCCTGATGATGAGGGACGCTGGACATCATTTCATGTGTCTGTTGGCCATCTGGATGTCCTCTTTGGAGAAGTGTCTGTTCATATCTTCTGCCCATTTCTTCACTGGATTATTTGTTTTGTGGATGTGTGGTTTGGTGAGTTCTTTATAGATTTTGAATACTAGCCCCTTATCTGATATGTCATTTACAACTATCTTTTCCCATTCCGTCGGTTGCCTATTAGTTTTATGGATTGTTTCCTTTGTCGTGCAGAAGCCTTTGATCTTGATGAGGTCCCAATACTACATTTTTGCTCTTAATTCCCTTGGCTTTGGAGAAGTGTCAAGTAAGAAATTGCTGTGATTGAGGTCAAGGAGGTTGTTTCCTACTTTCTCCTCTAGGGTTTTGATGGTTTCCTGTCTCACATTCAGGTCCTTTATCCATTTTGAGTTTATTTTTGTGTGTGGTGTGAGAAAATGATTTAGTTTCATTCTTCTTCATGCTGCTGTCCAGTTCTCCCAGCACCATCTGTTAAAGAGGCTGTCTTTTTTCCATTGGATACTTTTTCCCCGCTTTGTCAAAGATTAGTTGGCTGTACACTTTTGGGTCCAATTCTGAGTTCTCTATTCTATTCCATTGGTCTATGTGTCTGTTTTTGTGACAATATCATACTGTCTTGATGATGACAGCTTTGTAGTGGAGGCTAAAGTCCGGGATGGTGATGCCTCCCGTTTTGGTTTTCTTCTTCAATATTACTTTTCTATTTGGGGTCTTTTGTGGATCCATACAAATCTTAGGATAGTTTGTTCTAGTTTTGAGAAGAATGCAGGTGCAATTTTGATTGGGATTGCATTGAATGTGTAGATTACTTTGGGTAGTAATGACGTTCTAACTATATTTATTCTTCCAATCCATGAGCATGGAATGTTTTTCCATTTCTTTGTGTCTTCTTCAATTTCCTTCATAACTTTTCTATAGTTTTCATCATACAAATCTCCTATATCTTTCGTTAGATTTATTCCTAGGTATTTTATGTGTTTTGTGTGTGTGTGTGTGTGTGTGTGTAATTGTGAATGGGATCAGTTTCTTGATTTCTCTTTCTGCTTCATTGTTGGCGTATAAAAATGCAACCGATTTCTGTACGTTGATTCTGTATCCTGCAACTTTGTTGAATTCATGGATCAGTTATAGTAGGCTTCTGGTGGAATCTGTCGGGTTTTCTATGTAGAGTATCATGTCGTCTGCGAAAAGTGAAAGTTTGAATTCCTCTTTGCTAATTCTGATGCCTTTGATTTCCTTCTGTTGTCTGATGGCTGATGCTAGGACTTCCAGCACTATGTGAAACAGCAGTGGTGAGAGTGGACATCCCTGTGGTGTTCCTGATCATAGGGGGAAAACTCTCAGTTTTTCCCCGTCGAGGAAGATGCTAGCTGAGGGCTTCTTATAGAGGGCTTTTTATGATGTTTAAGTGAGTTCCTCCTATCCTGACTTTCTCGAGGGTCTTTATTAAGAAGGATGTTGTATCTTGTCAAATGCTTTTTCTGCATCTATCGATAGGATCATATGGTTTTTATCTTTTCTTTTGTTAACGTGATGTATCACATTGATTGATTTGTGAATATTGAACCAGCCCTGTAACCCAGGAATAAATCCCACTTGATCATGGTGGATAATTCTTTTTATGTGCTGTTGTTCCATTCGATTTGCAAGTATCTTTTTGAGGATTTTTGCATCCATATTCATGAAGGATATTGGCCTGTAGTTCTCTTTCTTTTTGGGTCTCTGTCTGGCTTGGGAATCAAAGTGATGCTGGCTTTGTAGAATGAGTACAGAAGTTCTCCTTCCATATCTATTTTTTAGAATAGCTTGAGAAGAATGCGTATTAATTCTGTTTTAAATGTCTGGTAGAATTTCTCCAGGGAAGCCATCTGGCCCAGGGCTCTTATTTGTTGGGAGATTTTTGATAACTGATTCTATTTCTTCACTATTTATGGATCTGTTCATGTTTTCTATCTCTTCCCATGTGAACTTTGGTAGTGAGTGTGTGTTTGGGAATTTGTCCATTTCTTGTAAGTTGTCCAATTTGTTGGCATATAATTTTTCATAGTATTCCCTGATAATTGCTTGTATTTCTGAGGGGTTGGTTGTAATAACGCCTTTTTCCTTCATGATTTTGTTTATTTGGGTGTTCTTTCTTTTCTTTTCGAGAAGCCTGGCTAGAGGTTTGTCACTTTTGTTTAATTTTTCCAAAAACCAACTCCTGGTTTCATTGATATGTTTAACTGTTTCTTTGGTTTCTTTATTGTTTATTTCTGCCCTGATTTTTATTATTTCTCTTCTTCTACTGGGTTTGGGGTGTTCTTGTTGCTCTGCCTTTAGTTCCTTCAGGTGCACTGTTAGATTTTGCACTTGCCCTTTTTCTAATTTCTTTCTTTTAATTTTTTAAAATTTTTTTAATGTTTTTTTTTTAAATTTATTTCTAGGAGAGAGAGAGAGAGAGAGAGAGAGAGAGAGAGAGAGACAGCGTGAGCAGGGGAACGTCAGAGAGAGAGGGAGTCACGGACTGAAACAGGCTCCAGGCTCCGAGCCGGCAGTCAGCACAGACCCTGACGTGGGGTTTGAACCCACAAACCGCGAGATCATGACCTAAGAGAAAGTCGGACGCTTAACCGACTAAGCCACCCAGGCGCCCCTCTAATTTCTTGAAATAGGCCTGGAGTGCAATGTACTTTCCTCTTAGGACTGCCTTTGCCACATCCCATAGAGTTTGGATTGTTGTATTTTCATTTTCATTTGTTTCCATATATTTTTAAATTTCTTCTCTAATTGTCTGATTGGCTCATTTGTTCTTTAGTAGGGTGTTCTTTAACCTCCATGTTTTTGGAGGTTTTCCAGACTTCTTCCTGTGGTTGTTTTCAATTTTCATAGCATTGCGATATGAAAGTGGGCATGGTATGATCTCAATTCTTTTATAGTTATTGAGGGCTGCTTTATGTCCCAGTATGTGATCTATCCTGGAGAATATGCCATGCGCACTTGAGAAGAAAGTGAATTCCATAGCTTCAGGATGTAGAGTTCTAAATATATCTGTCAAATCCATCTGGTCCAATGTGTCATTCATGTCCATTGTTTCTTTCATGATATTCTGTCTAGTTGATCTATCCATTGGTGTAAGTGGAGTATTAAAATCCCCTGCTATTAGTACATTCTTATCCATAAGATTGTTTCTGTTTGTGACTAATTGTTTTATGTGTTTAGGTGCTCCCATATTTGGTGCGTAGACATTTATAATTGTTAGCTCTTCCTGATGAAAAGACCCTGTAATTATTATATAATGCCCTTCTTCATCCCTTGTTACTGTCTTTACTTTAACGTCCAGTTTGTCTGATATAAGTATAGCTACTCCAGCTTTCTTTTGACTTCCAGGAGCATGATAGATATTTCTCCATCCCCTTACTTTCAATCTGAACGTGTCCTCCAGTCTAAAATGAGTTTCTTTTTAGAAACTCATCAGACAGCAAATTGATGGATTTTGGTTTTTTATCCATTCTGCTACCCTGTGTCTTTTGATTGGAGCATTTAGTCCATTTACATTCGGTGTTATTGTTGAAAAATATGGGTTTAGAGTCATTGTGCTCTTCATAGGATTCATGCTTGTGGTGGTGTCTCTGGTACCTTGTGTTCTTTGCTACATTTCCCTCAGAGAGTCCCCTTCAGGATTTCTTGTAGGGCTGGTTTAGTGGTGACAAATTCTTTAAATTTTTGTTTACTTGGGAAGACTTTTATCTCTCCTTCTATTCTGAATGACAGGCTTGCTGGATAGAGGATTCTTGACTGCATATTTTTTCTGTTCATCACATTGAAGATTTCCTGCAATTCCTTTCTGGTCTGCCAAGTTTCGGTAGATAGGTCTGTCACCACTCTGATGGGTTTCCCTTTGTATATTAGGGCCCTTTACTCTCTAGCCACTTTCAGAATTCTCTCTTTGTCCTTATATTTTGCCAGTTTCACTATGATATGTCATACAGAAGATCGATCAAGTTGTGTCTGAGGGGAGTTCTCTGTGCCTCTTGGATTTTAATGTATGTTTCCTTTCCCAGATTGGGGACGTTCTCTGCTATAATTTGTTCATGTACTCCTTCGCCACCTTTCCCTCTTTCTTCCTTTTCTGGAATTCCTATGATATGGATATTGTTGCATTTGATTGTATCACCCAGCTCTCGAGTTCTCCTTTCATGTTCCTGGATCAGTTTATCTCCCTTTTTCTCAGCTTCCTCTTTTTCTATAATTGTGTCTTCTAATGGACCTAATCCTCCTCTGCCTCTTCAACCCATGCATTGGACGCTTCCATTTTATTATGCATATCACTTATAGTATTTTTATTTTTTTATTATTTTTTTTGCAAACAAAAACACTTGATTTATTTTGTGATTCCAAAAATTAGCAAATAATTACAGTTATAAGATTCTGGAAAATAGAAGATGCATTTATTTTTATTTTTAACAATACAAATCAACCAACACTTAAAAATACCATTTATGGTAAAAATTTTGGTTCTTAAATGATTTCTCCTTTAATTTTTTAAAAATCTCAGTTATCTTTAAGAAATGAGTCCCATGCATGGTTCCTTATCATCTCATGTATATTATTAGATTTAATATTCACAGTGATTCTATCTTCTAGACTGAGTAGCTGTCAGCGCCATTTTACAAGGAAGAAAATTGAGGCCCTGAAAGGGTGATTTGAACAGCACCATGAAGTTCATAAACATTAGCTTCAATTAGGTAGGCAATGCAAGTATTCTTATTTTAGTGGCTGTTGGCCACATGGCTAGTCATATTAGGCATATTTGAACCCAGACCTTTAGATTCCCAGGTCAGGGATTTCTTTACAGATAAAAATAGCAAATTGTGGCATACCCAACATTTTGAGTACTTACGGTCTACCAGGGACCATCCTAAGTGTCTTATTTCCTCTCATCTAATCTTTACAATATTCTATGAGATGAATACCGTGATTTATCCCTAATTTACAAAAGAGCTCAGAGAGGTTAACTAAATTGTCCAATGTCCCACAGCTGGTAAATGACATTTCAGCTAGGATTAGAATCTCTGCATTTATCTGTCTTGGGGCTCTTAATTGACGCAGTACAGTGCCCCCCTCCCCTTTTTTTTGTGTGTGTGTTCCAATAAAACTTTATTTATGAAAGCAGGTAGTGGACTAGATTTGGCCAGCAACCATAGCTTGCCATCTTCTGGATGAGATGAACGGATTGATTTCATGCCACCATAGTACTATAAATGGCAGTACTTTCTCATCCTTTTTTTAAAAACCTTTTTTTTTTTTTACAAATAGTTTATTGTCAAATTAGTTTCCACATAACACTCAGTGCTCATCCCCACAAGTGTCCTCCTCCATGCCCATCCCTCCCTCCCCCCCACATCCATCAGTCCTCAGTTTTTGTCAGCATTCAAGAGTCTCTCATGGTTTGCCTCTCTCCCTTTCCCCCACCATTTCCCCCCTTCTTCTCCCCCTTGTTCCTCCGTCAAGTTCCTCCTAATCCTCCTATACGTGCACACATATGATATTTGTCCTTCTCTGCCTGACTTATTTCGCTCAGCATAACACCCTCAAGGTCCATCCATGTTGCTACACAACTTATAGTATTTTTAAATTCATCACAACTCTTTTGAAGCTCCATAGTCTTTGTTGCAATAGTTTCTCTGATGTCTTCCATGCCTTTTTCAAGCCCAACGTTTAATTTAATGATTATTGTTCTAAATTCTTGTTCAGTTATGTTGCTTGTATTTGTTTTGAGCAGTTCTTTAGCTGGGTCTGTCTGTTCAGGAAGCGTTCTTTGAATGGTGCCTCTTGGTCTCTCTTGTTGAGACTTGGGTTATTTTATTTCCCTACTCATTGTGTTATTTGGGACTCTCCACCATGTGTACTTTGCCTTGTTTCTTGAAGTTGCTGCACTTATGAGGTTGCCTTCCCAGTGTACTCTGTCTCTTTGTCTTCCCAAACTCCTGAGGCCCAGTGTCCTATGGTTTCCTGCCTTCTCTGTTTGAGAGATGGGTGCGAGTTAAATGCATGGATCTCCCTACTTCTCCACCATCTTGCCTTCCTCCAAAAAAGGCAGCTTTAAAGTGGTGGAAAGAACTCACTTTCTGGAGATTTCAGCTCTGATTCTGAATTCTGACTGGGTCACTTATTAGCTGTGTGATTATCTCCCTGAGCCTCAGTTTTCTCAGTTTTAAAATGTGGATCCAATACTCATCTCCTGGGTTGTTGTGGGAATTAAGTGTAGTTGTGGGGGATGGGCTAAATAGGTGATGGGAATTAAGGAGGGCATTTACTATAATGAACACTCCTGAAACCAACATTACACTATATGTTCGCTAACTAGAATTTAAACAAAAATTTGAAAAAGAATAATTTTCTTAAATGTTATAAAAGAGTGCTTTATAAGCTCAGGCAATATGCAAATAATAGTAATTAAGATTATAAAATGACTACCATGACTAGCCCTGGCAGTAGGGTGAGGGAAGGAAAAGATGTTTTCTGCAGCCTAGAAGTCTGATTTGGGATTAAGAAGGCAGGAGCTGAAGCTTTAGGAATGAGCCTCTAGGCCTCTGGGATGGGGAGGGTCAATGTTGAATCATGACTCTAGAGCCCCACCCCCACTTCAGGGAAGTACTGCACAGGCCAGAGGGCAACTTCTTCTGGTGGAATGATGGAAGAATCAGATGCACCTGACACATCTCAGGTATCCAAAGACCAGAACTGCTTGCTTTCTCATGTCTGCCAATGAGCTCCTTGGTGGCCTGGCTCATAGCAAGGGTCATTCATCAGTAGGGGCTAAAGTACAACCAGGCATGATGACTTGGCTGCTAACAAGCAACGTGACCTTGGGCAAGTATCTTCTCCTTCTGGGCCCTGACTTCCTCATCATTAAAATGAAGAGATTAGAAAGGGTAGACTCTGAGGCCATTGATCTCCTACACAACTATGGTTATGTTATCCTGAACTGAAAAGGTGTTTGACCTTAATTTTCCAAAAAAAAAAAAAAAATTGATCAATCTGATCATCTGACAATTTGATACTGGACCCCAGTGAAAAACAGTGAAAAGCATGTGGGGAAGCCTGGCTGGAACTCCCTTCTCTTTGTAAGTCTGCTGTGTCTTGCTGGACTGGCAATCTGGGATCACAGTTCAGGTGACGGGTGTGTGGATAAAGCAGGTGTTTCCCAAGCCCTGAGCTCTGACCCAGGTACTTCACAATATAAAATGAGGAAAGGGAAGAAAACAGGAAATCCTGTCCACTACATCTTCCTAATTGTTCAGGAAGAATTCCTTCTAGGCCAGCTCATTGTCTCAGAAGTCAGAACAGCTGCTGAGCTGGAAAGCTGACTGCTGCAGTCTCTGGGATTCTGGGTCCCCACCCCCCATCTCAGCCTCTTTAGACCTTTGCCATTTTTCAAAGCTCATTTCATATAATACTGCCTCCCCCTTCAAATCCCCAGCAGGCTGTGTATCTGTCGTGTATGGATCAAATTCTGTCTCATCTTGGAGCTATTTCCTTTCACATATGGATTAGAAATAAAATACATTCTCCAAAGAAAAATTTAAACCTGTATATCTGAATATAAAATAGAGAGCCAAAGTCCTATAATCCCTCATTCCCACTATCCATCATTAACAACTGTTTGGGGGTTTCTCTGCGGCTTCCTGGAAAGCTCCTATTGTCAAAGCTGTTGAAAATGCAGGAGCATGTTGCTTTGGACAGAGTGATGGCTCTGGAGACTAAACACTTGGGTTTGTGCCTCCGCTCTCCATTTGCTAGTCAGATCAGCTAGTGTGAATTCTGTCTCCTCTTTGATTCTCAGTCCTCTGCTCTATAAAATGGAATAACAATCCTTCTTCTACTATCTCACAGGATTATTGTAAAAACCATATGAGACAAAAGAAATAAAAGCTTCTTTTTGCAACTGTAAAGGGTGCTATATTTACCTCCATGCTTGTGTCTGCAACTTGAATGTAAGCACCTTGAGAACAGAAACCTTGGTCCACTGGGGCTGAGTTCCTATTACTCATCTACTTTCCTACAAAGTGCATTTGCCCAGAAAGACATGGACAGAAAATTCACTGAAGCATATTGTTTGACACCAAAAGAGGCAAACTCCAACCCTCTGGAATGACATTTAAGCCCCTTGCTCTTTTCCATATGAACCTCTGAATTGCAAAGGCAGTCCTGAGGCCTTTGAGGAAGAAAAACAGAATCCAGTGAGCTCAGTTTCTCTTGCGCAGACCCCAGAGCTGACAGCTTCTGTGGCTTGTTAGATGCCCCGCCAACCCAAATGGCCTTGTGATCAGGGTTCCAGGTTTGGTCCAGCCACACAAGTGGCAGGATGGTGGAGGAGGGGGTTCTCTCTCTTCTGCTCCCACTACCTGTGGATGCATTTCATACTAGGTCATTCAGTCATCTTATGTTCCTCTATCCCAATGCCACTGGGGAAACAACACCCAAAATTTCTTAGCCACCGTTTGGTCAAGGCTGCTTTTGGGCCACCCACTCATTCATTCTCTCAGTTGTTATCAGTTCCTTAACAAATATGCCCTCAGTGCCAACCCAGCGCCAAACTCCTTCCTGAGCAATGGACATGCTGTAAATAGTAAAACACAGTCCTTGCCCTCAGAGAATTCACACTTTTATTGGGCATGAAGACATATGGATAACTAAACTCAATATAGAAGGATTGCTGGTATAGCTGAGCTGTGGAAGCACACAGAAATGGAATGGCTTATGGTATTCATAAGGAGGGCTAAAGGAAGATGTAGGGCTTTGCCAGGTGCAGGAGATAGGGCAAATACCTTAGCCTCTTTGTATGTCAGTTCTCTCATTTGTAAAATGGGATAGAAATGATACCTGCAGGGTTTCTGTAGGGAGTCAATGAGTTAAAATGTGCTAACAGCTTAGAACAGTGCCAGGCATACCATATAAGTGTTTGTAAAGTAAGTCAAGAGAAGTAAGAATGAGCATTTTTGTGAGACAGAAGATCACATGTAAAACATTCGGAAGGGTAATGAAGCATAGGGTGTTCTGGGAATGCCAGCTGATTTGGCTGGGTGACCTTGTGCAGCACTTTGAATGTCAGTGCTAGAGGCACGGACTTGTCCCTGTAGATGATGTGCAGCCGTTTCTGGAGCTGGATCTTTGCCACAGGGAGTGGCAGAGGACTCCGTGTGAAATGCTAGTGCTCTATCTACCAGCCCGTAGGTGCTAGGTACAAGAGATTGCCACAAGCCAAAGAGAGGTCAGTTACCGCATATGAATGGAGGACCTGCTCTGTGCACAGCTCAGACCCTGGCTCAGCATCATTTGGGAAATGCTGGGTTGGTGGCAAAGACACTACGTATTTGCCCTCAAGGAGCTACTCATTTAACTGGAATATGTCCTGCTTCTGCCAAGAATCAACTCAATCGTCCTGGTGGGAAGTAGTGGAGATGGATGGGTGAGAGAGGCTCTGTTGTTGTCTGAGAGGCAGTACATACGGTGGTTACCAGCCAAGGCTGACAATTAGGCTGTTGGGGTTTAATTTTGTTTAATGTTTGTATTTATTTTTGAGAGACAGAGCATGAGCAGGACAGGGGTAGAGAGAGAGGGGGAGACACAGAATCCGAAGCAGACTCCAGGCTCTGAGCCTTCAGCAGGGTCTGATGCAGGGCTTAAACTCACAAACCATAAGATCATGACCTCAGCTGAAGTTGGACGCTTAACTGACTGAGCCACCCAGATGCCCCAAAGACTGTCGGGGTTTAAAGCCTAGTGGTCACTTACAAACTGTGTAACCTTGAACAAATTGCTTAACCTCTCTGTGCTGCAGTTTTCCCAATAGAAAATTAGGGCAATGAGAATAATTATACCTCCTCATAGAATTTTCATGATGATTAAATCACATGTGGAAAGTGTTTAGAATGTTGGTTCAAATAATAGGTACTCATTAACACTAGCTCTTCCCAGTGACTAAGGGTCTACCGCATGCCCGGTATGTGATACCCCTGGGGTAAAAGGCAGTGGCTTGGAACACACAAATGCCCCAGATGAAAGTAGCCCATCTTCCTGGAGTGTCAACTTTCCTCAAAGGCTTAAAGGAGAAAAACACCCATTTTTATAAGACAACAACATGGAAGTATACCAGAGTTAACCAGGAAATTCAAGTAGGTGTTTCAGATAAGAGTGGGGACTTCAAAGACATTCTCTGCAGCAAACGAAGGCTTCTGGCTATGTCTTCAGCTCCCCCAGGGTTTCTACACATTCCCCTTAGGTTGGGGAGGGGTACTTTTGGGTACAAAGGTTGCAGCAACACAGACACATGTGAGCTCATGAAACTTTAACATGGATTATTCTCTGGGGTGAGGGTGATCACTGCCATTATATGCATGAAACCTGAGGTTCAGTAGTCAAATTCTGCCATTGTCACTCATTAGCTGTGTGAACTTAACAAGTCACATTACCTTGGTCTTTGCTCAGTTTATCCATCTGTAAAAAGGGAGTGATAGTGATGACGATGATAATAATAACAGTATCTACTTTAGAGGGTTGTGGTAAAAATTACATAGATGAATCCCCAAAAAGCACTTGGAACAACGCTGGTCATAGAGTTAGTGCTCAGTGCACATTAGCTTTTATCAAATCCATTCTCACATTCCCTCCCACAACAACATTGTCAGGTAGGTGTTATCATGTCCATTGTATGAAGGAGGAAATTGAAGCTGTATGAGGTTAGATCACATGCCCCCTTCCTCTTTGCTAACAGAGGGCATTCCTGCAGTGGGGAGGAGGTGGGAATAAATGAGCTCTGAAGTCCTTTCCAGTTCCAAGCTTCTGTGATTCATGTCAAAACTGGGAGCGCTTTCATATCACTGTTCTGGCTGGGGCTGAAGCAGCAGAACTCAGGAAATGGGAGGGACTAGCCAGGGAGGGAGATGCCTTAGCAGGGTAGGAAATGGCTGCTGCCGCCCTTCCTTCTAGGCTGCTGCTCTGAGAGGCTGTGTCCTGCACTCCCACCCCACAAGAAAGCAAAAGGGAAACTCCTGTGCTTGGAGGAAGCTGACTGGGGCCTCCTTTTCCTCAGAGAGGAACTTGCCCCTGGGGCAGAGGCAGTGCAGGGGCTGCTGGAAACTCAGAAGTCAAAGGCTTGGCAGTACCAAGCTGGACACAGACAGCGGCATCTCAGTGGCTGCTTATCCTGGCTGAGCTCATCCAGAGTGAGGATTGCTGATAGACCAAAGGGTGCTGGAGGAGAGGAATGAGTTCCCCACTGGTATATGATCATATGGGGGGAAATTCCATTAAGTTGCATGGCCTAATAGAAGGAGGAATAGACAGGAGATCTGACTTGATTGTGAAACAGACTCACTGTTTGGCTTTGGGCAAGTTCTCTTCCCTATGTGAAGAATATATCCCTTCCATATTTTGTGAACACCTACTGTGTGCCAACGCTATCCTGGGGAAAAGGGTGAATGGCATGGAAATCAACATGTTAATCTCTCATTCCTTTCTAGTTCTGACACTGAATCTACGAAAGGTGAGAGCAAGTCTCATGAAAACAAGCACGTATCAATTCACAAAACTCCTCTTCCTTTTCCTAGCCTGTCCCTCACAAATGGTGCTACTCAGCCCTCATCTAGTGGCACAGGGTAAGGAGAGGGTAGAAGAAGGGGCTGGAGCCTTCACCTGTGTATCCCCTTATCATTATTCTGATTGAGTCATGGGATTATGCTCATGTTACAGATGAGGAAATGGAGACTCAGAGAGGAAAAATGGCCTGGGCTTTGTCCGATTAGTGCAGAGCCACTATTAGAATCTTCCCTTCTTACTGGGCACCAGCACAAGTGGAGTGGAAATGACCAGGTCTGAGAGTTGGCGACTTTCTGCTTTCCTCCATTGTAAACAAAGGCAGATAGAGACTTCCCACCATCCCTGAAAAGGGAATGCAAGTTTCCTTGCTGTGGGTGGAGGTTAGAGTGAGAAAAGTGGTCATGTAATTTAGGGTCCTGGTGGAGGTTTTTCTCGTGGTAGATGCTCAGTGCCAATTTCTTTGAGAATAAAAGTTAGCCTTTCTTCATGGAGATGGTACTCTGTGCCGGGCACCATGCTCAGTCACTTTAGATCCTCATAGCAGCACTGCAACAGAGATCACTGTCCCGCTGATATGGTGACCAAGTCATTTACATCCTTGGGCCTCAGTTTTGCTTCTCTAATGTGAAAGAGTCTATAAGAAAGGAATGTTTCTGCTCATAAGGTCTAGGATGTTCTTGGTACTAAAAGGATTTCAAGGCGCTGTTGTAACTCAGGTCCTGTCGTTCTGGTCAGACAGACTTAAACAGGGCTGGAAGGGTAGTGAAAAAACAGGGCCTGGAGGAGGCTGAGGGGTCGGTGAGTGCGTCAGTCTGCCAAGCGGGAGCCATTGTTCCCTTCTCCACCTGGCTGTTGCACAAGGTCTTCTGCCTTGTAACATGGTTGGTGAGACATGGGGGAGACAGAAGGTAGAGGGGCTGACTTAGTGACTAAGACCCCCACAATCTCGCCCTGGCATAGGTCAGCAAAAAGGAATGACATCCGTGGTGAGACACCCCTCAAATCGGGGGCCAGCGTGGAAAAGGCCGAAGGGTGACTCCAACCCAGGAGAGGAGGCCCGTTGGCAATGAAAGAAGCAGCCTAGCTGAGCTAAATGACTTGAAGCTAGTGTCGGATAGAGAAGGGTAGCGTCCTGCTCAAGGTGGAGGCGTGGAACTTTCTAGTTGCTACTGAGGGGGGCGGGGCAATCCCCGCCGTCATTCCCTTAGCCCCTCCCTCTCTCCCTCCCTCCCGCGCAGCCCTAGCTGTAGGCTCAGTCCGGGTGCGACCACCCGAGGCGCGGCGCTCCGCTTGGGAGTGGCTCGCCGGTGGATACATGGCTGAGGCGGGGGACTGGGGGCCAGCCTTGCGGCTCCCAAAGCCCCGGACGTGGATGTCCTGGAAGCCGTGGGATGTGAAGGGCACCCGGTGGGACCCGCCGCGCTGGAAACCAGGTGAACAGAGCTGCGTGGACCCGGGCGGGAGGTCAGGGCTAGGCTTGCACTTCGCGGAGAGCCTGGGCGCTGCGCTGCCTTTCGGGCTAGGCAAAACTTGAGTCCCCCTCACCTCCTCATCTTTGGTTCCAGTCCCGTTTTGATCTACTAGCCCTGTGTCCGTTTGTGTGACCCTCACCTCTGGCTGGCAGACTCCTTTTTTCAGACCTTCCATGCCTGTCCGCTGGCTTTCTACAGATTCTTAGCCAGCTCTTGTTCTTTCTCAAGGTGCCCCATCCTTTTATCCCACCTGTCCATCTGGCTTAGTTCCCACCCACCTGTCTCCCTCTGTCTTCATCCTCCACTCAAGGAAGGGCAACATTTTGTTTTGTTTTGTTTTTTAATGTTTTATTTATTTCTAGGAGAGAGAGAGAGACAGCGTGAGCAGGGGAGGGGCAGAGAGAGAGAGGGAGTCACAGACTGAAACAGGCTCCAGGCTCCGAGCTGGCAGTCAGCACAGAGCCCGACGCGGGGCTCGAACCCACGAAGCGCGAGATCATGACCTAAGCGAAAGTGGGACGCTTAACCGACTAAGCCACCCCAGGCGCCCCGGAAGAGCAACATTTTGGTTGTTAACACATAGCAGGCATTTAATAAACAGTAGGTCCCTTACCCCTAATCCTCCAGCACTTTCTTTGTCTCTGCCTCTGCCTTCACACTTCCACCCTCCTGTCTGTCTTCGTGTCCCACTATATGTCTGACGCTCTGCTTATATTTTTACTTCATCCCACTGTCTGTCCTTCTATTCCTCTTTTTGTCTCCCTATCCTTGGGTCTTACTTACCTAGCTGGTAGCTCCACACACCCCCTCTCACCCCAAGGGACCCTTGTTGCCTCACTCTGTCCCCTCATTGCATGATGTGGCCCAGCCACCCTGGCAGCACCTTGCAGGTCATCTTGAATCGCCTAAAGCCCCATCTCAGGGTCTGTTGCCACTCCAGCGCGTCTTCCAGACTACCTGGCAGTTTGTCTTTTTAAAAACTGGAAAAGTGTATATTTCTCTGAGCACTTAAAAAACTTTCCAGGCTCTGCTCCTTTCTTTTCCCCAGTAAGTTCTCCCTTGCTCCTGCCCAAATGGCAGGGTGGAAATAGCAAAGTGGGTTGGATTTCTCGAAATGGGTTTGTCATGGAGCATGAACACACTTACAGGACAGGGCCCACAGAAATCCTCAAAGCAGACTCTCTGATTGTACATATGTGGACTTTGAGGCCCAGAGAGGGCAAGGCTCTCAGCCAAGTCACACAGCTCCTCAGTGGTAAAAGCAGAGTAGAAGCCAGAGTTGCAGTGTCCTGGCCCCTGATGCAGAAGCCTTGGTCGGGGTGGGGCCTAGGAGCTACTTAGGAACACCTCCTGGTGTTCCCTGGAGGTTTGTTGATCCAGAGATATCAGGTGTCCAACCTGGGAGCCTGACTGTTCCCTCTCTCCTTGATCTTTGGAACCTGATCTGGCTGCCCACCTGCCTGGGTTGGGTATTCTCTATCTGGGGGCAGCTGTTGCCTCTTCCATTGGCATGGGAGCTCCAGAAGACAGGGACCCTAGCCGTTGGGCCTACTTGCCCTGTTCTCTGCTTCAGCCCCCCTGTTAGTGGCAGGGTGCCCATGTTGACTGATGGGTTGATGTGTATGTATAGGGAAGCCCTAGCCCTGGCTGAAGATCAGCTCAGAGTTTTTATTTAGTTAGAATGTGTGTGTGTGTTTGCACATGCATGCGTGCGTGCGTGCGTGTGTGTGTGTGTGTGTGTGTGTGTGTGTAGGAGTACAGAACGGGGAAGCCATGCTTGGAGAAGGGCAAACTGAGGGACTGCAAGAGCCGAGACCCTTAGCTGAGTGGCCCTTGAGCCTCACCACACATCCTGTATCCTCTCTGATGTCATCCAGGGGCCTTTGTGGGCTATTCTTCAGGGAAAATAGACAGGGCAGGTGGCCAGGGGATGGCTCTGTCTGCTTGAATTGAGATTACCAAGCCCTAGAGACCCATAATCACAGGGTTGGACTGGGCCAGGCACTGGGCAAGCCTGTGAAAGCTAATCCCCCTCCCCCACCTCCTGCCAGCAGCTGTCCAACTTTGTGGACACTATATCTGGTCATAGCATGAGGCCAGGCCATGGTGGACTGATGCGGTAGCCTGTGGGTGGGAAGGAAGAGCCCCCTATTTCATCCTCCTCCATCTCTTCACCCTTTTGGTTTTGTTCTGAGAGCTGCTTCCCCTGAGGGACATATGGAAAAGTCCCAGACAAGGGGGCAGGATCCCGAGTTCTGTTGAGAGGCTCTGTGTGTCCTCTGCCACTAGGTGAGCTGGAGGCAGCGCTGGAGGGTGGGGGTCAGGTCTCTAGACTTCTGGAGCTTGTTTGGCATCAGCACCCGCTCCCCTCTTTCTTTGCTGTTCATTTCAGCCTTCCTCCCTTTTCTCACTTTCCTCTGCTCTGTCTCCTCATCCTCAGAGGGCTCTCACACCCCCAGCACTCCCTTCCTCTCCAGAAGCTGCATGGATGGTGAGTGTCTGGGAGCCTCACCCCTATAGGAACACACAGAGAAGCTTACAGAAGCAGAGAATGTTACGGAAAGAGGGTACCCGAGAAACCAGGACCCAGAAACCATTTTCTTTAGATGAGGACACTGAGCCTAGCCAGGAAGGAGAAAGTTCAAGGGCTGAAACTAAGAGGGAACTGTTGAGGGGTACAAGGAAGGTTCCGCTGGCCTCAGCTATTTGTAGGCGTGCACGGGGGTGGGAGTGGGGCAAGGCGAGGGGATTTGTGTTAGAAGTTGCCTTGCTTTTTCTCATCTCTCCTCACCACACTATGACTGTTCTCTGAAGGGCAGGAATGGGATGGGAGGGTGGGAATGGACACCCTGCTCTGGGTGTCTGTGCCAGATTCACCAAGTGCTTAGCCCAGGTGACCCCCATCTATTCGTTTGAGCTGAGGCATTCCCTGAGGGAATAGTGGGGGTGCTCCAACTGCCTAGCAGAAAACCTCTGGCCCCTTTGAGACTGGCCAGTAAAACCAGCCATCCTGGCTGTGAAATGGCCCCCACCACACTGTCATGGCTCAGTGGGTCTATTGTGTGAGATGCTGGGGGTCAGCTCTCCATCAACTGACACTTTGCATAGTGACTGTTAGAGGCATGGGGACAGAGTGTTGGGCATGAAGGAAGAGTGGGGGGCAGAGGCGAAGTGGGCCTGGGTTCTCCCCCTCCAGCTGCCTAGTCCCCGTACGTGGAGGTCCATCATGAGCTGCCCCAAATATTCCTTGCAGTAGTTCCAGGAGAAGAAATAAATGCATCTGTGTCATAGCATGGAGTTGGGGGGAGCCCAGAGAGAGGAAGTGATCCCGGAAACTCTGCTGGCTTGTTCCTGGCTCAGCCAGTACTCCAGCTCTCCTGACAGCCAGCCCAGGGCCGTCAGCCCAGCACAGAGCTCCCCAATTCAGGGTACTCTGGAGTGTGGGTGGGCACAGCCAGAGTGGTCTCTTGGGCTGTGGGCTGAGAGGGAGTCTTTGTGTTCTTCTCAGGACATAGCTCTGTGCCCTCACTCCCACTTGGCAATGCACAGTGAGGCGCCTGTGTGCTCCTCACCTTTTCAAGCCCCTCCCACTGCCAAATCCCCACCTTGGCTTTGCTCTGCCTGCCCCTCTTAGTGCAGACCCCTCTGCCATGGCCTGGCTCCTGAGAAAAAAATTTTTTTAATGAGCTGTAACTATCTCATGTTGTGGGAGTCTGATCAGTATCCCCCTTTCATGAAGCTGGATGGGAACCCCCAAACCTTTGGAGAGCAGGCCTTTACCCTCCCAGAACTGATTGGTGGGCTTTTGATGAAGCATGCAGGAGTGTGTGTGCGAGTGTGAGGACATCCGTGGTCATGTGCTGTGCGGGGCTGGTCCAAGTGTAATTCATCCCCGCCATGGTTCCGACTCCCCTTTTTTCTTCTCAGCTGAGTTTCCTAGAATTGTTTGCTGATGCTCCTTTAGCTCCATGGAAAAGAGTAGTGGAAGGGCCTGTTTCTTTATCCTCCACCATTCCAGAGTGGGGCCAAGGGTCTGTCTGCAACAGCTTGAGGAATCTCCATTCCTAGGCAGGGGGGGGTGTGGGGGCTGTTATAAGTCGAGATCTGCACTTATTGGGACCCAGGTGGCTTGTAACAGCATATGGAGTTTGTCTCTGCCATATCCTAGAAGGGCCGACTGGCCTTGAAAAAAGCTGAGCTGTCCAACACCTTTAGTGCTACCCTGTCACCTGCCCTTTACAGTACATCCTCACTTCCATTGTCTTAATTTTGCCTGCTAGGGATTATGCTCTACTCTCATTTTACAGGTAAAGAAACTGATGGTTGGTGGTACAGTGACTCCCCCTTCAGTGACACAGCCAGAAAATGGTAGAACTGGGAGTAGACCCAACTCTCCTACTTCCTGATCCAGGGCTCTTTCCATTGATTAGTGCCTCTGTCACCACTAATCTGACACTTAGGAGCACTTATTATGTACTAGTCACCACTGTAAGTGTGATTTAGTCCAGTGGATCCACTCAACAGCCGTATAAGGTCAGGACTGTGATTATCATCCACACTTTACAGGTGAGGAAACTGAGGCACAGAAAGTTGGAAAGTACCTACCAGAACTGAGCTTTGTTCTTAGGCTCTATGGCTCCAGATCCATCATACTGCTCTTTGTATGACACAGCTGGGCTTTCATAATGGTATAAAGATGGAAACCCCATGTCTAGGGCAGGGAAATGCATACATGCACTCCAAGGCTTTTCCACCTGCCCTCAGCCTGCCCTCATGCACTCTACATTTCCCTGCTTAATGGCTGAGCTGGCATCCAGGGTAGCAGCAGCAGCAGCAGCAACATTATATGACACACAGGCAAAAAATAGTGTGGGTGTGTAGGAAAAGGGACACCCAGGACCTAAAGGCTCCACTTATTACCAGAGCCACTCCAGATGCAACCCAGAAAGGAGATTGTGAAAAGTGACTACTTCTTCATCTGTTCCAGGAAACATTATTGTATATCTGTTCCATGTGACTCTGGTTTAGGTCAGAGCATGGGAGTAGATCAGGGAGCAAGGATTGAAGAGAATGAGCTATCTCCTTCTAAAGAGGCTGAGTTCTTGCCTTTCTGAAGCACATGGGATAAGAGAAAGAGATCAAGAAAGACCCAAAGAAACGCTCTAGACATTGTTTGGGCGATTGATTGATTGATTGATTGATTGGGGGATGCCTGGGTGGCTTAGTTGGTTCAGCATCTGACTTTGGCTCAGTTCATGATCTCACAGTTAATGTGTTTGAGCCCCATGTCAGGCTCTGTGCTGACCACTCAGAGCCTGGAGCCCGCATCGGATTCTGTGTCTCCCTCTCTCTCTGCCCCTCCCCCACTCATGTTCTGTCTCTGTCTCTCTCTCTCTCAAAAATAAATAAACATCAAAAAATACATTTCTATTTATTTATTGCTTGGGCCATTGTACCATGTCACAATATACATTGGAAATATTAGGATTATAGCTTTCTCTGGCTATTGTGTTCACTTAGTCATTCAACACCTATTTTTATTGAGTACACACATACTCTATGCCAGGCACTGTGAAGCCCTTGCTCTACTTATTTATAGCAATTGCTCCTTTTGTAGTTTTTGTGCTTTTTTTGTAGTTTTTGTGCTTTCTGTAGATTTCCCTTTTTTAGTTTTCTGGTTTGATTGCCAGAAAACTTTTTGTCTTAAAAAAAGAACTGGGTGTCTCAGAACCCTTCATATCTGATCCAGTAAATGTATCTACTAAAAGGTAAGTGGGATTTGATCATTATTTATATGAATGTAATTTCTTCATGGTTGTCTCTGGAATATCTTTCAACATTCATTCACCCATTAGCAAACACTACTGAGAAACTACTGTAAGCATAGTAGTGCCTGGTGCTTGGTGCCATGAGGTAGATGGAATCAGCTATGACATGATTTCCTGCCCTTAGGGAAGCTATAGGATATCCTTTTAGCATTTTCCAGAAGCAAGATAAGTTTGGCTTCAACTCAGGGTCTTACGGATGCATACAAACATAACAGCGCAATCTCAGGAAGGAGGTCATCTACCTTCCCACCCATCATAGGATTTCCTGACTCTGGATAAGATTTTGTTTCCAGAAGTGAGTTCTGTTGTACAGGCCTCATCTACATCCAAGACCCACAGGTACATGGCTTATCTTAAACAAAGTGCCAGCTCCAGTCTTACCATTGAGAGGAAAGGACGGGTGCACACTGCAGGTAGCCTTGCTTCATTATTTCTCCTCTGTTTCTCATCAGGGCCAGTAGGGAAGTAAGGCGGGAAAATTTCAGTGTGTCTGAAGACCAGACAGGAGGGGGACAGCTGGGGCTATGTCTGTCTTTGCCATTACCTGGGTGACCTTAAGAAAGTTGCTGTGCTAAGAAACATGACTTTTTGGTTTCATCTGTGTTGGGTACTTTGGCAAACAAATGAGATGGATGTGGTGTCTGCTTTCCACCTGTTAGGTATGGAGAAAATAACCAATGTGCAGGCATTATCCCTGCTATCGACTTGGTGGGTCAACTTGAGCGAGTCATCTTTTCTCAGTTTCTGCATTTGTAAATGTGGAAGATGGTAGTTGGATAGCATGGCAGCTTGAGTACTTCAAGTCCCCAGCTAGCAGGAGTCCTCAATTCAACAGTGAAATCAGATTGTGAACATGTATTGGACCTTTGTGAGGAAAGGCAACAGAGAGGTCAAATCTTAACACTCTGTTTCTTACTGAATTTAAACCAGCTCTCTGATGGTACTTGCTGACACACTCTTGGGAGCCCTCGCCTGCCATGATTAATGCATATGCTCCAAGTTTTCCATGCATTTCTCCGCGGGGTAGCTTTTGGACTTGAGACAGAGCTGGGGTAGTGGGAGAGTTGCAGAATGCTAGGGCCTGAGCAAGGTGGGAATGGCAACTTCCTGCTCACATATTTAATGTCCAAGAGTCTCTCTTGACTGTCCGTACTGATCAGAGATCTCACTGAAGTTGTCTTCTGAAATCCCCGTAAATTATCCTCAGCAAGCCACTGAATCTTCATGTGCACACGTCACATGTGTTTAAATCCCCCGTACGGTGCCAGGCACATTCAGAGCCCAATAAATAATCTGTGCGCCTGGCCAATTCGCTCCTTCACCTTCATTTGCTAGCTCTGGCTTGATTTCTCCCCTCCTACTCCCTCCTCACTAGCGGTGTGACCTGAGGAAGAGGCAGTGGCGCGGATACTGGAGGAGCTAGGAGGCAGAGCCCCGCCCACCACAATTTGGGCGACTTTCTGGGGAGTCCGGTGGGCCGGACTGCGCCCTCATTGGTCGAAGGTCTTGTAGGTGGGCGGGGCGTCCCTACAGCCCAACTCGCCACGGATCCCTCCCCACCTGCGCGAAAGTTGCCTCAGATTGACAACAGCTAAGCAGCAACGGCAGCTGCTCTTCTGGCTGGCACCATTCCCCCCGCCCGACCCCAGGCTCCGCGCGTGCCCTGGACCGAGCAGTCCCTCCTGCACTCACCTCCTGCCCACTGGCCGCTGTGTTAGGGTGTTGAACCTAAAGTGGTGGACACGGCCTCCAGGTAGGAGCTGGGGCGACCGCAGGGAGAAATCCGGACCAGCGGGGCCTCCTGGGCCCCCTTGTCCTGCCTAATCTCTGGCGCGCTCTGGCCAGCCCCGCTCTTAGCGGTTCGGCTGGGCGGCACACACAAGAGGGGCGGAGGAAGCAAGCCCAGCCACCTTCCCCCCTGGGATTTGGGGTTGGAGTCGCCGAAATTCACCCCAGGGAAGATCCGCAAGTCGGGTAGTAGAAGGAGGCTTGCTTGCTTGCTTTCACGTTTTATTTATTTGAGAGAGAGAGAGAGCGAGCAGGGGAGGGTCAGAGAGAGAGGGAGACAGAACCTGAAACAGGCTCCAGGCTCTGAGCTAGCCGTAAGCACAGAGCCGGATGCGGGGCTCGAACCCACAAACCGTGAGATCATGACCTGAGCCGAAGTTGGCCGCCCAACCGACTGAGCCACCCAAGCGCCCCTAGAAGGAGGCTTTCTGCCCGTTATCTGGGGCCTGGCCAGAGTCCGGAGGCGTAGCTGTGGGGCTTTGGAGGGGAACTGGAACCAGGGAGGGGTGGCAGGCCTTTGGGCTCTGAGCTGCTTTGCCTAGCCTTTTCCTTTCTCTGCGTTTGAGGGCAATTCCAGAAAGCCCCAGTCCGCCCCTATGGGCTTTCCCCTTGGCCACTGTCCTCCCTTCTGAGAAATGCTCCATACTTTGCTAGTAGTTAAGATAGCTGTGGGGATTGAGCGAAAACCTTTAGGTAAGTCTCATCTTTCAGGGCTCAGTTTCCCCATGGAGTCCAAAATGGATTTGGATTACAGAAGCTCTCACAAAAGGCCTTTTAATGGAAGTTTTTGGGATTTCCAAATGAGGTAGGCTGGGGTTCTCTCCATTTCTCTTCCCCCTCAGGAAACTGGGGTCAGCCATTAATTCATGTGACCTTAGGTGGGTCATGCTACTTCTGGGAGCCACAGTGTTTTCAACTCCACTTCAGGTGGTGAGCTGGATTTCAGTATCTAAAGAGCCAGTCTCTTTCCATGACATTTGGTGACTTGTCGCATGGTGAAAGGCTGTCTTTGAGATGCTTGGGGCGACAAGAACTATATGCAGATGGAAATCTTTGTGGCAGTGTGCACCCAAGCCAACTGTAACTAGTAGTGGTGGGAAGAGTGAGCAGGACTACAGTCAGACTGAATGTGGGGAGAACTGGAGCCAACTCAGAGCTGGGGACCCCAGAAGTTGGGCTGGAGAAGCCTGGCTTGTCTCTATCCCACTTGGAGGACCCAGGTCTGCCCACCCAGGAGGAGAAGAAGGTGATGTATTTTCAAACCCTGACTCCTACTATGAGACCTGTTCATGGCTCCATTCTAGGGGTTGCTGTCACCACCTGCCATCTTGTCTTATTGCTCTCTGAATTTTCCCCACGCTTACATCTGCCTGCAATAAAGGAGAGACAGTTTCTATCTGGCTATGTGAAGACAGAATGTCCAAGGGCATAGGGAAGGAGGCACGGCTGCAGGTGGTTTATAAATGGTTGACAGAGCAAGTGAGTAAGAGTGTGATGGGAACGATGGTGTTGGGGATTGGGGGTTCTTTTACCCTAAAGCTATAGCTGCCATATCAATAGACATTCTGGGCTTGGTCCTCATTTTCAGGATTTAGTCTTTGTCCAGTTTTGTTCTAGGTTTAGGGCTTGGAATTCCTGCTCCCTGGACCCCTGTAACCAGGGCCAGAAAACACCACATGGATAGAATCCTGTTTCTTCTCTTCTCTTGCCTTCTGTCTACCTCTTAAGCAACTCTTGGAGAAATACGCTAAACCTCCCTGTGCATCTGCAGCTCCCCTTCTCCACCTGGAGAGGAGACATGCTGATAGATATCTGGAGGTTGTTTAGAGCCTCAAGAGGAGCAGAAGGTGCCCAAAGAAGCTGTGGATATTGTGTGAGTGCTGGGGAGTGGAGCATGAGTTGGGCAGGGCCGGTGGAAGGGCCTTCCTTATTAAAGCACACCTCCAGAGGTTGAGCATAGGAGCAGAGAAAGTGGCACAAAGAGGCCCGAACTTTGACCCTCTCTGTCTTCTTGAAGTTTAAAAATTTTATTCTTAAGGCTAGGGATTGGAGAGGGAGCAGAGGACCCCTGGAGCAAGGTATAGGAATACCAGCAACAGTACCAAAGCAAGAAGGTTCCAAAAGAAGGAGTGGATGAAGTCTCTAATCAATGCCCGTGCAACTGTCCGTGCTCTTCTGCAAGGACACTCTTGGAGCTCCCTGTTCTAGCCATGGAAAAAGTTCAGGTCCAATGGATGGCAGGCCTAACAAAAGCAGACTCTGACCCCACCTTTCTCAAGAAGGTAGGGAAAGGGGTCTTTGGCTGGAAGAAGGAGTTGCCTCTGGCTTGTATAAAATAGAATTTTTTCTTTGGGCTTCAAGTTTGGGTAAGCTCTAGTGTCGGGACCCTGGGCTCTTGGGGGGCTGTTATCAGATAAAATAGAGATAAGAGATCTCAAAAATGCAAAGGCTCTAGGATAGGAAGTGTGAGCTCCCCTATCATGCAACCCTAAACAAAATAGTTGATCACAGGGCTGGGCACACAGTTGCTGATGTCAAGTATTTATTAAGGCTCTTCTCACCTGTGACTTGAAGTCTTTGGTGTATGTATTCAGGGACCAGTCCTTGAGTCAGTCTGTCACCAGTCTGAAATGCTGTGTTTGTGTGTTGAGTCTCCTCTTCCCCAGCCTTCCACCTTGGGAACTCACACATCGACAGTTGTCCCTGTGGACAATCGCTGTCCCTGTTTACCCCAACTCTCAGGGACTGTAGAACCGGATGTTAAATTCCTCAGGCGCTCAGGAGTCCAGGGAGGTAGGGGGCAAAACACCGGGGACTGAGAGTTGGATATATGAAGTTAAAATTTTTTTTTTAGTATTTATTTATTTGAGAGAGAGAGAGAGAGAGAGAGGGAAAAAAAACGTGAGTGGGGGAGGGGCAGAGAGAGGGAGACACAGAATATCAAGGAGGCTCCGAGCTCTGAGCTGTTAGCACAGAGCCCGATGTGGGGCTCAAACTCACCAACCACAAGATCATGACTTGACCTGAAGTCAGCTGCTCAACTGACTGAGCCACCCAGGTGCCCCTGGACATGTGAGGTTTAAATCCAAGCTCTGCTGTTCTACTAGTGACCTCTCAGACTCTTGGTTTCTCCCCACTCTTTCCACTTCATTGCATTAATTGGGGGTCCATGGCTAAATGCTTTGTAAACTACCAAGTGCATACAAATTATTAGTCATTAAGTTCAGGCTTGGCTATGTCTTGTGGAGGACACAGTGTAACCTTCACCTTCAAGGAATCTACCATTTAGTTTGGGGGTTAGTGGCATAAATAATGTGTATGGCATATTAAGTCTCTACTTCAGTGAAGACTTTTTAAAAGATTATTATGAAGACTTTCAAACATACATAAAAGTAGAGACGATTAGTGTAATGAGGCCCCTTGTACTCATCACTCAACTACAACAGCCATTAGCCCGCGGTCAATCCTGCCTATTAACACCTCCACCTCCTTCACCTTCTTTCTTGTTATTTTGAAACAAATCCCAGGCATCTTATCAATTTATATGTAAGTAGTTCAGTATATATCTCTAAAAGATAAGGATTCTAAAAAATAGCCACTGTACCATTAACACACCTAAAACAGCCCCTTAATATCATCAGATATCCTGACAGTGTTCATACTTCCAGTTGTTGAGGGGGCTGTTTTGCCCTAGGAGGCCTGACTAGGGAGCCATTGCTTTTGACTGAGGGGAAGGTGGCTGACAGAGGTTAAGCAGTGACATTTGAGCTGAACCTTTGAAGAGAGGCCTAGAGAAAGACCGAGCTGGAGCAATTAGGGAGCCCTAGCTCCTAATTTTATAGCACTTGGCCACAGTCTCTGGGGCTGCAACTACAGAGGCTGACTTGTGGCAGCTTCTTGTGGAAACTTTGTGCCTTGCTTCTCTAGTAGTAAATGGGGTCAACTCTCCCACTTGCTTCCCCAGCTCCAGAGCCACCCAGGAGCTTGAGGTCTGCAGGCCTGGGAGAATTCCTGGGAGGCTCCTCTCCTCCTGGCCCCTCCCCTGGCCCCCGAGGCCACTTTGGAGCAAAACAGGATGCATTTAGGAAGAGCGTCTTTCCCAGCTTGTCATCTAATCACCAAGGCCCAGCTTGGAGCTTCCTCTCTCATTCATGATAAAAACCCTCACTGTCTCCCTTTTCCCTCCGCCCCAGTAAGGGTGTGCTGACTTCCTCCACATCCGGGCCCGCCCTCCTCCACCCCATGTGGAGCTGAGGGACAGCTTCCCTCTTCCAGGTCTCTCTCCCCACTGCCCCAGAGCAGGCTGTGAGAGGGACAGAAAGACCGCCTGAGTGCTCTCCCTGGCTGCAGCCTTCTGCTCTTGGGCTGTCCTTGGGAAAGGAGTGGCTCCTTTCCAGCAAGCCTGGGGTCCTGCCACTGCTTGGTTAATAATTGAGCCACATAATAACCACCTTGAAAAGTCACCTCTGGGGGAAGGCCATTAACTAACTCCCTGTCCACCCCAGGCCTTAAGGGGATCCCATCTTAACCCTCACCTCCCCCAAGAGGACATTAAACATTCTTTCACGGGAACTTCGGGGGCCAATTAAACATCTGCCCCTCTGTCTTCGTTTAGGCAAGCACAAGTGGTTATTCACATTGCTGAAGGACACACATTCATTTGGGTGGTACTGAGGGGGTCAGGGATTTGAGTTGATACGGATTCAGATGGGCAGTGGAGTAAGGGAGATTTTTAGGCATCAGAGTCAGAAGGGGCTGGGGATGTTTCCAAGAACACCTGAGTCCCTAATGTCAATTTGAAAGAGTGAGAAATACCCACCCAAAGGACCTGTCCCATTAGTGGGGCTATGTGCATGTGTCTCTTTTCAGTACAGCTGTGGGTCCCTGCGCACAAGGCAGGGACATGAACTGTCGGCCACACTGCTGCTGTAAGGCTGAGGCCTCCACTTAACTGGCTGAGCCACTCAGGCACCCCTCACCGAGGCCTCCATAGTAGAGGAGGAGACCTTCCTTCAAGAGCCTGTATCTTGACAAGCAGTGGGAGTTGGGAAGGGTCAGGCCAGGTCCAGTTTGGAAGGCGTTGGACCGCAAGCAATTTTCTGCAGTTTAAGTGAGAAGAGAAGGAACCAACATTTAGTGTACTATGTAAGCCTACTATAGAGTCAGAAAACTGGGCATTGGTTGTGCCTCTCTGTAGCTATCTCTACATGAGTGACTTTAAAGAAGACATTGCTTTCTCTGTGCCTCAGTTTCCACATCTGTAAAATCATCAGGGCAAGTGGCACGGACTCAGTGTTCTCTCGGTTCCATTCCACCTGTAAAATGATGCATTTCCAGTCAAAACCTTTTGCTTATGCAAAAGGAAGAGGTCAAGTGGCTTTAAATTCTGCCAGACCTGGTCACAGAATAGTCCCAGTTGGCTGGTCGTTTGGGCTGGCCAGGCCTTGAACTGCCACAGCTTGAGTTTTCCTTGAGCATGGGATTTTGTACAGTTTGCTCTCTAGCCCTCTCCCCATGTTTGTGTCTGTCCCAAGTGGCTACCCTCTGACCCATTCTGCCACAAGTTAATGAGTGACCTGCTTTCCCTGGGTAGTACCAGCCTAAGGTGTTCCTGGGATCCCGGCGCTCTGTGGGAAGTGGCCAAGGGCTTAACCAGCCCCAGTCACCTTTGTGCTTTCTCCCACAATACCCGAGAGGTAGGAAGCAGAAAGAGCTCAGGGGAGAAGGACCTTTAGAGGTCCAAATCTCCTTGGGAACCTCAGTCTTCCTGCCAACTATTAGTGCAGCTCTTGTTCCCCATGTTCAGTATGTGGGAGCATGATGTTTCAAAGCAGTTGCTTTCATTCATGGACTATCCAAAAGTGTTTGCTTATGTTGGATTGAATTCTGTATCCCTGTTGCTTCTGTAATGCTGGATCCCAGCTCTGCCCTCTGGGACCACCTAGCCACTGTCCTCTCTGATTTTCAGAGGTCTGAGGATGGAATCCAAGTCCTCTGCATCTTCTCTAGGCCAAACAGCCTCAGTTCTTCCAAGTACTCCTCCAGGGACTTGGGGCCAGTCCCCTTCCCAGCCTCGTTACTGCCTTCTGCACATGCTACTAGTTGTGGTCTCGGGAATGGGTAATGGGGCTCTGGAAGCCCCTCACTCTCCTCTCTATTTCTAGCCTGAACTTTTCTGTAAGATTTCTCTATCATCTTTTTCTGGTGACTCTAACAGGTGAGTCCCCAGAGTCCTGGGTTCAAGCACCTCATACAGCTCTCTGATTTGTTTGTTAGTCAAGTCCATCCAGCTCTTGTGCCTAGGGAGCCCTCAGAGGCTAAGACTTGCTTCTTCTTGTCCTCGTAGCAGAGGGTAAGCCTGGTGAGAGGAGGTGCTCACCTTTGATGAGTTGACTACAGTGTACTCTGTGGGCGCTGCCAGTATATCCTGTTTTCCTGCCATGTGCTTTCTTTCCGTGAGCTGGTGGAGGTGGGGGAAGGGGATATTTTAAGGAGCATTGAAGCCAGAAATGAGTATGAGCCATGTGCACAGTGGGGCCTAGAAGGGTGAATCAGACAAGGAGAAATACCAACTCAGCCATTCTTCCTCTGCAGTTGATGATGATGACAGTGATGAGTCCTTCTGCTTCTTTCCATTTCCAAGGCACTTTCACTTCTATGATTCCATTCTGTTCTCAGAGCAGCCCAGTAAGATAAGCAGTGTGATCCTTGCTGATACGTGCTTGTGGCCCAGAAAGGGGAAGGACATGGTCTCCAAGGAGGGAGGATTTAGAACCCAGGTCTCCTGATGTTCAGCAGTCCCTGTTTCCCCTAAACCACACCCGACAGCCAAGGCATCTGGGGCTGACTCGGCAGCTTCCTCACCACAGAGGAACCTCTGCTCAGGCTGCAACTGCTCCTATGGTAGAGGGAACAATCTCCAGGGGAGGTGGCCAAGGATTTCCTGTCCTTTATCTGGGCTGGTCAAAGGCTGGCCTGTCTAAGGTGTGAGACATGCACTTGCAGCCAACTTTTCTGCTTCAGACTGAGGTCAAGTCAGGCTGGGGCTAGGAGCATGGAGCTTGGGAAGCGCTTGGCCCCAGACATCTGGCCTGAGCAGCCCCGACCTGAGCAAGGCTTTCTAAATGGGAACAACTTTGTAGAGGGACATATGGGAAAGGGGCCAGAGTGGAGACGAAGAAAAACACATGCTGAGTTGTATACATGGAGCTTGGGGCAGGAAAGTGTCATGGTGAGGAGCAGGGGCTCTGGTATGAACAGCACTGGGTGACTTTGTGCAAACTACTTAACCTCTGTAAGCCTCCATTTTGTCAGCTATAAAATGGGGCTATATACCTACCTCATGGGGTTGCTGAGTATTAAATCCAATAATATAAAAAGAATTCTCACTATTATTATTGTTTAGTAGTATCTGCCACCTCGTCACTTTGCTGTTTTTCACTGACCTGGGGATGTGCAGTGCTCAAACATGCTGCCCCCTAGGCATCACGTCTGGACTTTTCTGTCACTTCAGATTCCACCTTCCCCAGAAAAGCATTCCTTAGCCATACCCACCTATAGGGATCCCTCTTTCTGGCCTCCTTTAGTGGCATTTATGGAACTGCAACAGGCTTTAGTAACCCTGATAACACCAAAAATAATAGTAAACGCTTCTGAATTCTTGGCACATTTGAACTTATTTAGCTCCCATGATAATTCTGTAAGGTAGGTGCATCCCTACTTTACAGATGAAGAAACAGAGGCAAGGAGAGGTTAAATGAAGAAGTTACTCAAGGTCCCATAGCTAGGGAATGATGGCGCTGAGATCAGAACCCAAGCAGGCTGACTCTACCACTCACACCCTTAACAGCAGTGTCATGCTTCTCCTTCTCCCTTTCCCAGGTGCCTGGCCAAGGGACAAGAGCTGAGGCTTGGGCCTCCCTTCTGACCCTGACTGCTTATTGTACCCACCAGTGATCAGTTGTCACTCCTAGGTAGACAGTCCCTAGGTCCTTGCCTGCCCCTTTCCCACCAAGGTGGACAGGTGGCGAGGAGAGAAAATTAAAAGGCTGAGTTGATGCTCTATAGCAGAGCTGCACTCTTGGGGGAGGGTGTACAGGAGAAAGTTGTGGAGGTGTTTCTGACAGCAGTAGGCCTGCCTGCTTAGCACCTTCCAGCACTGGGGGCAGAGAACAGGGCACTGGGTGGCACCAGGGAAGAAGAGACATTATAATGAGCTCCCTTGACAACCAGATTTCATTATTTAGAAGGTGTGGGTGGTCATTGGCAGACAGGAGGCTGGCTGGATTATCTTCTGTGACCCCCTCCAGCTGGTGTGGCCCATGCTGATATTGGGAATGTGGAGGGGTAAGCTGTTCCCACCTCAGGGGCCTTGGGTGCTATAGACTTCCATCCCCCAGGCTGTACCAGCTGTCAGCTCCATTGCTTTTGAGCTTATT
This sequence comes from Hyaena hyaena, assembly GCF_003009895.1. Taxonomy (NCBI): domain Eukaryota; kingdom Metazoa; phylum Chordata; class Mammalia; order Carnivora; family Hyaenidae; genus Hyaena; species Hyaena hyaena. The sequence goes on from NW_024081168.1 coordinate 297,481, forward strand.
CTCTGCTATCTTACTGTCAAACAAGCTCCAGGGAGAGCTTCAAAGGGCAGCCAATCTTAGTTTCTGCCTCCCTTGGAAGTATGGGCCTGGTAGCAGCTCTGGCCAGGTACCCCAGGAGAATTTGGCTTTTGTTCAGTTTTAGACCTTGGTGCCTAGCATAGTGGTTGGCACCAAGCAGGTGCTCAGGTAATACTGGTTGAATAAGTGCATAGCCAAGTAGGAGTGGGTTTGGGGGGGGTGGAGAGCCTAGGGAGACTGACATGGGAACAGATCAACAGAATGGCTATGGTCATTTAGACAAGCTCCTGGTCCTCATCTGTAGTCCAATAGAAGCCAGTTGACCTTTTGTAGCCTCAGTTCCCCCATTTGTGCAGTAGGCCTGCTTTGGACAGGGCTGTCATTTGAACCAAATGCAATGTGGGATGGTCAAAAGTCTTCTCTACTGATGGGAAGTTACTTCAGGCTAAGGGTTCATACTGCAAAAATCCTTGTGTATGTTTTTTTTGTGTGTGTGTGTCTATGGCCAAGGTGATTTCTCCTGTCTTATGAAGAGTGTTCTAACTTGGTGGACTTGGAGGACTCTGGAATTGGACTGCCTGGATTTGCATCTTGACACACCACTACCTAGCTGCTGACTTTGGGCAAGTTACTACCTATCTCTGGGCCTCAGTTTTCTCATCTGTCAATAGAAATATAGCACTTACTCCATAGGGGTGTTGTGAAGATTCAGTGACATAAACCATATAAAAAGTACCTAGGCCTGGGACATAACGATGACTCTGTACCCTTTGGCTATTGTTATTACTATCTCATTTTATACTTGCGGAAACCTCATGTTTTCAGTGCTATAACCATATTACTATTTTACAGATGAGAACACTGAAGCACAGGGAAGTTAAGTCTTGCCCGATGTGATCTGTGTAAAGTCCTTAGCTCAGGCCCTGGCACATAGTAAGTGCTCAGGAAATATTAGTGTTTCATATTAATTACTATTAATAATTAAATTCACTACCATAACTATTATCAATAATGAACATAACCAAAATTAAGAAGTAGCAGAGTTAAGACTAAAAGCCACATTTGCAGATTGCTAGCCTGTTAGTCTTCCCTCTGTATCCCAAAACTTCTGTGTTTCTAGACTTTACACAGCTGTTAGGCCACCATTTTGGATTCTCCTTCCTTTCACCCCATATGGCCTGAACATGCATGTTGCCACCCCCTGACCACAAAGCCAAGACCCCTGCCTTCTCCTTTATGCTCAGAATCACAGGCCTCCCTTTGTCTACAGGGCTCAAGGGAGGCTTGTGTCCACTGGCTTCCAGAGGGGGACAGACCCCTCTTGAAGAAACTATTGCTCTCAGGCCCATTTTCTTCCTGTAAGAGACAATTTTCTCTGGATCTTAGGGTGGGGCCAGGCTCCTTCAAGGCATTTCCTGCCAGAAGTTTATATTTGGCCTCAGCAAAAGGAAAAGGAAGTAGACAAGGGGGGTGGGATGTAGAGGTGGTGGCACAGGGTCAAAATGGGTGCATGCCAAGACTTTGCAGGCCAAGAGAGGAAGCAGGAGATGGCGCATGTCCCTTCTCAAGTGGGCTTGGATGCCCTCAGAGGAGCTTGAGATGGAAGAGCTGAGTGTTCCTTGAGGCCAGAATGCCTTCATCCTTACACAGAGGTTGTTTTCCTTTTTTACACCCCTGGGCCTTGGTTCCTGGCCCTGTGGTTTCTGCACTGGGGCAAGGTGTTCTGCTAGTTATCTAGTTGGCTCAGTTGCAGTTGTGACCTCAGTTCTATGTCTCTGCTATAGTGATGCCAGAGAAATGGGTGGAGTCACAGGTCTCCACACTGTTCAGTTGGAAAGCAGTTGGACTAGTCAGTTGGACTTCCTGTCTAGGTGTTGCCAGAACATTCTGTAGCTCTGACCACACTTCAGTGGGGATACTGAGACCAATGGGACCCAGCTGAACTCCAGTTCAATGGGGAAGACATTCTCATGTGCTGTTGAGAAGGTAATGGAAATGTGTAGGGGGTCATTTAATTGAAATGAGCCATTAGGTGGTAGGAGATTAGTGAGAGATCAGGGAAAGAAGATTTCATAGGAGGCAATGCTTAACCTCCATCCTGATGCATAATGGGAGTTTGCACCTTTAAGTCAGGCTGGGTCTAGAGTGTAGAAGGCCTCAAGTTCCAGGTGGAAAACAGTTTGGTGTCCACCCTGGGCTGTGGGCAGTGGGGAGCCTCCTAGGTTGCAGAGTAGGAGAGTGGCTGGGTCAGAGCTGGGGTCTTGTAAGAAGAAGCTTGCAGGACAACCTGTTCAAAGGAGAGACTAGGGCCTGGGGACTTGGAGGGCTTAAGTAATCCAGGCATGAGAACCTAGAGCATGGTTGGGTGTGGGAAACCGTGACCACCTGATGGAAAAGTTGATAGAAATTGGTGACTAAATACATGAGCCGAGAAAGGACAGAACAGGATGACTAGTGTTTCAAGCCTGGGTGTTCGGTGCCTTTGGAAGCAGGAAATCTGGAGAGAAAGCCAGGTTGGGAGGGGAAGATGAGCTAGGTCTTGGTCTCCATTGAAGACCATCACTGGAGTCTCCCAGAAGAGAGTGTACAGGAGGACAGCTCCCTCTACTGAGTCAGCCACTGCTAATCACACACAACCCTGCGCTGGATCTAGATTTGGTCAGTGGCTATTAGAAGATGGGGAAGCTGAGGCCCAGACAGTGTTGGTGGCTTGCCCAAGGTCACCCAAGTTCCTAGTACAGTTGGAGCTAGAATGTAGTTCTCCTGGCTTTCAATCCAATAATCTTGCCACCCATACCACAGTGGAGAGCAGTTACTACTGGTCTAACATCTGCTCTAGACCAGTTAGGCTGGCAGCTCTTGCCTCCAAGCTGGGAACTGGAGGCACTGGAGTGGTACAGGACTTATTAAAACACCTGTCTTTCATTGCCACTGTGACCTTGTCAGAGCACTTGGGGACTGGGTTGGGGGCAGGATCCCCTGGAGGCAAGAAAGCTAATGGAGCCACTGCAACAGAGCAGATGGCAGCTTTGACCTTCACTGTCACAGGGAAGCCCTGAGCTAGGCAGGAATGTCAGCTGCCTGCTTTAACCCTGCTGTATCAAGTGCCAGTTTAGGACACCACAGACTGGACCCAAATTTTCAAGCAGCCCCAGCAGGCCAGAGGTCTGATTTAGCCACAGAACCCTCATGAGCCTCCCTTGCTTAAAGCTGCATACCAAATCTCAGGCTACAGCTTCTATGGGGAGAGGTGTATGGTTGGGGGTTTATTGTATGACTTTCATATTTATAAAAACTCCGAAATAGAACTTCCACCTCTCCGTGACTGACCTGACCCTGCCTACAAAGAATTGACAGTGTCCACAGACAAGGGACCTCCACTAGATAATGCATCCATTCTTTGCCTCATCCCTCAGGACATCCTCGAGGAGGGATGAGGATACCTGGAAGTGCTTGAGGACCTCAGGTAAGGTGGAGCTGACTCTCATAGTTCACCCTTTAGGTCTGGAGTCAACCATTCTTTCATTGTGTGGATTGTCCTGTGTGCTGTAGCATGTTTAGTGGCATCCCCGGCCTCTACTCAATAGATACTAATAGCATCCCTCCCCAGTTGTTATGGCCAAAAATGTTTCTAGATATTGCTACATGTCCCCTGGGGCATAACATTGTCTCTGACTGAGAATCTCTGAGGACCTGTGGCTTTGGTGTGAACATGAAGTGTTAAGGAGCGAAGAGTATTAGAATGGAGAGCCACACATGTGAACCTGCCACTAGCCAGCAAGAAGATTCAGTGGCTTCACTAATGTTGCCACCCAGTCCCATGGTACTGTCCCTTCCTGGGCTGTGTGCCTTGGTGGTGCCTCAGTTCTGACAGGGAGACTCCAAAAGTGTTGCTCGTATGGGCCCAGAAACTTGGCATCCAGCTGTAGCTCTGGCTAAGATTGAGCCTGGCATCCAAACAGGTGCAGTAGGGGCCCTGAGTTCTGCCTGTGACCTAACAAGCCAGAGGCCAGCCAGTGACTAGCATGCTTGAAATCCAACAGCCCTTGCCATGGCACCCCTCCTGTGAGTTTTGGAATGTGGGATGGGAGCTATTTTGGTCTTGTCTCTTTTCCTCCATTTGTGTCCCTCCCCTGTAAGAATCTACTAAGAATTGTAATTACAGCTAAGAGCAGCAGTAGCAGGAAGACAACAAGCGTGCCCAATTTCCTACTGGACAGGGTATTGCAGACCTCCCGAATGTCTCTTCCAAGGTCAGGAAGGGAAGTCTTGGTAGTCTTGAAATTCATGACAGCTGTTAGTATGAGCCCTTTTGAAGGCTCCCCTCCCACTATCCCTCAGGGAGAGAGGGGGGCATAGCCAGACAGTCACCTGTTGCAGCGTTTGTGAAAATTTGAATGAAGACTCACTTCTGAGAAATCCAAAGATCAAGACTGGGTAACACACTTCTTGTGGCCTGGGGTCCTTAGATGTATCCTTATGGGAGGGTAAAAGGAGCTAGTAATAGCCACTTAGGGCCAAGTGAGATCCAAGCTGTCTGCTAAAAAGCCAACATCTCTTCCTTAAGCAGGATCCCTCTCTGGAAATGGAGATGGGCAAAGGAAAAGAGTGTTGCACCAACGAAGAGAAATGATCTGAGAAGCCTTTTGCCAAGACCTAGCATTTCCCAGGTATAGCAGCAGTGCCTGAAGTGGTAGGGGGCCCCTCTACCTACCTTGAATACCAGCTTGACCTCACAAAGCCCACCTTAGACACTTGAGTCATCACATTGACAGTGGCACCCCAGATCTTTCTTGACTCCCTTACAATGGTGGCTTCTCCACCTGTGCTCGCTAAAGGTGGGAGAGACCATGATGAACCAGACCTTATTTTGGAGACGCTTCTCCTATGGTGAGGGCCATAGGTAAGGACGGTAAAGGAAACACAATTGCTGGAAGCTTCCTTATGGTCAGCTGTTTGAATAAATTACCTTCACAAATACTCACAGATTTGCCCTCCCCTGTCCTACCATGTGCTCATTGCTTTCTTGCTCCTTTACTCTGGCCGAGAGAGCATGAACCAGTGATTAGAATAGGCCCAAGTCTGGCCTGTGGCTAGAATCTTTCCAGAAAACTATGCTGTGGCTTTTTAGCTGGACGTGTTTATTTAGGGCAGTGGTTCTCTATCTTGCCAACACTTTAGTTGTTCCCAGAGGTTCTAATTTAATTGGTCATGACAGGGGCCCAGGCACTGGAATTTAAAAAATTTTTAAATGTCTATTATTTTTTGAGAGAGAGAAGGAGATGGATCATGAGCGGGGGAGGAGCAGAGAGAGAGGGAGACACAGAATCTGAAGCAGGCTCCCGGCTCTGAGCTGTCAGCACAGAGCCCGACACGGGGCTCGAACTCATAGATGGTGAGATCATGACCTGAGCTGAAGTTAAACACTCAACTGACGGAGTCACCTAGGCGCCCCATTTAAAAGCTCCCGTATTAAAATGTGCAGTCCAAATTGAGAGGTCACTGCTTTGACAGTGACAAGGATCCTTTGATCTGGGCCTCTGTGACATCCACACATTGCTTATCCTGGGCCCTGAGTCTTACTTGGTACCTATGCCTGAGCTGGCTTTTGGGTTGGGAAAGAGTAGGCAGAAGTGGGGTCTGTGCGGCTCTATCGCAGCCCACTGAGTGACCACAGGGTGGAAGTCCCCCAAGTGTGGCATGAAGAGAGTGGGGTTGGTGATACCGGCTGGGTGCGGCCTGACCTCCCTCAGCTTAGTTGCCAGTTGCCTTTTTTTTCCCTCCTAGCTCATTCTTACTGTTTTAAGACCAGGACACAATCTGAACTGAGCCTTATAAAGAGACTGAATGTGTGAATACCAAGTTCAACTTTTTAAAAAGTTTTAATTTAAATTCCAGTTAGTTAACATATAGTGTAATACTAGTTTCAGGAAAGAGAGGCCAAGTTCAAGTAGCCTTAACAAAAGTAGCACTCTCTAATGATAGCTTTCATATAGCCACTTGCAAAACCAGGCAAAAGCTGACCAAATCCACACAGTAACCGTGAAGGTAGACAGGAAAGTTGTTAGTCCTTGCTGTGTAAATCAAAATCCAAAGCTTAGGGAATGAAGCAACTTGCCTAAAATAACTTAGGCAGCAGGTAGGGGAGCCGGCCTGATGGCAAAAAGCTCTTTCTTCAACTCAGTTATCATCTTTTGAGCATTATTGCATTTCCTGTGTGGATGTTGCTGCCCCTTTCCTGAGCACATAAACTCTACTCTTGTTCATATAGCATTTCTCAAGAACATAAATAAGCCCTACTTTTCTTCTCATTCCATCCTTCTCTGAATAGGAAGAAAGCTCTGTGCCAGGAGGACCCCTGGTGCATGGCCTATGTCACTGTAGGTGCACATGCTGTCATTGGCCTCTGAAATCCTGTTGCTGCTCAGCCATGTTTCTTTGACGCTCCCTCCAGGAGACTCATGGGTATGGCATTGAGGCCTGAATTGATGTTGGAGCTTTCGAGTATGCCTTTTCCCCCAACTTTTATGCCTCAGATCAGCTGGGACCCTCCCCAGGGAAAGAGTCTGGGCTTAAATCTCAGTGGAATCCTGGGGTGCCTGGTTGTGTGTCCGGCTTCGGCTCAGGTCATGATCTCACAGTTCCTGAGTTCGAGCCCCACATCAGGCTCTGAGCTGTCAGCACAGAGCCTGGAGCCTGCTTCCAATTCTGTGTCTCCCTCTCTCTCTGCCCCTCCCCTGGTCATACTCTGTCTCTCTCTCTAAAAAAATAAATAAACATTAAAAAAATTTAAAAAAAATCTCAGTGAAATCCTACTTGCGCCAGATGAGTGCCATATACCTAACCTTGGCCAGAGCATGACCTACAGAATATAGTAGTTGAAACTGCTGAAATCTGCACATCTGTACATAGAAGCAGGACTAGGGGTCACAGACATTCCTACATCACTCACCTCAGTCTGCCTGGTGTCACTCTCCCCACCAGGCATGTAAGGCAGTCCTTAGTCCAGGATACCTCGGCCCCAACCTCAGGTGAGTGGTCTCTCTTGGGGGTGAGTGGTCACTCCTGGACCCAGCCTGGACAGGCTGGGATGGGTGGGAGGGATGAAGGCAAAGCACTTTAGCTCAGCCCTTAATCACCAAGACATATATCTCTGACTGCTCCATTTGAGAGGGAGCCTCAGGGCCTCCCAGCCCTCCATGAGGTGGTATATTGTTGGGAGCCAGTGTCCCTGACATCCTGTTGGGTAATAACCCATTACATTCTTCACATTCCTGCCAGGGAGTACTTGATGGGGATTCAGCCCATAGCCCAGCTTCAAACTCCTTGGATCCTTTGTCTTTTGGAGCTATTGTGGCTTCTTTGAAACTCCTGCCTCTTAACTAACCTCACTTCCTGGAGCCAGTTGGCTGCAATTTTGACAGTGATGTGGATGCAGACACTTTCTAGACCCAGAAGGGAATGCTAATTGGACCTTTCTCCTTTGTCTTTCTTTCTTGGGACCCTTAAGTTATTGGGGAGTACTTGTACTATGTGTCAGGTTTTTCCCCCCATCTCCAGTATTTTATTTAATGCTCTCAGTAGCTATTCCAAGTCAACTCTATTACCTCCATTTTACAGAGGGGGAACCTGAGTCTTTTTTTTTTTTTTTTGGAACTTCAGTCTTATAGAGGTTAAACAACTTGCCCAAAGTCAGAGAGCTAGTGACTGACAGCACCAGGATTTCAACTCAGGCTTGTAAATCCACTACATCAGGAGGTTGGAAAAAAGTTTGGGGACCTGGACTTTGTTCCTTTGAGTCTAAGCCCTTTTGTTTACCTGGCCTCTGAGGGCAAGTGGCATAATGCAATGGGAAAGAGAAAGCTGGACAGGAAATTAAAGGGTTAGGGTCACACATGAAAAGACATTTCTCCAAAGAAGACATACAGATGGCCAACAGATGTATGAAAAGATGTTCATCACTTACCATCAGGGAAATGCAAACCAAAACTATAATGATGTATCACCTCACACCGGTCAGAATGGCTAAAATCAACAACACCAGAAACAACAGATGTTGGTGAGGATGTGGAGAAAGAGGAATCCTCGTGCACTGTTGCTGGGAATGCAGCCACTGATGCAGCCACTGTGGAAAACCTTATGAAATTTCCTGAAAAAGTTAAAAATAGAAATACCCCATGATCCAGCAAATGCACTACTATTTACCCAAAGAATACAAAAACACTGATTCAAAGGAACGAGGCACACCTCTGTTTATGGCAGCATTATTTACAACAGCCAAGGTATGGAAGTGGCCCATATCCATTGATTGATGAATGGGTAAAGAAGATATATATAACATCTTCACACACACACACACACACACACACACACACACACACACACACACTGGAATATTACTCAGTGACCAAAAAGAATGCAATCTTGCCATTTGCAATGACATGGATGGAGCTAGAGAGTACTATGCTAAGCGAAATAAGTCAAAGAAAGACAATTACCATATGATTTTACTCATATGTGGAAGTTAGGAAACAACAGATGAGCAAAGGGAAAGAGAGAAAGCACAAGAGAGCACATGCACAAGAAATAGACTCTTAATTACAGAGAACAAACTGATGGTTACCAGAGGGGAGTTGGTGGGGAGGTTGGGGTGAAATAGGGGGTGGGGATTAAGGAGTGTTCTTGTTATGAGCTCTGGGTGATATATGGAATTGTTGACTCATTATATTGTACACCTGAAACTAAAATAATACTGTATGTTAATTAACTGGAATTAAAATTAATTAATTTAATTTAAAAACTTAAAAAATAGAAGATTAGGGTCATAGTCTCAGCTGTGACATGTAACTCTGGGAATTGGGAAAGTTCCTTGGTCCTCAATATGCCCCATACTGTAGCTTTTTTAAAGTGGTGACATGGAAAACCCCACCACAGACCAATTAAATCAGCCTCTGAGGATGGAGTCCCAGGAAATTGGTATTTTTTAAGCTCCTTAGATGATTTTAATGTGCATCGATATCCTTAAGTTAGGTGATATAGACCAGTGCTTCTCAAACTTTACTGTGCATGTAGATCAACCCAGGAGCTAGTTAAATGTAAATTCTGATTCAGTAGGTCTGGGATTCTGCATTTCTAACAAGCTCCCTGGTGATGCTGATGCTGCTGGTCCATGATTCACAGAATAGCAGTGGGCTAGCGGGCTCGAGGTAGAAGCGAAAGAACTTGGTGCCCACTCAGGTGCACTGGTTTCTTTCCTGGCTAGGGCCACTGCCTAGCATTAGAGGAGCAGGCAGCTCACCACTCTCCTGTGGGCTCTGCCTCTGTGGCTCAGGTAGATGGTACAGATGTATAAGATGCAGGACTTTCTTACTGCACTCTCCCACCTCTTCAGGCTTAGGAAGGAGCTCAGGACTAATGGGCAGGCAAGTGCCTCTCTCCTTCCCTCTCCTCTTTGTTCTACCTGTAGCCATGAATGACTAAGGGCTGCAGTGGACTTCAAGGGTGTGTTCTTGACATGCAGGCCTAACCTTGGGGATTGGCTTCCCTACCTGGGGTGGCTATACCAGACTCATGGCCCTTTAGGGGGGTCACTATTTCCTTCTATGCCTGTGCCTGCCTTTCTGGGAACTCCTATCAAGTCCTTCCTTTGGTACGTTCTCACTGTCCTAATGATGGGAAAGCAGAGCTGGTTTTCTGCTGGCTTTAGGGAATCTGGCTGCTAGGAGGGGCTCTGAGGATGGAGAAGGGCCTTCTCCTGGGGGTGTGGTAGGATCAGGAGATAGGCAGGTGGTTGTGGCAGCTGGCTCCCCTGTCCTCGCAGCGAAACCATGTCACTCAGATGCTTCCCGGGTTGGTGTGAGGTCCCTTCCAACACCTCTTACTGCAGTTCCCCCACACCACCACTTGCCTAGAGACCTGTGTCATCTGCTAAGCCTGCATTGCCCCCTGTCAGAGAGTCTGAGGTATTGTTTTTTTTCTTCTTTTTAAATGTTTTATTTATTTTTGAGAGAGAGAGAGAGAGAGAGAGACAGACAGACAGACAGACAGACAGACAGACAGCATGGGCAGGGGAGGGGCAGAGAGAGAGGGAAATACAGAATCTGAAGCAGACTTCAGACTCTGAGCTGGCTGTCAGAAGCCCGACGCGGGGCTCTCATCCATGAACTGTGAGATCATGACCTGAGGCAAAGTCTGACGCTTAACTGACTGAGCCACCCAGGCGCCCCAAGAGTCTGAGGTATTGTTAGCTAAGCTCTGTGGGAACAAACACTTTTCAGGACCTCTCTGAAGTCCTGATGATTCCTAGATCTTTATCATAAGTCAGAAGTTGCAGTAACAAAAAACATGGGCACATGCACACACAGATTCAAGTGTGTGCACAGACTGAGGAGTCTTATAGTGGGGTGTGCACAGGTGTGCCCCCTGGTACCAGTCTTCATGGATCACGAACATAAGCAAACTTGACTATGGCTGTGTGCCAAGGCAGATGCTGGGGTGGCACTGACCTGATGCACTCACTCTGGGAAATGCACAGATGTTCTTCATCCCTGCCCCACTCCTATTTACCCCCAAAAGCCTTCAGGGCCTCCAGGGGCTCCAGAGCCTTCTCTTCTGACCCCTCAAATCTACATTAGTGTATGACCCTTGAAAAGCCTATTGTTTTTTCTGATCAACTTCCATCTTCCCGGACTCTTCCCTCCCTTGTCTACCCACCTGGCATCCTCTGAAATGCCATTTTCTCTTTTAACTTCTCAGTCTCAGCTGTCAGGATCTCATCCTGGATTCTCCTGTGGGAAGCACTGGAAAGAAGGAGCTCTCCCTGTCTCAAAAAACCCCAACAGCCTCCTTGGAGTCGCCTGGTTACAGGCACTAAGGAAATCAAGGAGATGTTGGGAGTATGATTGTGGCCAGAGCAGCTCTGCTGAGCCGGCAGCCTCCCCCACCCTCTAGCCCCACAGTGCCTGGTCCCATAGTCCCAGACCCACTGCTCTCTGACAGTGCTTGGAGGTAGGAAACAAATGGCTGCCTGGGTAGTCCCACAGCTTTGCTGCTGGCACTCAGTCTATCCTGGCCAGGAGAGCCTCCTTTGTTCCAGCTGCATGTTTCCACTGAGGCTGGCAGGGGTGCTGGGCACTCCCAGAGCTGAGGTGGGAGGCTAACCCAACCATTGCTCTCCAAGATTCCCACAGGTATGCACTTCGTCCGGCCACAGGAGAGAGCTGGAGCAGTCTTGGGAGGCTCCCTGGGAAGGGAGGGCTGGAAATCAATGAGAGATGGGGAAGGGTAAGCACTGGGGAAGCTGCCACATGAGAAGGGTAGGGGTCCTGAGTATAGGGAGACTGAGCTTGAACTCTGGCCCCAGCACTGCTACCTTGGTCGGCTGTGAGATTGTGGATGAGTTCTTCCTTTCTGAGCCTGTCTGGAGATCTATAAAATGTAGATAGTAAAACCTCTTTCACAGCATTTTGTGTGTGTTAAGTGAGATTTGGTTATCAAAGTTCTAGTGAACGTGCGGTATGATGCTGGGGAAGAGAATGATAATCGTTGAACATTTTGTATCCCTAGCTGGACTAGGATGGTCTACCCAGGGCCACGGAAGGGGATGGCTCCCTGAAGAAGGGGAAGGTGAAGACACAGCTATGGCTTCCTCCCCCCAGTAGTACTCCTTGACTCCAGACTTTCCTGAGAGTTGCTGTTGCTGCTGGGTTCTGTTCTTGGGCAGGGGCAGAAGAGTGAGAGGGGTATCGAGACACGCAGGGAAATGAGGCTCAAGAAAGTCTTCGCACGACATACAGAGGGTAGGGTATGGGGAACAGAGAGTAAATCCTTGCTGGCTATGATATGGAGCAAATATGCCAGCCCCCTCCATGCTTTTCTTGCCATTTCCAGATCATGACAACTAAAGGTGCTTGTCTGCTGGAGGTGAGGCAGCATACACCCAGGGTAGCTCAGCGTCAGCACCCACCCAGTCCCATTACTCTGCCTATTTCTCTCCCTCTGTTCCGTTTTAGAAGTTGAGGCCAGAAGAGCATGCAAGTGGCTCCGAGCAACAGGATTCCCTCAGTATGCTCAGCTTTTTGAAGGTAAGGCTACTCAGCTGCTACCCCTTCTCTACCCCAAAACTTGCCCTATCCCTCTGTTTTTCATCTGTAAAATGGTGCCAATCAGATCCTTTCTCCAAGCACACAGGAAGCTGTGTACCTTGGCTCTGCTCCTATAGTTACATCATAATGTCTACTGGGTCACTCTGGTTGGCTCTCATAAGCTCTGGTGTCACCTATGTGTTAAAGTACCTTGTTTGACCAGGGCTCTTACATCGTAACACTTCTGAGGATGCCATCTGCATAGATACAATATGGAGGGTGCATCCTGGTGTCCCTGACCTCATCTCCACTTCCCCATGGCCTCCTTTCTCTGTTTCCTTCATTTTTCTGTTTTTTCTTTAACGTTGGTTGTACCTGCCATTTTCTCTTTCCTCCTTCTTCCCAAACTCCCCACTGTACCCTGCCTTCAACCCCACCTTGCCAATAAAACAGTCTTTGTCCGGGTCACCAGTGACCTCCATGTGATCAAATTCACTGGTCACTTCCCAGTCCTTACTTAATCTCTCAGTAGCATTCAGCCACTCACATCATTTTCTGGAACACTCACCTGTCTTTGATGTCTCTTAGTCTCATTATAGAGGACTCTGCTTTCTCTCACTGATGTATAAATGTTGGGGTGTCCCAAAGCTCAATCTTGGTCCCTCTTCCCTCTCAACATTTCTTTCCCAGGAGATCCTTCTTGAAGTACCACCTATATTCTGGTGAGTCCCAAATATTTCTGTAAGACCTCATCCTCAGACTCAAGATTTGTCTTTTCATCCAGCAGCTCAGTATCTTCTTGGATGTCTGACAGGCATCTCAAATGTAACAGGTCTGGATTCCAACTCCTGAGGGCACCGCCATCCATTCAAGCCCCGCATCCAGGAATCACCCTTGATTCCTCTTTTCTTTCATCCTCTATATCTAATCTTTCAGCAAGTGCCTTTTCCCTCCACAGTATGTCTCGGATCAGTCCAGTTCCTGCCACCTTCACTGCCACATCCTGTGTGACCTGCCGTCATCACTCACCTGCTGTAGCGCACCCGCCTCCTTCCTGTGCTTCCTCCTCTGCTCTTTTTAAAAATTTTTTAAAAGTTTATTTATTTATTTAAAGAGAGACAGAGAGAGCAAGAGCAGGGAGGGGCAGAGACAGAATCCCAAGCAGGCTCTGCCCTGTCAGCACAGAGCCCGACATGGGACTCAAACTCACTAACTGTGAAATCATGACCTGAGCCGAAACCGAGTCAGCAGCTTAACCAACTGAGCCACTCTAGGCGTCCTCCTCCTCTGCTCTGCAATACACAGAGCCAGAAGGACCTTGTGAGCCTTGGGCCTCACTCTGTTGCTTCTGTGCTCTGTCACTCCTCTGCTGGTTTCCCAGCACACTCAGAATGAGGCAAGGTCACTTGTTTTATTCTGACTGACAAAACTATATGACCCAACTACTATTTACTCCTCTTCCCTTTGCTCACTACATTCCAGGCTCCTTTCTTGCTCACTTGCTCACACCATGTTCTTTTCTTCCTCAAAGCCTTAATGTTAGTCCTGCTTGGAACCCTCCTCCTAGGCTCTTGACGTGGCCAGCCCCTTCTTGTTCTGCAGGACTCAGCTCAGAGGTCACCACCTCAGAAAGGCCTCTGTTGACCACCTCTCTATGAGTAGCCACCACCCCTCCAGCCTCTCTTTACCCCATCATCCTGGCTAATGTCTTACATGAAGGCAGGAATCCCTTTGATCACGTTCACTGTTGTAGCCCCAGCACCTGGCACCAAGTCAATGCTCGATTAATATTAATTAAATGAATAAATGGGTTTGCTTTACCAGTAAGGCAGAGAGAGGTATGGGATTTCCTGGGTGCTCTGTCCTCTTACTGCATCTTCCTCTCCCCCCCCCCCTTCCTAAATCCCAAGGAGTGGATTCCCTTGCTTTGAGCAGTAGGAAGAAATGAGGTGCTGTTGGGATGCACACTATCCTTTCCGTCCTCACTCTCTTCCTGCTACCCCCAGTTCATCTTGGGCCAGGGAGGAGCTTCCTTGTCTTAGTATCCAGGGTTCAAAAGGGACTGGGGGAGCCCAGCTTGGCTCTTGGCAGCCACCCAAGGCCTGAGGCCTGCCATCTCCCACGGACCTGTCTTATTGTTGAGTCCTCTTATCCAGCTCAATCCTCCTTTCCTTCAGCCCTGGATTTGTTCCCAATGGTCAACCCGAGTTCCCTGGGCCCCTCCTTTACTCTAGTCTTGCTCCTTCTGCTTAGCTTTTGCCTTTCTGCCTCCTCCTTTCCCCGCTGCCCCCCCCTCCCCCGCAACTCAAGGGCTCCTGGCACTGAGTTTCTGACCTGACCTATACCACCCTCAACTCATCTTGGCTTTTCTCTGTCACACAGAAGGTCTGTTTCCCCTGGATATTGGCTCTGTGAAGAAGGACCACAGTTTTCTGGACGAGGACTCTTTGGGGGCCCTGTGCAGGTAGGAGGCACTAAGGGCCAGGCCTGGGAGGTCAGGGCTTGGCTTCGGGCTTCTTCATGGAAAGAAACAATCCCAGTCCCCCCTAACAGAGGAGGGGCCCCAACTGTAACAAAGCTGTTTTCTGTGTCTGTGACACCTCACCACCTAGGCGCTCTAGCTGGGAAGTCAAAATCTAGCCTTGATTCTTTTCTCCCTTCAGTTAGATTCCTGAGACATTCCTCTGATTTTCCCCCCTCTCTGCTTACACTGGTTTGGGCCTTGTTTGAGGGCAAACGATGACTTTTTGGATCCATTACAGTAGCTAACTTATTGCCCTTCCTGCTATTTCCCTCTTCACCTTGATCCAGCCTCTTTACAGCCACTAGATTCAGCTTCCAAGCAGGCACTCCTCTGCTCAGAGTGTGCAACTGCCTGCAAAGAAAAGTAAAACTTTTTTAGCATGAGGCACCTTAGCCGTCTGGCTTTGACTGACCTTATCAGCCTCGGTCTCCTCTGTCACACCAGTACTGGTCAGTTTACTGTTTCCCTCTCCACCTTGTCACAGCCTCTCGTGGAAGCCTGGGGTAGGAGTCCCTGCTTTTTTTCTCCTCCCAAATCCCATTTCTGTCCACCTGGAAGCTTTCTCTGACTGCCCACCCCATCTTCACGGAAGCTCCTTATCCCACTCTCTGTGTGCCTACCGTGTCTTCTGTCTATGCAGTTCTCGAACCTGTGCCATCTCTTTAGTGGTTTAGTCCACATGTGTAAGCTTCCAGAGGACAGAGGGCATAATTTTCCTAGCATTACGTCTGGCACTGAAACCTTCATGAGCACTGGGTCTTGGGAGAGGTTTTGATGGCTTGAGCATGTAAAGTCGTGGATGGCATCTTGGGACAGTCTCGATAGGTTATGCCCTGCAGGCTTTTGTTGGGAACCTTGGGTGAGCACTGCTTTATTTCCTTATAGAAGGCTGATGACCTTGAACAACTGTTCTTCGATGAAACTGGAAGTTCATTTTCAATGCAAGCAGGTGAATCATGGCAAGGGTGGGGTCTGGGTTCTTGTGGGGTCTGGGGTCTTGTGTCACCATGGGGAACCCAGGGTTTACACAGACCACTTGCAAAACTAGATCCAGTGTCTTAGGTGTCTGGGATGTACAGAGCAGTGCCTTGCTCCAGCCTGGGAGGGAGGTATGGGGGCTCTTATGAGCCTGATGGGTTTTGGCAAGCCTGGTCTAGAGTTTTAGAGTGTGAAAATAAGTACCATGGCCATACCACCCCCCTCAGCACACCTATCCACACTGAGTTACTAACAACTTAACCTAGTGATGACCCTTCCTCAGAGAAATCTATCGGCCCCTATTACTTGCTTTGTGATGGCGAGAATTCCTTCACTAGAGAGCAGAGACAGAATAACGTGGTGGAAAAATCATTGCCTATATGATCTTAGAAGTCAAGATCCCCAACTGTGTCCCTAGGAGGTCTTACACCCCTGAGCCTCATTTTCCCCATCTCTATACTCAAGAGGCCTTTCTGACTCTGCCAGTGTGGGATTACAGAAACCGAGAGGACTCTTAGTTCACATGTCGCCCTTCGAATGCTGGCCTGATGACCTCTCCTTTCCATGGAGTCGGTCTTTGTTAGTTTCCTCTGGAGCTTTCTCCACCAGAGGTCTGGAGCCAGGAGGGTCAGCTAAGCAGCCAGAGCCCTGGCCTGGGAAGCAGGAAACCCCTGGGGCCTGATCCCACCTCTGCCACTGACTGTTCGGTGGCCTTGAGCAAGCCTCTTCTGCTCTCTGGGCCTTGATTTCCCCATATTGCAAAATAGAAAATTAGAAAATCTAAAATCTCATTTCAGTTCCGGCACTCTGTGATTCTAATCTAAGACTATAGCCTAGAGACTTGGGAGGCTGCTGAGGACAAGTCAAGACACCTGGATTCTAACCCTGGCTTTGTCACTGACTTACTGCAAGACATTGTATGACCTTAGGCAGGTGACTTCTCATTTGTGGGTCTGAGTTTCACTATCTGTAAAATGAGGAGGGATTAGATTAATGAGATGACCATTACCATCTATCTGGGCTCTGTCTCTGACTCCTGGCTTACTCTGGTATTCCCAGAGCCAGCTCCCTATCTAGGACATGTCTTGAGTTAGAAAGTGGTATCCTTTATCTCAAAGTCCTCCAAGAATTTTGAGGCAGGGAGTGGAGTACAAACAAGCACGTGAGGACTACTCTGACCTGACCCTGTGGCTCCCTCCCCAGAATGAAGGCTCGGAAGAGGAAGAGCAGTGTACCATCAGCAACCATTGGGCTTTCAAGCGAGAAAGTAAATGCTGGTCTCATGTAGGCTCCTCTGACCTACTGGCCCCACCAAGCCCTGGCCTGCCAGTGACCTCCAGCTGTGAGAGCATCCTCACTGAGCTTAGTGCCACTTCCCTGCCTGCTGTCACCGTGAGCCTTTTGCCTGAGCCAGCAGAACTGCCTTTGCTAAGCTGTGCCCCCAGCCCAAGTGACCAGAAATTCCTCAGCCCCACCCAGGGCCAAGAGAGCCTCCAGGACAAAGCCAAGAAGCACCGTTCTCGTAGCTTCCTTAAGCACCGTGATTCTCTGAGGCGGAAGGAAAAGGGTGGCAGCCAGCAAGCAGAGCCTGAGCGTAGCCCAGCTACCTCAAAGAAGACCACCAAAGCCTCCTCTTTCTGCAGTCGCCGTGGCTTCCTCTCAGCTGGATTCTACAGGGCCAAGAACAGGACAGCCACCTCAGCTGGTGACAGTGGCACTAAGGCTCAGAGGGCTTGGGAGGCCTGGCCTGTGGCCGTGTTTCGGCATCCTCAGCGGATGCACCAGGGTGACTGTCTTGTGCACGTGCCCAGGGACCACAAACCAGGCACATTTCCTCGCTCCCTGTCCATTGAGAGCCTGTTTCCTCAGGATGGACACCGCCTGGCAGATTGGCAGCCAGGTAGGCCCTGGGGCTATGAAGGGCGCCGGGGCTCCTGTGGCTCCACAGGCAGTCATGCCAGCACCTATGACAACATGCCCGAGCTGTACCCAGCTGAGCCTGTACTGGCTGGGGCTGAAGCCAAAGATGAGGAGGGTGGGGGCAGCTACACCCACCTAGATGACATTCTCCAGCATGTGTGGGGGCTACAGCAACGGGTAGAGCTCTGGTCTCAGGCCATCTACACAGAACTGGGGAATAGGGATAAGGAAGAGGAAGAAGACGAGGAAGAAGAGGAGGAGGTCACTTCATCAGTAGAAATAGCCACAGTTGAGGTCGAAGGGCAGGCTGGGGCTCTGGCCCAATCAGAGGTTCTGGCCCATAGAAGGTCCTCAGCTCTGGGCCAGGCTGATGTTCGGCCAGTAGTCCCAGCTCAGGTTCAGGCTCAGGCTCAGGCTGAGCCCCTGGAACAGGCACAAGCTGAGGCCCCAGGCCCAGCCCAGGGTAATAAGCAGGAGGCAAATTCAGGTGGGGAACCCACCTCTGCCTCCAGCCTGTCTGTGGAAGAAGGACACTCCATTTCTGACACTGTGGCCTCCTCCAGTGAACTGGACAGTAGCGGAAACTCCATGAATGAGGCTGAGGCCACAGGCTCACCAGCTGGACTTCAGGCATCAGCACCACATGAACGACGAGATTCAGGCGTTGGGGCCTCACTTACTAGACCATGCAGGTGGGAGTTTTGAGTAGGGGTGGGGATAGAGGACCCTGTTGTGTCTCTTCATCTCTCCTGCTCCCCATCCCTCCTCCTCCCTTTCTTCTTTCCCCTCTGTTTCCTCCCTCCCTCTCTTCTGTATACAACTCTTTCAAGACATTTCTTGGTCTCCAGGCCCAGAGGCAGGTTCTTGATTGTCTCCAGGTTAAGTTCAGGGCCTACCTCTGCTATGGCCTTGAACAAATTCTAGCTCCACTTTGGGCATTCGTTTCCCCATGAGCAAATCATAGGTGTTAGAGGACATGGTCTCTGATCCCAAGCTTTACCATTCTGGGTTCTCAGAACTGCCCCTACACTGCAGTCTTGGAAGGGTAAGGGGATGGTGCTGCTTGCTGGCACTAGATGAGCCCGAGATCTGTGCCACCCTTGCTGACAGCACCGAGGTGACTGGGCAGCCTTAGAAAGTAAGATTAAGGTTTTCCACCCTGCGATCCACCCGGTAGCAATACTGACAGTGGTCCCATCTCCCTCCCTGAATTTGCTTTCTTTGGGAAGAATAAAGGGATCAGAAGAACTCATCCATTCCTAAGGCTTATCCAAACCTGCTCCTGTGGCCCTTCTGCACTCCCTCATCTTTCACCAGGAAGCTCCGTTGGCACAGCTTCCAGAACTCCCACCGGCCAAGCCTCAACTCAGAGTCGCTGGAGATCAACCGGCAGTTTGCTGGCCAGATCCACCTCCTGCATAAGGGCTCGCTGCTGCGACTCACTGCCTTCATGGAGAAGTACACTGTGCCCCAGAAACCAGGATGGGTATGGTGAGTGCTACTGGCTCCCTCCATGCCCCCACTCCAGGACCCTGGGAGGGTCATCCCCCAACGGTGGGTGTAAGCAGGAGGAGCCCAGAACCCAATAGCGCCAGGAAGCTGGAAGGGCCATGGCCTGAGAGGGCAGCGTGGCTTCCATATGTCTGTGGAGGATGCTCATGGGATGTGCAGGAGGATGTGTGCGATGTGTGAGGGGAATGGAAGGGTAGGGGACCTTAGGTCCTCAAGCTGTACCTCCTCCATCCCAACCTCCAGGCTGCTACCAGTGAGACTGTCCTACAATACAGCTTTGGCTGCTCTTCTCCTGATGAATATACCCTTCTGTCCCTGCCCCCATTGCCAGACAATAGGGTGTAGCTTCCTTCGCATCATGACCCTTTCATGTTCTGGCCATGCCCTAGCTGTTGGGTTCTCTAGCCTGCCACTCTCAAGCACTGCCACCATATAGGCCACTGAAGCCGATGCCCTTCCCTGAATGGGCCGTTCTCTTTTTCCTGCCTCTTTGCTTTTGTCCACGCTGTTCCCTCTGCCTGACATGCCTTTTCCCCATTTCTCCTCTGGGACTCACCTACCTATCCCTCAAGAGCCTGCTGAATTTCCACATGCTCCCTGAAGCCTTCTCTGATCCACTAGGTATAGTTCCCCTTCCTCATGGGTTTTCCCCTAAGTTCTTGGTCTGCTCCTGGCTACATATATTGCCACCGCCTATTGATAAAGTTATCTCCTTAACCAGACGGAGAGCTCCTTGTATTCCTCTGTAACTCCCCAGGGCCTGACACGCAGTAGGTGCTCAGTGAATGTTGACTCTGGGGACATGGTGTGTTTTTTATCCCCCTCACCACCACCTGAGCCCCCTGAGACTGCAGAGTCTCCAAGCTGTGTCAGGCCTTACCTCACACCTCTCATGGATCTCCTGTCATTCCCCCAAACAGGTCAGTGCCCAAGTTCATGAAAAGGAATAAGACCCCGGACTACCGGGGCCAGCATGTGTTTGGGGTGCCACCTCTCATCCATGTGCAGCGCACAGGCCAGCCACTGCCACAGAGCATTCAGCAAGCCATGCGCTACTTACGCAGCCAGTGCCTGGACCAGGTGAGCCCTGCTGGAGAACCTACAGAGAAATGGCACTGGGGAGGAAATCTAAGGCTGAGGAATTGGGGAGGGGAGCTGCTATGGCCTTTCTGGCCCACTAGAGACCTTTCTGAGCCTTAGGAAGGCCCAGCAAGGATGGAGCTGAAGCTCCTCTCTTCCCAGCTCTCTGCTAGCTTGTTTCTGGCCTAGGAACCATAGGCCCCATCTTTAGGATCCTACCTTAGCCTAAGTCCCTCTCTTCCTGCTCACTCCCACTAAAACCATATTTCTCCTTGACCCAAAGGCTATAAAAATCCTTCTCTTTGGTTTTGCCATTTTTCTCCTAACCCTGTGCAGTAGGAAACCTGCCAGGATTGGAAGTCTCTGGGGTGGCCTACTCTCCTGACGCCCAATCCAGGGCTGGCCTCATAATCTTCCTCCCCACCCTACCCCTGCCCTGCATGTCTCCCTCCCTTCCTTCCCTGCATGGGCCAGGTGGGTATCTTCCGCAAGTCTGGGGTGAAGTCCAGGATCCAGAACCTGCGCCAAATGAATGAGACCTCCCCTGACAATGTTTGCTATGAGGGCCAGTCGGCCTATGATGTGGCCGACTTGCTGAAGCAGTATTTCCGGGATCTACCAGAGCCTATCTTCACCAGCAAGCTCACCACTACTTTCCTGCAGATCTACCAGTGTGAGTCACCTGCATCTATCCCCAACAACCTGCTCCATTCTCAATCTCCCTGAATCCTGGGGCTTGTGAAAGATAAACCTGGTGTGGGCAAATCTAGCCACGTCCATGAGCTCATTGGAAGATTTGCTATCTGGACAGGCCTTTGGAGGCAGATCACGTTCTATTCCCTAAACCCATTATATGGAAAGATAGACTGAGGCCCTGAGGAAAGGCAGGGGCTTACCTAAGGTGACTTGTACATTAGAGTGGGGCTTGATCCAGTACCCAGAGACCGCCCAGAGCCCATCTTTACCCTTTCCTTTCACTGACTGACCTCCCTTGGGACCTCTGTGCCCTCTGCATTCCTAGAAGCAGACTTGCTGCCATAAGCTCTAGGGGAATAAGAAAGTTGTTTTGCTATTCCTTCCTCACAGTTCTCCCCAAGGATCAATGGTTGGCAGCAGCACAAGCTGCCACCTTGCTGCTCCCTGATGAGAACCGAGAGGTCCTACAGACTCTGCTCTATTTCCTAAGTGATATTGCCTCTGCCGAAGAAAACCAGATGACAGCTGGCAACCTAGCAGTGTGTCTGGCACCTTCCATCTTCCATCTCAACATCTCCAAGAAGGATAGCACCTCACCCAGGTGAAACAGGACAGGGTGTGGCAGGGCTGGGCGGGGAGGGTTTGCGCCTCCTTGGACTGTTGGTCCTTGATGGCCTGCCCTACAGTTCCCCAGCGTCACCACAAGGGGTCAGCCTGGCGCTTCAGAGGCCTGAGACTGGTTGGATGTTTTGAAGCAAGGCCTTCTAAAGAGCAGCCGGTTGTTTTGTGTTTAGGGGAGCTAGAAGCCAACCAGTCAGCCATCCTGTCTTATGCCCATGTGTCACCCTCTCCTCCCTGCCCTTCCCTCTAGGATCAGGAACAAATGCAGCCTGGTTGGCCGGCCAGGCCCTAAGGACCTGAGTGAGAACATGGCTGCCACCCAAGGCCTATCACACATGATCAGTGACTGCAAGAAACTTTTCCAAGTGAGTAATTCTAGGCCCACACCCAGGGGAACTATCAGGCCATGGGTTTGTACCCCAAGTCAGGGAGAAGGCCCAACTTGACGCATGCCCCTCAACTTCCAATTCTTTTCCCATAAGGTTTCTCATCTACCTCACTGCGGTAGTCAGGCCTCTCCACGCCCTTAACACGGACCTTAGAGATCCCGTGGGCTCTGGGAATAATGGTCCTTC
Source organism: Hyaena hyaena (assembly GCF_003009895.1). Taxonomy (NCBI): domain Eukaryota; kingdom Metazoa; phylum Chordata; class Mammalia; order Carnivora; family Hyaenidae; genus Hyaena; species Hyaena hyaena. Next base: position 319,488 of record NW_024081168.1, read on the forward strand.
ACCCTCTGTTGTTCCCCATGGCCCTAGTGTATGTGTGCTCTCCCAGGTTCCCCAGGACATGGTGCTGCAACTGTGTGGTTCCTACAGTGCAGCCGAGCTCAGCCCTCCTGGCCCAGCCCTGGCTGAGCTGCGGCAAGCCCAAGCTGCTGGCGTGAGCCTGAGTCTCTATATGGAAGAGAGTGTCCAGGAGCTGCTGCGTGATGCTGCTGAACGCTTCAAGGGCTGGATGAGTATGCCAGGGCCCCACCACACGGAGCTGGCTTGCCGGAAAGTGAGTAGCACACTATCCGTGGCTGCCATGGGGCTGGGAGAGGGCGTGGCGCATGCAGGGGAGGCCAGGAATCCCAAAGGAAGGAGTTCGCCTGCCAGTCTCACTGTGCCTTGGCTTGATCTTGGAAGGTGTCAGCCAGCAGAGCAAGTTCCTTAAGGAGTTGAGAACCAAATGAGACCAGGGGCTCTCTTTTGGACTTCGCCTGCCAGGATTTCTATACCAAAGCCCCAGTCCAGACAAGGCACTACTTACAGAGCCTCACGTCCAATATCTTTCTGCACCATGGTCATGCTGAGCTCTGTACACTTCCACCTTTGTGCCTCTGCCCCCACTTTCCTGCTGCCTGGACTGACCTGGCCCAAGCATCACACATCACATTTCCCAAAGCCACTTTAAGCCTTGCCTTGGTATGCGCGCTCCTTCATTCAGGGCCTCCTGTCATGTCCCAAACTGGAGATGACTTCTCTCTGTCCCCCTCTTGGCACTAGCCGTCTTCTTTCTTGGATTCTCATTACAAGTAAGACGGCAAGCCTGAGGTTTGCTGTGTATAAACCAGTCTAAAATCTCCCTTACGGGATTGGGATGAGAAGCTCGTGCAGTGCCCGGCACATACAAAAGACTTTGCTGTGCCCATGTTCTACTTCCTGCACTAGATGGTGAGTTCCTTGAGGATGATCACCACCTTCTCTTCCTGTTCACTTCCAGAAGTTCCAAGCACTATGTCCGTTTTGTGGTAGAGCCTTGTAGGCCCCAGAAAACTTGTGTCTCGTCATTTCTTTATGCTTTTGACTAGGTGGAGAAGCAGACATTGCAGAGAGGAGAGAGAGAACAGGGAACACAGGAAAGGCCTGTCTGGATCTGGCTGGGGTTAGCACAGTAGCCCTACAGCCTTCCCTTTTCAGGGGCTGAAGTGAGGGCAGGCTGGAACTGGGCGTGGGGTGGATGTTCTCCAGCTCTGACAGTTGTCCCTTGTCCCCACTCATGTGGCTGCCAGGTGCCCGATGGGCACCCCCTGCGTGTGTGGAAGGCGTCCACTGAGGTGGCAGCCCCTCCAGCTGTGGTGCTGCACCGTGTTCTGCGGGAGAGGGCCCTCTGGGATGAGGACTTGCTACGGGCCCAGGTGTTGGAAGCCCTGATGCCGGGTGTGGAACTGTACCACTATGTCACCGACAGCATGGCACCCCATCCCTGCCGCGACTTTGTGGTGCTCCGGTGAGAGCTTCTGGTTGTCATCCTGCTGTGCTTGGGGAACCAGGGAGGTGGAGTGGGAATGGACACCAGGAACGTGAGTGTGTGTGTCCCTTCCCCACAGGATGTGGCGCTCTGACCTGCCCCGTGGTGGCTGTCTGCTTGTCTCCCAGTCCTTGGATCCCGAGCAACCTGTGCCAGAGTCAGGGGTGAGGGCCGTGATGCTCACTTCCCAGTACCTCATGGAGCCTTGTGGCCTGGGCCGCTCCCGGCTCACTCACATCTGCCGCGCTGATCTCAGGTACCAGGCCCCTTTTGCCCTGGCACTCTCCCCATCTCTGCCCCCTGCCATTGCTTCCAGGGGGCTGGGGGAAGGTCCTTTCTCCCTCCTGGGAAGGGCTCCAGGGAAGAACGCATAGCTCATGCTTACCTGCTTCTACCTCCCCAGGGGCCGTTCTCCTGACTGGTACAACAAAGTCTTTGGGCACCTGTGTGCCATGGAAGTGGCAAAGATCCGGGACTCCTTCCCCATGCTGCAGGCAGCTGGCCCTGAGACAAAGTTGTGAGCCTCAGCTTGGTCCCAGGGAGGTGCCACCCAGGTCGCCTGGCACCAAGGGAGTGAGGGAGTAAAGAGAACAGAGCAGCCCCCGGATGTTGCTTCCAGGGGCAGAGCCAGGCCCTTGAAGCTCCAGCTGACTGTCCTCTCTGCTTCCTAACACTCCTCCACTCATACAGGGGAGGAAAAGAGACTTTCATTGCCCCACGTCCAAGCTTGTGTTCTGTCCTTCCAAGAGAGAGGAGCCATTTTAGGACCAGGAAGACTGCTGCTTCCCTCCAGGCCCACGGAGCCACCATCAGTCTGAAGCCTTGCCAGCTCCTCCACCTGCAGGGGAAGGAGGTACAGAGCAGCGTGTGCTTCCAGCTCTTTGCCCCCTGAGAGGCCAAGCCATCCTGTTTGGTGCTAGTGTCCCCTTGAGGTTGGCAGGAGGCTCTGGTCCTGCCTTGAGGCCTGATTTTGGCCCCGAACTGGCTTTTCCACAGAAATTGGACTAGAGAAGATGAGCACAGGGCAGCTACAACCACTATGAGCTGTTATATTTGTGTAAATACGATGCTGAGTTTTATAAGGCTGATTTAAAGAGTGAGCACTGACAGGTTCCTAGTAGGTGACATGACGATCTGGAATAGCTTGGGATATGGTAGTGGGGGGAGGGGACTTCCTTTTTCAGGTCTCGGGAGACCAATGAACTAGTCTCCCCAGTTTGGGCCCCATACTTTTTCTGCCACTCCCTGGTGTCCTGTGTGGCCTTTGGTCATACACTCTTATGTCTGGAGAGCCAACAAGCTCACTCCCACTGCACAGGCCAAGCAAAAACAGATGGTGGTAAAGAGACACATATCTGTGTCCATATCCCTTCTCCTCCTCGTCCTGCCTGTGGTAGCTGGCTGATGTAACATCCCCTGCCTCAAGCAGAGACCTGGCCCCTGCCTCAGGCAGCCAGCCAGACAGAGGGAAGGGCCTAGTGTCATCTCAGCCAGCTGGGGCTTGATCCAAACCCGATCCATCCCACCTATCTTGGCTTATGTGGAATTTCCAATGACATTCAAATGCCAACTAGTGCTTTATTTTTCTTTCAGCTCAATAAACTGGGGTGGCATGGATCCCAGGCAATGTTGTAATTTTTAAGCCTATTTTATTTGTACCTATAAATACTGTACAGTCAGAATATATATATGTATTTGTATATATAGATAGATAGATAGATAGATAGATATAGATAGATACATATATATGCACATCTATATATGCACACATATTCTGTCCAGACTATATTATAATCTGTGGGTGCAAGCAGGGGTCCTGAAAACCTGAGAGGGTAGGGCACTTAAGATGAGGGAGGTGGAGACCCGGAACCGTGTGACCCCTCAGCAGAACAATAAAGCATTACTAGAGATGCACTCTGGCTATGTGGCTGTCTTCACTGAGACGATGGGTTAGGGACTGAGGGCGGGTTATGATGTGGGCTTAGTGTTAGGGTCAGAAATTGTGAACGTTCATAGTGTAGGACTCAAGGGAAGGCCACGGGAGGAATGGGAAGGGCCTCAGCTCTTCTCTTTGGGAGGCAACTTCAGGGTGAGGGAGGTAGGACTCCAAGAAGCCAGGGCCTGGGCAGAAGCTGCAGACCCCACCCCCTGATCTGGCCAGGGTCCCCAGTCGGAGTGGTCCATAAGCATGATCTCAGGCATCCTGACAGTGGCCCTGGGGAGAGATGGCCGCCATGGCTATGTTGTCCTTCCTTCACCTACTACACTCAGTTGAAGCTTAAGGATGAAGAGTGGAAACCCAGCCCCAGAAGGCTTCAAGACTGTTTTCCCCATAAGCCAGCCTAAGAGAGGTTGGAGTGCCTGAAGGCAGCCCCTGGTCTGGCTCTGGTGGCCTGAAAATCCCAGGGGGCTAGGAAGGTCCCCATGTCTTTACTTCTTCATAGGAAAAGGCTTTCTTTGCCACACTTCTGTAGCCATAAAGTTCCCAAGCTCCCAAGGGCAGCTAGAGAGAGAGTATAGGCTTTGGAATTCAATCTATATTTGCATCCATTGAGTGCTATTGACTAACCTGGGGCAAACGTCCTGCTGCTCTCCCTCTATTTGGCCTCCTCATGGGCCAAATGGGCCAGTGACACATGGGCACAAACCTGGCTCGGTAAATGGTCAGTTTGCCCTGCCCCACTCAGCCTGAACAGGTTGAGGTACCTGTCAAGTCCCACTTCCCTGTCACCTTTCATTCTCTTCTTTAGGGTTCAGCTGCCCTACATCTCTTTGGCCTTTCTTCACTGCTGCTGCCAGGAGATCTCAGCCTTGGGAACAAGGTGGAATAGAGGTCTTGTCAGTCTCTTGCCTTTGGGAAAACAATGAAGGCACCCCACATGTGGGTATGGGTGATGGGAGATGGCTCAAGCCGTGTTGGTGTTAAGGGACACCAGGGTAAAGCTCCAGCCAGTAGTTTGAGCCAGGCAGCCAGGGGTACCTTCTGGCACAAGCACTGCCTGACCGGGTCATGAAGGAGGCTGTAGTGATGGTACAGATGATGAGGTAATATGAAAATGACCACCCAGGTGATGGTCGCTAGGAGACAGATAGAAGAGTTGTGTATAGGGGAGATCCTGGGGAGATCCAGAGAATTCCTCCAAACGTTCAGCTCTGGACTCTCACCCAGGACCAGCTGCCCAGTGTAGTTCCCCATCTCTGGCATTCTGGGAGAGCTAGTGCCAGGTTAGGGAGCTTCTCTGGGCCTTAGTGTCGTTCCCTTGCATAAAGCAGAAGCTCCCATTGCTGCCTCTGTGCCTGGCCCATTGTGCAGTCAACGAATGGACCACCATGGCCTATAGATGTTGGAGTGGGTATCATGATGATGGGAACTCTCAATTCCACACACATGGCAAGCACTGCCTATGACCATTTCTAGCCCTCAGTCATTACCTCAGCCTACCCTGACCTGATCTCTTCCTTTTTCTGATGCTAGAGACAATGCTCACCTTCAAATTGCCAATCCTGTTTCCTATATTTTCCCTTCCTGTGTTTCCCTTGACCCAGAATCTCAAAGAAGCTGGGCGGTGGGAGAATCTCACATAGGAATGAGACAATCTGTCTGGAGCTTTTAGTCTCCAGTGCCCTGTTCCTAGAGTGGCTGACGGTAGATGGTAGACAGACTCAGGTTCAAATTTAGCTATGTCATTTCCGGGCTGTGATCTTAAGTGACACCTAACCTTTTTGATTTCCTTTTCCTCACAGAAGATGAAAGCTAACAATTATTTATATACTACAATGTTGTTGTTAGGGTTAAATGAGTCAATGGCTGTGAACGTGGCTGCACAGTGCCTAGCACATGATGAACGTGAATAAATGGTAGTCTCCTCTGTTTTGCCTCCTACCTGCCTCCTCCTTGCCAGTCAGGCTCTGGCAGAGAGCTTGGGCTCGGGTGGATGAGTGGGTATGCACATTATATTCTGCACATTATATTCTGCTTTAGCATCAGGTCCCTACCTACCTCCTTGGCTCTCATACCCCCATAGCCTTAGTTGCCACTGTTCTGGACGTATCTACCTCCTCATTAGGCTCAAAAAATCCTAGTGGCCTTTTTGCATCCTAACTACTGATTGGTTTCTGCTCCACGTCCTCCTTGAGAATTTGTCTCTGTGGCCTTATCTTCCCTCTCAAAGCCCTCCTTCCTCCACACAAGGAGACCTCTTCTCAATTCTTTGATTGCAGCTCTTGGCCCTCTTTCCTTGCCCCTTCCACTTCTCTTCTTCCTCGGTCCCACCTCAATCTCAATCATTCCTCTCAAGTTTTTCGTTTTCCTCCTCCCTGCCTCAGCTTGCTCATAAGGGACCTCACTGACATCTATGGTTTCAGCTTATACTTCTGTGCAGATGTCCCCCCCACCGCCCCCAGTCATTCCCAGAACTTCATCACTTCTTTGAGCTCAGGTCAGTATTTCCTGCTGTATAAGTGGGCCTCTCAGCTTGGAGGCCCCATCTCCATATGGATATCAGACTCACCAGGCCCAAGCCAAATTCAACATCTTCTCAGACATAGTCTACTCCCTGCTGCCTGCTCTATCTCTGTTAGGACTGTTATCTTCCTGGCTGCACAGCTCAGATCCCCAAATCAGCCAGAACTCCTCCCTCTCTTTCACCTTCTCCCATAACCAATACATGCAGGCATCCATCCATCAATCCAAACACTCATCTATTCTGCCATTCAACAAGTAGTTGCAGAATGTCTGCCATATGCCAGACGCAAGGCACAGAGAATCGAGCAATGACCAAGACTGAAAAGGGTCCCACCTGCTCTTAGCACACATCCGAGTGGATTGGTGAGTAGAAGGAAGTCGACAATAAACACATACACAAGCTAACTTCAGCTATGATAAGGTTGATGAAGGCAATCAAGGAGGGTAAGGCAGTGGTGACTGATCAGGGAAGGCCTCTCTGAGGAAGTGATGTGTAGGCCAAGCCCTAAGAGAGGAGAAGGAATCAGCAATGCAAAGATCTAGGGGAGGAGTTCTAAGCAGAGGAAATAGTGAGCAAGTACAATGGACCTGGGGTGGAGACAAAGTTGGCATTTCTGGGGCTGAGCAGCTGGTTAGCATGCTGGAATGCAGGGAGCAAGGGGAGAGAAGGAGATGGCATTGGAGAGGTAACTAGGAGCCTAGATGATATGAGCCTAAAGGGGAGCTAGCCACATGCTGTCTGAGCTACCTCTACCATGTCTCCTGTATCTAGCTTCTGCACAGAGTCTGAGGCACCCAGTTCATATTGCATGCCTTTCCACCAAGATATTAGGAAGAAGCTTTTACCTCCTTTCTCTCTTCTCCAACCCATTTCCACCTATACTTAGTACTAGGTGAATCTTTCAAAAATCGAGTGTCATCCTACGTTTTTCAGACTGTGGCATTCAGGACCCCAGAATGTGGCCTTGACCTGTTCACCAAATTTCTTCTTTTCACTTCCTTTCATCAGCCATGTGCCTGACATGCTCCTTTAGTTACCTCTGCCATCAGGAGATGTAGAACTGTCTTGGATTTTGAGGACCCAGGCTCAAGTCTCAGCTCTGTCAGTTCTTAGCCGTGAGGGTGTGGGCAAGTTTTTTAAATCTCTTTTTGGGAACCCAGTTTTCCCATACATAAAATGAAGCTTAGAGAGATGTGAAGATTACTTAGCAATGTAGGTCAATCATGACAAAGTGCCTAACCTTATCAGTCTGGCAATGCCCAGTTCCATCCAATATATCCCCACCATGAAGCTGTCCTTTCCAGCAAGGTTTGTTTACTCCCTCTTCTGAGTCATCATTGCCCTTTGCATCTGTTTCAAAGTTTCCATTGTGCTTACGTCTCCTTTTAGGGTTCTTTGGGTACAAGTCACATGACCCCCATTGGCACAGGAGCACCTGGGATCAGGATCATAGTGAGGTTCAACCCTGAGTCCTTTATTCTTCCCACCTCAGAGAGGCAGGGAGGCCTTGGTGGAAAGCATCTGGAGACACACAGAGGCGGATTCAAGTCCTGGCTCTGCCACTTGTTAGCAGTGTGATCTTGAGCAAGAGACTTTGCTCTCTGATCCTCAGTTTTCTCATCTGTAAAATGGATGTTGAGTGGAGCCTATGCACCTAGCACAGTGCCTAGTACCTTAATGGGAATAAAGGGAGTGTTTCATCACCATTTATTATGTTGGCTTGTTCACCTCAAGCCCTTGCTTTACAAGGTTCCCTCTACTTGGCATGCCCTCCTTTATCTCCTCTGGCTATTCACACCCTTCTAGACTCAGCCAGCTTTTTCTCACCAACCCACCCCTGAGCTCATGAAGCACTTTTTGAATGGACCCTCAAAAAGCACTTTTTATCACACACAACTAACCTCAAATGGACAAGCCTGTCTCTTTGCTTACACTATGGCATCAAGGACAGGGACCAAGTGAGAGTTATTTCTGTGGCCCCAATGTCCAGCATGAGATCTGTTCTAGAAGATCCAGTGTCAGGGAATGTATGCTGAATGTGGCTGCATGTTTGTGTGTAGGAGCAGGGAGACACGAGAGAGCATGAGGTGGGGAGTGTGAGGGTGGGTGCACTGGAACCCAAAGCCTGGTAGAGTGGGTGAGAACAGCATCAAACCCTTCTACTGCTTAAGAGGGAACACAGTGCCTACTGTATAGCAGGCACCATGCCATGTATTTTCCAATACAAGATGTCCTTTCAACCTCAAAAGTCTCCTGTGAGGTGTTAGCACCTCCTTTTTCTGATTGGAGATCTCAGAGTCTGAGAAATAAGGTGCTTGCCCTGGAGTACACAACAAGTAAGGGGCTGAATGGGGACTTCTGCCCAGACTCTTAAGCCTGTCTTTTTTTTTTTTTTTAACTTTTTTAAATGTTTATTTATTTTTGAGAGAGAAAGAAAGGGACAGAGACAGAGCGTGAGTGGGGGAAGGGCAGAGAAAGAGAGACACAAAATCAGAAGCAGGCTCTAGGCTCTGAGTTATCAGCACAGAGCCTGATGTGGGGCTTGAACCCATGAGCTATGAGATCATGACCTGAGCTGAAGTCAGATGCTTAACCAACTGAGGCACCCAGGTGCCCTATCTTAAGCCAGTCTTCATTCCACTGGAGCCCAGTACAAAGGGATAGTACACTCCTACTTCCTGCTGCTGGCTTCAGTGTGTGTGTGTGTGAGGGGCAGTAGAGGGTGAACTGGGAGTGGTAGGTATGAGAGCTGTTGAACAAAGGAGGAAGTGTATTTGAGGAATGCTGGCTGAAGAGCAGTCTGGCCAGGAGAGAGGGAAGAGGGCCAGAGATGCCAGGATGAACAGTGATGTAGGAGGTTGCCCTCCTCTCCCTCCAACCCACCCTCACAGCCTGCTGGGAGTTGGCCTTTTCTGCGCTGCCTTGGCTTCTAGATTCCAGCAATGATTCAGAGGTCCATAGGGTGGTCTCGGCCTGCCGCCACGCCTCTAAGACAAGCTGGTGGTGCCTTGGTCAATGGGGAGGGCCTAGGACTGAGCAGAGATGAAGGCTGCATCTGGATTTTCATGGGCCATTCCTCTATAAGCAATACTTAAAAATATATTTTACAGCTGCATTGGTATAAAGGTAAACGTTATTTGGGTTGCACTATTCATTATATATTTGGTGTTATTATACTCATTTTTTCCCTCTGAAGTTAAAGTAAATTAAGATTAAAACATTTTCCTGTGCCCTAAATGCTGGGCCTACTGATAATGCCTAATGATAAGTTGGCCCTGGTAGAAGGCAGCACAGAGCCTGTATTAAAGTAAAAACATTACAGCTCAGGGGCAGCTGGATGCCTGACTCTACACTGCAGGTGATCTAGCATGTGCAACTGTAGAGGCACTTCCTGCCTCCCTTGTTGGAGTATAGACAACTCTTCTCAGTTTCTGACTCCACCCTAGCTATGCTTCCTAGTCTAGAGAGGCAAGCAGGTTTCTGTCAGGGCCTCTAACTGACTTCTATGTCTCTGGACAAGTTCCTTGTTGCCAAGGGAAAGCAATATAGCCCAGGGCTCATGACCGGGAGGCAGAGCGCCTGAGGTTCCCAGCCTTCTCTCCTCTGAGTCAGCAGCTGAATCAATGGCTCCAGCTTGTCCATTTAGTGGGACACATTGTCCAGGTCACAAAATAATGCCGGCATAAACAAGTGCTGCTTGTATGAAGTAAATGGCCATGTCCTGGCTTGTGACACCTTTATGAGGGGAAGAAGAGGAGGTGGGAGGAAGGTGAGATGGGGGCTAAGGGCTAAGGGTGCTAAGAACGGAGGCAGGGCCCAGGGCCTAGGGAAAGGAAGAGGAACCAGAGAAATAAAACCCAGCCTCTCTCAGTGTGGTTGACAACTCATATACCTGTTTTCTCATTAGATACTCACAAAACCCTGAAGGTAGGTAAACTTTTGGTCTCCATTTTAGAAGTGCGGAAACTAAGTCTCAGAGAGGTGAGGGAAGGTACTTGCCCAATGTTACACTAAGCTAGTTAGTACTGGAGCTAGATTTGAACAAATTGGGCCTGTGTGACTCAGTGTTGGGTGGGTAGGAAAATATTAGTCAATGAGGTGGGTGGGGAGAACGGGTGAGGCAGGAGTGCCTTTTCTCGTCGTTTCACTTGTCTGGGAGGCCAGGTCAGTCTCCTTACTGTCTCCCATGAAGTACAGTTGATTTGTTTCCAAAACATCTTCAGGTGGGCATCAACATAACAGTAGCTAACATTTATTCAGTGCCTCCCATATGCCAAGCACTGCCTGTACAATTTGCATGCCTTTCCTCCTCTAATGTTTAGTGTGCACCAATCACACCAAGCAGTGCTGCACCCTTTCTATGTATTAGCTCATTCACTTTTTACAACAATCCTATGGTTAATAGACTCATTTTTTTCTTAAATAGTTTATTGTCAAGTTGGTTTCCATATAACACCCAGTGCTCATCCCAACAAGTGCCCTCCTCCATGCCCATCACCCCCCTTCCCCTTTCCCCCACCCCCATCAGCCCTCAGTTTGTTCTCAGCATTCAAGAGTCTCTCATGGTTTGCGTCTCTCCCTCTCCCCCACTATTTCCCCCCCTTCTTCTCCCCCATGGTCCTCCGTTAAGTTTCCTCCTAATCCACCTATATGTGCAAACATATGGTATCTGTCCTTCTCTGCCTGACATATTTTGCTTAGCACAACACCCTCAAGTTCCATCCATGTTGCTACAAATGGCCAGGTTTCATTCTTTCTCATTGCCATGTAGTATTCCATCGTATAGATGAACCACATCTTCTTCTTTTTTTTTTTTTGTCAAAAATGGGTGTCTTTTATTTTCTTCTTTATTCAGTGTGTTATAAGATTGTTTTATTTTATTATTATTATTATTTTTTACAAATAGTTTATTGTCAAGCTGGTTTCCATATAACACCCAGTGCTCATCCCCACAAGTGCCCTCCTCCATACCCATCTCCCCCCTCCCCCCCACATCCATCAGTCCTCAGTTTGTTCTCAGCATTCAAGAGTCTCTCATGGTTTGCCTCTCTCCCTCTCCCCCACTATTTCCCCCCTTCTTCTCCCCCATGGTCCTCCGTTAAGTTCCTCCTAATCCTCCTATACGTGCAAACATATGGTATTTGTCCTTCTCTGCCTGACTTATTTCGCTCAGCATAACACCCTCAAGGTCCATCCACGTTGCTCCACATGGCCAGATTTCAGTCTTTCTCATTGCCATGTAGTATTCCATGCTATAGATAAACCACATCTTCTTGATCCATTCGTCCGTTGATAGACACATAGGCTCTTTCCATGTTTTGGCTGTTGTGGAGAGTGCTGCTATGAACATTGGGGTCCATGTGCCCCTAAGCATCAGCACTCTTGTGTCCTTTGGGTAAATTCCTAGCAGTGCTATTGCTGGGTTAATAGATCCATTTTATGGATGAGAACAACTGCAACCCAGAGAGGTGAAGGGGCCTACCCGAGATCACAGAGCTAGCAAGTGAGGGACCCTGAATTTGAAGCTTGGGCTGTCAGACTCTAAACACCAAAGAAAAGCTATTATTGGGCAGGACAGTGGGCATTAGATCTAGTGGGATAAGCTTGGCAGAGTGAGGGGGCAGAAAATGGAGCCCAGACAGAGAAGAAGCAACACATGACCATTCTTTATCCAGAGATGGTAAGAAGTGGTTTCCTTGTCTATGGAGGAAAAAGAGGAAGTAGGTCTAGGGAACAGCTTCAGAGATTGGGAGCACTTCCCCATTCTGTGGATCACTAAAGCACCACTTTCCTGGTAGCACCTTACTTGGCGACAGAGGCTGTCCAAAATGACTCTCGTGAGGCTTGGAGGTTGAACCAGAATTTAGGGAGGACATGCAAGGACTGAGATTGTCTGGCAAACAGCAGGACTGAGTTCATTTTTGGAGACCAGCTCACAGGGACAGGTGGGAGGAACAGAAAAGGGCCTGAGCCCCAAGCACCACATTTCCCATCACCAGCCCCCTCCTAGGCCAGGTCTGTTCCTGACTATATATTTGATTATTTACACCTGAGTGGCAAACTTACTTGCTACTCTGAGGTTTAGAGACCCAACTTCTCAGGAGAATTTGTACCCCTGTCGTCCCACAAGATGAAGAGCTAAAGGATAGTGCACAGTGCCACCACATCACTGAACTAGGTGCACCACCAGCTGAGGCCTCGGTTCACTGGGGATGGCATGATGAGGAAAGGCAACAGGAGAGCACTGTCAAACACCTTCATGCTACATAGGCTACTTTCATCTGAATTCCACAAGGGGCCCATGTGCTGAAAGCTTATAGACCCATTTTACAGGCCAGGGAAACAGACTCAGAGAGGGCGAGGAAGTGAGAGGAAACATGGGAGATGTGTCACAGGGCAGAGGTTCCGAGGAGGCAAGATTTTATCCTCATGGGGTAATGTAGAGGGAGTACCATTTTAAAGTAGCGTTTGAGAGAAGCCAGAGGAGTTGGGACAATTTGGGGAGGATGGGAGGAGATACCATGGAAGAGAGAAGACTGTGAGCTAGGGTCAGCAGCTGGGAGAGCACAGGTCCCACCTAGTGAACTTGAGGAACTGGGTTGCCAGGTGAGCATAGTAGAGGCAGGGAGAGAAGGGGGATGGGTCCGGAGAAGAGGCTCCTCACAGGGAGACTTTGAATTGAATCCCCTATGGCCTAGGCCACAGGGAACCATTGAGGGTTTTTGAGCAGGAGAGGAGTATGCTGAAAACCATGCTTAAGGAAGATAAACCTGGCATCCTAGTGTGATGACGTTAGGAGGGGGAAGGTGTGGGAGCAGGAAAACCAATGACAAAGCTGTTTCCAAGACTCCTTGAAAGTAGGTAAAGATTTTGGACTGGGAGCCAAGAGGGGTTCAGTTCTAGACCCCATACAGCCACTGAGTTATTGTCCATCTTCTTCTCTTGGCTTCAGTGTTCTGGTCTGCACAGTGATTTGGGCTTTGGTTCTCCAAGGATCCTACAGCCAACACATCCTGTAGCTCTAACTTGCCAAGGTCCCTCCAAGAGTCTCTGGAGAAACCAACTCAAAGCCTTGGCTACTCCTGTCACATGGACCAGAGGATTGAAAAGGTGAAGGTGCCTTAGGGGTAGTAAAGCAGAGTTGGCAGTGTGGGAAAGTGTGCTGAGAGAAAGGAGTTTCTTATATCACAATGACGGCCCTACAGCCCTGAAACACGGAGGTGCTCAGACCACTGATATTGTAGTACTCCAGGTCCCTCAGTGTAGAGCAGTTGGAGGGTTGAGCCCAGGGACACTCCTGGAGGCACTGACTTTTCCCAGGTATCCCATGGTTATGGAAGATTACCTAGAGAGGAGAAAAAACAAGGAGTTATGAGCCTCAAGTTATAAGGCTCAGCCATGGTGAGCACTTCACAGGACAGGTAAGATCTTTAAAAGACCCAGCTGGGCTCTAAAAGGAAAGTGGCACATTGTCCTAGTACTTGGACTTGCAAATAAATGTCATCTTGCTATTAATACACTGGCAGGTCCCAGTCCTCCCCCAGCCCCTTTCCCATTCCCACCCTAGTAGATCTAACCCAAACCCACTTCCAAGTCCTCACAACTTGTTTGGATGGAAGTGCTCAGGCCTAGCCAAGTGTTGGCTCCCGGAGTTCTGGGTTTTACTGCCAAGCAGACAAGGGGCCTGGCAGGGAAAAGGCCTCAGAGAGGTACTGGGAGCTTTGGAGTGGGGCCGGTCTAGCTCACCACCAACACCAGAGCCTTCCCAGGAAAAAGGAGGCAGAACCAGAATAGTTGCCTTCAGCCTAACCCAGTGTTTCTCAACCGAAAGCAATTTTGCCTCCCAGGGCCAAAATGTCTGCAAATGTTTTTTTTTTTTTTTTTTTTTTTTTTTTGTCACAACTAGGGGACAGTGAGGAGAAATGTGGTATTGGCACACCAAATGCCACATAGAGGCTAAGCATGCTGCTTCTCAGGATATAGGACAGGCTCCACAACAAAGAATTTCCCTACCCAAAATGTAAATAGTGCCAAATATTGAGAAATGCTGGTCTAACCCAAATCCTTCCAGCTGCAAATGGGACTAACTGGCCAAGGCCAACTGGGACTGAAGTACATAAATCCAGAAAATAAATGTTGAGAAGATAAAGGAAGAAGAAAAGAAAGGCTGCAGGGAGCTGACTGTGAACCCCAAGCTCTACTTCTAGAGCTCTGAAGGAGAGGCCTTCACAGACATTTCAGCTTGGGTCTCTGAATACAGATAGATGAAGTAGGCATGTAGCTGAGAGAATATTCTTCAGCAAGATCCTAGAAGGTGACAAGCAAGTAGGCAGGACTGAGTACCCTCCAGGGATTCAGTACTCTGCCAGACACCTAGGGAGTCGCAATGCCTAAGAGCCTCTTATAGCCATATGGCTCTTTACACCTAACCAAGCATTGCTCTGTCCACTGGCTCCTACAGGCTTCACAGATGCTCCATGGGATTGGCAGGATGAAGATTCTTCTCTCTGTTTTGGGGTAGTAGGAAAAACACTGCTCTGAGAATCAAGAGCCATGGAGTCTGTCACAGCTCTGTTACTTCTGAACAATGTGATCTTGAGCAAGACCCTCCACCTAGCATTTCCTCCAAGCCCACCCAGTGTAACTGAAGACATGGTCTAGGGAGATAAACCAGGGTCTGCCTTCCACACCTCCAACACTTTCAGGGGAGGGACTTGGGGATTTGTGGGCCCCTGTTCTCTGGGAAGATGCCCTTGTCTCTCTCCTGGTTGCAGATAGTTCTATGCATACACACACATGCTCACAGACGTGTACTATACACATGTTCATGTGCACAAAGTCACATACATACACATAATCACCAGGTTCTTTGCTCCCTGGCTGGAGCAAATGTGGGGGAAATGGATGACAGGATCAAGAATTCACAGAAAGTTCAGTTCCTTATAAGGAACTCCTCAGCCCAGAAAGGTATCCAGGAGCACCCGGAAGAGGTTCTTGCTGTCCAAAATCCTGCAGCAGGCAAACCTCAGCAAGGGGGTACAGCAAGTGGATGTTGCTCAGGCAGGGGCCTAGCTCCAAGGTGGGGTACAACCAGAGGTGTGGTCTCCAGTCAGCTTTTCCCTGATTTGCTGTCCTTATTCTGGATAGCCTCCAGGAAACAACCCAGACTTACCCTGACACTGGGGCCAAGAAGTTTTTGAACATCTGAGGTGAAGTCTCCTTCTGAGGTTGGCCTTTCCAGGCCCTCAGTCTTGCTTTGTCCTTGTTATCCAGACACAAGGGATGGCTGCCAGTAGCCAAGGCATGAACTGGTCTCACTGTTTTACTGTTCATGGGGCACTGAGGCTGTGCAGTCAAGGCGGAAAGTGCTACCCAGGGAGGAGACCAATACATGATTCAAGGTCACTGAGAATAAACAGCACACATACTGGGCTCAAGTGGCGTAGCTCTTACTTACAGCAAGAGATGAGAAAGTGCGCATGATCCAGCCCCTTGAAGAGTGTCGGTCCCCCATGCCAGAGGATCTGTTTTACGGCTGGCAGTGTGACTGCAGGAACCCGACTTCATGCTTCAGTGGAAGGACTTGATCCTTCCCCCTGCAGGGTCTGAAATATAGAAAGCTGGGAGCATGCCTCAGGGCCACTGACGTGGGATCCTAAGCAGAACACATGAGTATGCATCAAGCCCAGAACAGGGAAAGATAATCCTTCACAAGGCTATAAGCCCAGCACAATGTTCTAGGTCCAAGGCCCAATGGGGGTGGGGGGGAAATGGAGGGTGCAGGTGGAAGACTGCAGGAGACTGCCTTTCCCAACTCTCACTGAGCTGTTTCTGGACTCCTTTCCATCTTCTTCCTTGGGAAAAAGCTACACTCCTGAAAGTGCCAAGGAGGGGGCACGACAAGGGCTCCAAAGGACAGAGCAGGGTCAGGAACAAGGGCAGGGCTGGACATGGGGCTTACCTGGGCAGTAGGTGTGCTGAAGGGTCCAGGAGGACTGGCTTGAGTAAAAAGGCAAGCACTGAAGAGTGAATCTGTTTTAAGAGAGAAATACGTGGTAAATTCCTAGTTGGCCATGAGCACAGACCTTTTTCTCTGGTGAGTCTTCCCATGGAAGATTAATTTTTCTAAAGGTTACTAAGGTTGCTGAGAAGTGTACTATTGCCTCCTTAGAACAACAGTTTCTCCAAAGGGGCTAATCAACTCACCAAGTTCCCAGGGTTTCCAAGGGAGGAAGTAAGAGTGTGGGGATGGTCCTTTGCAGCACATCCACTTGCTAGAAACATAATTCATGGTCCTGGTCATCAGGCAAGAGTGAGGACAAAAGTCTTGGCCATCTTTAAGATTTGGGACAGAAAGAGGTGACAGATGTCCCTCCAAGGCCTGACAAGTGATCCCTAGTATCAGAGACAAGTGTAACTCCTGGGCACAGAGTCACAACTGGTGGCTGAACACACTTCCTTTTCCCATGCCTCTGCTAAAGGCTGATTACCAGTGGCCAGCAGAAATGGGCTCCAAACAATACCAAGGCCACCTCAATCTCAAGTTTTTTTCTGGGCTGGGTTTGCATTCTACCAATAGCTAATGGGCCTTTGGTAAATGGTCCAATCTGCTCTCTTCCCCAGCCAAACAACTGAACATTTCCATTTTTCTCTAGCTCCCAAAGATTAAGTCTCTGCTCTCCAACAACCAGCCCCATGCTCCAACAAGGAAACCTGGCACCCACAGCTTTCTTAGTTCTGACAAACCTTTGAAAACCTTGGGTGATAGAGTGGATTGAGTTGAAAAAAGGAAGCTGTTAAGGAAAGAAAGGTGCTGGGGCGCCTGAGTGGCTCAGTCAGTTAAGCGTCCAACTTTGGCTGAGGTCATGATCTCACAGTTGGTGGGTTTGAGCCCCGCGTCGGGCTTTGTGCTGACAGCTAGCTCAGAGACTGGAGTCTGTTTCGGATTCTGTGTCTCCCTCTCTCTCTGACCCTCCCATGCTCGCTCTCTCTCTCTCTCTCTCAGAAATAAATAAAATATTAAAAATAAAAAAGGAAAGAAAGGTGCTGGGGTACTTTATAGTAACCAATGCTCTCATGGCCCAGAGAAGCCCAGGGCCCAAGGGAAGAAAAAGATCCTCATGTGTTTTCTCTGGCCTCATTGACTCTCCCAGATTCCAGTGTTTCTACCTGGGCCTGCCAAATATCTCATTGTCCTCCTTCCAGCAAAACACATGGGGCTTCGCCAAGTCAAGGAAGACTTGTACTGGGGACAGTCACTGAGGGTGATAAATGGGCTTTGCAGGAACTTGCGTTACATTCACCACGCCCTGCAAATTGGTTTGATTATCTGCAGCAAATAGCAATAAATGGCAACTCATCTTTTCAGTTTCTCAGGCCAAAATCCTTGGAGTCATCCTTGACTCTTATCTTTCTTGTGTGCCCCACATTTAATCCAAGTTCTATTGCTTCTCCTTTCAAAATTCGTCCAGAAACTCTCCATTCCCTACCAGGTCCACTGATCCCACTCTAGTCCTTGCTAACATCATTTCTCACTAGGTGATTTCAGGGGCCTCTAAATTGGCCTTCCTATTTCCACCCTAGACTCCTACAATCTACTCTCAATACAGAAACCAGAAAGACCCTTTGTTCAGAACTTTCCAGTGGCTTCTGATTTTGCTCTACTCTTTGTGATGGTCTACAAGACCATGCCCAATTTTGCCCCTTGTCACCTCTCTAACCACATCTTCCACTACTTCCCCCTCATTTTATCTGCATTGGCCACAATGACCTCCTTGCTCCCCTTCTCAGGCATACTCCTGCCTTGGAGTCCTTACATTGCCCATTTCCCCAGATATCAGCAAAGTTTGGTCTCTTATCTCCTTGTACTTTTTACTCAAAAGTCAGTGAGGCTTTTTGTGATCACTTATTTGAGGTGGCACTGCATACCTCCATTCTGGGCCCAACTCACCCTATATCATTTTCCTCCTGTACCACCATCTGATATACTGTGTCACTTACATATTTCATATATTGCCTGTCCCTTTGCACTCAGCAGAAGTCCCACTAAGGGTAGAGATGTTCAATAGATTTGGTCTCTGCCATATCACCAGGATCAGAACAATAGGTAGCACACACTCAAGGAATAAGCATTGAATGGGTTAGCAGTGAAACCTTTCAAATCAAGCTGGGAAACCCTACCCTTCTTCAACTGGGCTAGTGCCCAGGTAGAAGCATCTTGAACATAGGATTGTGAGTGAACACAGCAAGGACTATGCTCACCTGATGCAGGATATGGCACTTTGTAGGTACCCAGTTTTCTTTAATAGACAGATACTAGGGCAAGTTGATAGACAAATATGAATTGACTAAATATTGGTTTCTCCTCTTTGGTAAAATGTTTGCATTTCAAAGGAGTTCTCTCAAAACACAATGTTTCAACCCCAAGGATGACCACCAGTGGTAAAAACTCGGGCCCTATGACCACCTTAAACAGTCACTCATTTGGGAAGAGTGGAGTTTGAGGTATCCTTGAATTTCACTGCAGCCCCCAAGCTCATATCCCCTGGCCTAGAATCACTTATTTAACAAATATTCCTTGAGTTCTTATTTTATGCCAGGTTCTAGGAGGGCTAGTGCTCTGTCAACAAGGAAACCCATCCAAACTCTAACCTTGGCCTTGCTTTCTAGTGTCTCTTTCCCCCACTTCCAAACTCAGCCTCAGAAGGAAGGAGAGGGAAACAGACTCAGAGAAACAAGAGGTGTATCACCTGCATGGAGGCTAGGATGCCCCAGTGTCCTTCTATGGAGATGGGTGAGTCCTCAGGCCTAACCTCCCATAGAAGCACTACAGCAGTTTGTGGGCAAGGCTCCAGTGGAGTAGAACCTGACACTAACATGTGCTTCCTGAGAGCCAAATGACGGTCACCTGACCAGGGGAATGACCCACCTGAGCTTTTTAGTAGACACTGTTTTTTCAAATTAGTGAACACTGCTGAATTAGAAGGCTGGACTGGCTGATGTACTGGCCTCCCTGTTATTTGTGGACTACAGCATCAAGGGATGTCAATAAGCTAAGAACAATCAGCCATTCTTACTAAAGCTGCATAGAGTATCTTATATAATGCACTACTGTTCAATTTCAAGTACATTAATTTGACACATAGAACCTGGAGCATTCTGAAGGTATCTTGAGGGGGGAGGCAAGATGGCAGAGAAGTAGGGAGTTCCATACATCTCACTCGCCCTCATCTCTCAAACGGAGAAGGCCTGAAGTCATAGGAACCCTTACAGAATCCAGGAGTTTGGGTGGAAAAGGAGACAGAGTCTGCTGAGAAAACCTTCTAGCGTGAGTGCGAACTGGGGAAGATAAAATCAGGCCAGGACTGGAGACGCAGAGGGAGGGGGGGATCCCCCTTTGCCACGGTGAGTCTAGAGGAAAAAAGAAAGAGTGGCCAAAACTGCCCAAGACACTGTCCCTGTCACTGGAGAAGAGAAAAACCTCTGCTCGGGACACAGAGGGATCCGGTTTCCTGCTGTCCAGCTGTCCCTACGCTGGACGCACTTGTCCCAGGTGACCCTGGGTGAAACTGCTCCCTGTTCGCCAGCTCAACCTCGAGGGGATGTGAGCAGTGCCTAAAGCCACGTTGTTGGGCTTCTGGCTTGGCAGGACCCCCAGGGCAGAGGCGAGAGGCTTGAAACTGCTCTGAGGGACTCGCCGGAGAGTTTATATTTCGAGCAGTATCAATGGGGTGCCCTGACTGAGATCTGGAAATGAGGCTTGGCTTGGAATATAGAGCACAGCCCACCTTGGCTACACCCTCGGCACAGGGAGATCACACCCAAAAGAGCGAGTTGCAATGCTTGGTTCGAGAAGGGACTAGGGCGCCACCACTTTTCTCCCCACAACCACCAAGACAGGACCCCCTCAGGTCGCACAGGACCAAACCACGCCCATCCCCGCTAGAGAGCTGCCCTCTTCTTCTTCTTCTTTTTTTTTTTTTTTTAACCAAGCAGGGGAAAGACCAACACGGATGCACTGCCCTGATTAAATCTGGTCACTGGCTTGCTTTCACAGTCACATTTAATCCATTCTCTAGATGTTAATTCTACACCTCCACCACTACCCTTTATCTCTTTCTCTCTGGAGTAATCAGACTGCATAGTTTCTCTGAGTAGCATCATCGTCACTTCTTTCACCTCCTCTTGAACCATATTCTCCTTTTTTTCTCTCTGAACTAAGCCTCTTAGTCTTTCTGCCAGCTCATTTCATTTCCAATTTCGCTTGCTCCCCGCCCTGTCATTTCTCTATTTCTCTATGCTCTTCGACCAGCACAGCATACACCCGGCTATTTATTTGTAGCTGGGAAATCCGGTTTTATGCTTTAGATTGTCCTTTATCTATTGGGGTTTTTCTATTTCCTTTTCTTTTCTTCTTTTTTCTTTTTTATGTGTTTTTATTTTTACTATTCGCCTACCCTCCTTCCTCTTTTCTTTTTTCTTTTTCTTTTTCACGTTCGGTTTGTGTGTTTGTTGGATTTGTCTGTGCGTTTGTGTGCCTTTGTTCCCTGTGTGTTTGTCTGTCTGTTTTCTTTTCCAGGGCTACCTCAAGAAACAAGCCAAAGTCCACATGGTGGAGAGTCGCAAATACCACTACAAGTAGGAAAATAAAATAACCAGGGTCTCAGTAAGAGAGGCCAAGAGACACCATTTGAAGAACACTTTCTGAACGGACAGACCCTGGAAAGTCAAAGAGCCTTCTTTGGTACAGCAGCACTCACAGGCGCAGAGTGCATAACAAGCTTTTAAAACTAACAGGAGATAGAAAGCTAACCAAAATGATGAAACGGAAGAAGTCTCCTCCAAAGAAATTCCAGGAAGAATTGACAGCTAAAGAACTGCTCAAAACAGATATAAGCAAAATAACTGACCAAGAATTTAGAACAAAAGTCATAAAATTAATCGCTGGGCTTGAAAATGGCATGGAAGACATCAGAGAAGCTATTGCTACAAAGACTATGGAGCTTAAAAATAGTTGTCATGAATAAAAAAATGCTATCATTTAGATGTAAAATAAAATGGAGGCGTCAAATGCATGGGTTGAAGAGGCAGAAATGAGAATAAGTGATTTAAAAGACACAATTATAGAAAAAGAGCAAGCTGAGAAAAAGAGAGATAAACTGATCCAGGAACATGAAAGGAGAGTTCCAGAGCTCAGCGATACAATCAAATGGAACAATATCCGGATCATTGGAATTCCAGAAGAGGAAGAGAGAGGGAAAGGCGCTGAAGGAGCCCTTGAACAAATTATAGCAGAGTACTTCCCCAATCTGGGGAAGGAAACAGACATTGAAATCCAAGAGGCACAGAGAACTTCCCTTAGACGAACCTTGAATCGATCTTCTGCACGACATAGTGAAACGGGCTAAATATAAGGACAAAGAGAATTCTGAAAGCAGTTAGGGAGTAAAGGGCCCTAGCATACAAAGGGAAACCTATCCGAGTGGTGACAGACCTATCTACTGAAACTTGACAGGCCAGAAAAGAATGACAGGAAATCTTCAATGTGATCAACAGAAAAAACATGCAGCCAACAAACCTCTATCCAGCAAGCCTGTCATTCAGAATAGAGGGAGAGATGGAAGTCTTTCCAAATAAACAAAAATTGAAAGAATTCGTCACCTCTAAACCAGCCCTAAAAGAAATCCTGAGGGGGACTCTCTGAGGGAAAAGTGGCAAGGAACGCAAGGTATTAGAGACACCACGGCACGCATAAATCCCACAAAGGATGCGATGACTCTAAACCCATATTTTTCATTAATAACACTGAATGTAAATGGACTAAATGCCCCAATCAAAAGACATAGGGTAGTAGAATGGATAAAAAACAAAATCGATCTATTTGCTGTCTACAGGGAACTCATTTTAGACTGGAGGACACCATTAGATTGAAAGTAAAGGGATGGAGAAATATCTATCATGCTCCTGAAAGTCAAACAAAGCTGGAGTAGCTATACTTATATCAGACTAACTGGACTTTAAAGTAAAGACAATAACACGGGATGAAGAAGGGCATTATATAGTAATTACAGGGTCTACCCGCCAGGAAGAGCTAACAATTATAAATGTCTACGCACCAAATATGGGAGCACCCAAATATAGAAAACAATTAATCACAAACAGAAACACTCTTATCGATAAGAATGTGCTAATGGCAGGGGACTTTAATACTCCACTTACAGCAATGGATAGATCAACTAGACAGAACATCTCTAAAGACACAGTGGACTTGAATGACACATTGGACCAGATGGATTTGACAGATATATTTAGAACTCTACATCCTGAAGCCATGGAATTCACTTTCTTCTCAAGTGTGCATGGCACATTCTCCAAGATAGATCACATACTGGGACATAAAGCGGCCCTCAATAAATATAAAAGAATTGAGATCATACCATGCCCGCTTTCAGACCACAATGCTATGAAACTCAAAATCAATCACAGGAAGAAGTCTGGAAAACCTCCAAAAACATGAAAGTTAAAGAACACCCTACTAAAGAACGAATGGGCCAATCAGACAATTAGAGAAGAAATTAAAAATTATATGGAAACAAATGAAAATGAAACTACAGCAGTCCAAAATCTATGGGATGTGGCAAAGGCAGGCCTAAGAGGAAAGTACATTGCACTCCAGGCCTATTTCAAGAAATGAGAAAAAACGCAAGTGCAAAATCTATCAGCACACCTAAAGAAACTTAAGGGAGAGCAACAAGAACACCTCAAACCCAGTAGGAGAAAAGAAATAATAAATCAGGGCAGAAATAAACAACATAGAAAGCAAAGAAACAGTTGAACAGATCAATCAAACCAGGAGTTGGTTTTTGGAAAAAATAAAGAAATTTAACAAACCTCTAGCCAGGCTTCTCAAAAAGAAAAGAGAATGGTCTCAAAGAGACAAAATCATGAATGAAAATGGACTTATTACAACCAACCCCTCAGAAATACAAGCAATTATCAGGGAATACTATGAAAAATTATATGCCAACAAACTAAACAACATAGAAGAAATGGACAAATTCCTAAAAATACACTCACTGTCGAAATTCACATGGGAAGAGATAGAAAATCTGAACAGACCCATAACTAGTGAGGAAATCGAATCAGTTATCAAAAATCTCCCAACAAATAAGAGCCCTGGGCCAGATGGCTTCCCTAGGGAATTCTACCAGGCATTTAAAACAGAATTAATACCCATTCTTCTCAAGCTATTCTAAAAATAGAAATCGAAGGAAAACTTCCAGACTCATTTTACAAAGCCACCATCAGTTTGATTCCCAAGCCAGACAGAGATCCAGCAAAAAAAAGAGAACTACAGGCCAATATCCTTGATGAATACAGATGCAAAAATCCTCAACAAGATACGTGCAAATCGAATTCAACAGCACATAAAAAGAATTATCCACCATGATCAAGTGGGATTCATTCCTGGGCTACAGGGCTGGTTCAATATTTGCAAATCAATCAATGTGATACATCACATTAACAAAAGAAAAGACAAAAAATAACATATGATCCTGTCAATAGATGCAGAAAAAGCATTCAACAAGATACAGCATCTCTTCTTAATAAAGACCCTCGAGAAAGTTGGGATAGAAGGAACTTCTTGAAATATCATAAAAGCCATCTATGAGAAGCCCTCCGCTAACATCATCCTAATTGGGGGAAAATGGAGAGCTTTCTCCCTGAGATCAGGAACATGACAGGGATGTCCACTCTCACCACTGTTGTTTAACATAGTGCTGGAAGTCCTAGCATCAGCCATCAGACAACAAAAGGAAATAAAAGGCATCAGAATTGGCAAAGAAGAAGTCAAACTTTCACTATTCACAGAAGACATGATACTCTACAAAGAAAACCCGACAGACTCCACCAGAAGCCTACTAGAACTGATCCATGAATTCAGCAATGTTGCAGGATACAAAATCAATGTACAGAAATTGGTTGCATTTTAATACACAAACAATGAAGCAACAGAAAGAGAAATCAAGAAACTGATCCCATTCACAATTACATAAAAAACCATAAACCTAACGAAAGATATAGGAGATCTGTATGATGAAAACTATAGAAAACTTATGAAGGAAATTGAAGAAGACATAAAGAAAAGGAAACACATTCCATGCTCATGGGTCAGAAGAATAAATATTGTTAAAATGTCATTACTACCCAAAGCAATCTACACATTCAATGCAATCTCAATCAAAATTGCACTAGCATTCTTCTCAACACTAGAACAAACTATCCTCAAATTTGTATGGAACCACAAAAGACCCCAAACAGCCAAAGCAATATTGAAGAAGAAAACCAAAATGGGAGGCATCACCATCCCAGACTTTAGCCTCTACTACAAAGCTGTCATCATCAAGACAGTATAGTATTGGCACAAAAACAGACACATAGACCAATGGAATAGAATAGAGAACTCAGATTTGGACCCAAAAGTGTACAGCCAACTAATTTCTGAGAAAGCACGAAAGAGCATCTAATGGAAAAAAGACAGCCTCTTCAACAGATGGTGCTGGGAGAATTGGACAGCAACATGAAGAAGAACAAAGAAGCCACATGAAGAAGAATGAAAGTAGATCATTTTCTCATACCATGGGAAAAGATAGTTGCAAATGACATATAAGAGCTAGTATCCAAAATATATAAGGAACTCACCCAACTCCACACCCGTAAAACAAATAATCCAGTGAAGAAATGGGCAGAAGACATGAAGAAAGACTTCTCCAAAGAAGACATCCAGATGGCCAACAGGCACATGAAACCATGCTCAGCGTCCCTCCTCATCAGGGAAATGCAAATCAAAACCACACTGAGATACCACCTCATGCTGGTCAGAGTGGCAAAAATGAACAAATCAGGAGACTCTAGATGCTGGCGAGGATGTGGAGAAATGGGCACCCTCTTACACTGTTGGTGGGAATGTAAATGGTGCAACCCCTCTGGAAAACAGTATAGAGGTTACTCAAAAAATTACCAATAGAACTCCCCTATGACCCAGCCGTAGCACTGCTAGGAATTTACCCAAGGGATACAGGAGTGCTGATGCATAGGGGCACATGGACCCCAATGTTCATAGCAGCAGTCTCAACAATAGCCAAAACATGGAAAGAGCCTAAGTGTCCATCAACGGACAAATGGATCAAGAAGATATGGTAATTTTATACAATGCAATACTACATGGCAATGAGAAAGAATGAAATCTGGCCATGTGTAGCAACATGGATGGCACTTGAGGGTGTTACACTGAGCGAAATAAGTCAGGCAGAGAAGGACAAATAGCATATGTTCGCACATATAGGTGGATTAGGAGGAAGTTAACAGAGGATGAAGCGGGAGAAGAAGGGGAAAAATAGTTGGGGAGAGGAAGGGGGGCAAACCATGAGAGACTGTTAATGCTGAGAACAAACTGAGGGCTGAGGGGAGGTAGGGGAGAGGGGAAGGGGAGTGATGGGCATGGAGGAGGGCACTTGTTGGGATGAGCACTGGGTGTTATATGGAAACCAACTTGACAATAAACTATTAAAAATATAAACTAAGCACTGCTAGGAATTTACCCAAGGGATACAGAAATGCTGAGGCATAGGAGCACATGTACCCCAATGTTCATAGCAGCACTCTCCACAATAGCTAAAACATGGAAAGAGCCTAAGTTTCCATCAACAGATGATTGGATCAAGAAGATGTGGTTTATCTATAGCATGGAATACTACATGGCAATGAGAAAGAATGAAATCTGGCCATGTGTAGCCACATGGATGGACCTTGAGGGTGTTATGCTGAGCGAAATAAGTCAGGCAGAGAAGGACAAATATCATATGTTTGCACGTATAGGAGGATTAGGAGGAACTTGACGGAGGAACAAGGGGGAGAAGAAGGGCGGAAATGGTGGGGGAAAGGGAGAGAGGCAAACCATGAGAGACTCTTGAATGCTGACAAAAACTGAGGACTGATGGATGTGGGGGGGAGGGGGGGATGGGCATGGAGGAGGGCACTTTGGGGATGAGCACTGAGTGTTATGTAGAAACTAATTTGACAATAAACTATTTGTAAAAAAAAAAAAAAAGAATAAATAAAACATTAAAAAAATATATATAAACTAAAAAAAAAACACGAAGGCATCCCAAAAGCAAAGGACTTGTTATAAGGGGATGTTTTAAACGGACATAAATTTTTCTTAAGAAAAAACACCATTATAATACAATGATGATTTATCAATCACTATAGCTCATCGAAAGATGGTGATATATAATGTTGGTTGAGGTCACAGTGGCCCAATTCATGCAGTGTGGACAGAATGATGTGGATGGCACCTGAGCCCAATAATACCACAATGGCTGTCTCACTGGTAATACATATGTAGTAATAATGGGGACAAGGTCTTTTTTTCTCTGTTTTTTTTTTTAAGTTTTAAAATTTATATCCAAGTTAGTTAGCAAATGACTTCAAGAGTAGATTCCTTAATGTCCCATACCCATTTATCCCATCCACTTCCCACAACCTCTCCAGTAACCCTCTCCTTGTTCTCCATATTTAGGAGTCTCTTATTTTTTTTGTCCCCTCTCTGTTTTTATATTATTTTTGTTTCCCTTCCCTTATGGTCATCTGTTTTGTATCTTAAAGTCCTCATGAGTGAAGTCATATGATATTTGTCTTTCTCTGACTAATTTTGCTTAGCATGATACCCTCTAGTTCCATCCATGTAGTTGCAAATGGTAAGATTTCATTCTTTTTGATTGCTGAGTAACACTCCATTGCCTGTATATATATATATACACATCACATCTTCTTTATCCATTCATCCAGGTGACAAGTTCTTTATTTGTCTTCATGGGTAACAAATATTATGCATATATAAATACATTTTTTCATGTCTCATGAAACATTCCCAACTCTGGTAAAATTATTAATGTAGAAAGTGAAGAATCAGCCACTATAGATAAAAATCTTTTACAATATTTTTATCCTCATTTTTAGAGGGATTAGGTAACTGGTCTGAGATTATACAGCTGCTAAGTGGGAGAAGTGGGATTTAAACCCCATGTCTGCCTGATTCCAAAGCTGTCATGTGACTGATGAGGAGCCATGGATTCAGAGAAGGGAGGTGGTAGATTTGTGTGGTGAAGGCAGAGCACTCCTACTCCTCCACCCCATCCAGAACTTCTTATACACAGTCCTACCTGGTTGGTAGACAGGGTCAGCTCTTAGGATTTGATGATATGTGTCTTTGGGAAGGCAGCTTTTGGGCTGGGGTGAGGGTGATAATGGAGGGGCAGTCCTCTGGGAAGGAATAAGGAGATAGTTCATGGATCAGGTGCCCAGAAGCTAATGGGAGGCCATGGAAGGCCAAGAGCTAAGTATGTTTGAATTCTTAGAGTGGGTCCACCAGGGTTTCTAGGGTGGGTGAGTTGGATAAGGGTAGGGAAGTGGTCAGGTAAGATTCACCACAATCCTCCTCATCAACACGTGTTGGCAACTCCAGCTCACCTCTGCAGTGTAGGAGCTGGGAGAGGCAGCCACAGGAAAATTGGCCCAGGAAACAGGGCTGGGGGGGGGGTGGTGGAATGGGTCAGCAGAAAATTGGAGCTGATGTAATAAATTACTATGAAGTGAGTTGTTTAAACCAATAGGATTTATTCTCTGGAGGGCAGAAGTCTGAAATCAAAGTGCTGGCAGTACCACACTCTCTCCTGAGGCTCTAGGGGTGAATTGTTCCATGCCTCTATCTTAGTTTCTAGTGATTTCTAGGTAATTGTTGCCTTTCCTGGGCTGTAGTTGCATCTGTTCAATCTCTGCCTCTGTCTTCACTTTGCCTTCTCCTCTGTGTATCTCCCAGAATCTTTCTCTTAGAACGATACATGTGATTGCATTTACTGCCTACAACATCTCAAAATCCTTAATCATATACACAAAGACTTCTTTTCCTTTTTTTTTTTTTTTTTTTTTTTTTAGCGATTAGGACTTAGCTATAGGGGATGAGGATGTGTGTCAAGCTGATTTCAGGATTTACCACCCTGTGGCTCCTCTCTAATCTGTATGGTGGCTTCAATCTGACTCCACCTGCAAGATGGCTGCCACTACTCTGGACATTCTTTCCAGCACAATAACATCCCACAAAAGATGGGAAACGTCATCTCTTCCTATGTAGTTTTGTTATAAAGCAAGGAAGCCTTTCCCAGAAGGCCCCCCAGTAAGCCTCCCCAAGTATCTCATTAGTCTGAATTCTGTCACATGCTCATGCCTAAGCCAATCACAGACCAGGGATCAAAGTCTTTACAATAGTTTTATACCAATCAGAACCCATCTCTCGAATCACAGGACCATGTAGAAGAGGGTGGATACCTGAATGAAATCAGGGTTCTAATAAGAAAGAGAAAGCCATTGGGGTGGACCCTAGTTTTCAAACTTTGAATTGGCTATGACCAGACTGATTAATTAGGAGACACTATTTGCAACTTTTAGCTGCTATTGTTATCAAACTAAGCTTTGAGTGTATAGAAAATGTGTTGCTCATGCTACAGAAGGCCACATGATACTAGATTTGAGGGGTTGACTGCTCATGTGGCATGTCTTCTGTTCACAGATGATAACTGTGATCTCTTATGATTTTTTATTAAGGTGAAATTCACACAACACAACCTACAATTAACTATTTTAAAGTATACAATTCAGTGGCATTTAATGCATTCGCAATGTTGTACAACCACTACCTCGCCTTAGTTTCAAAACCTTTTCACACAGCCAGGAGTACACCTTATATGCATTAAGCAGCCACTCCTCATTCACTCCCCCCCATCCCCTGGCAACCATTAATCTGCTTTTTGTCTTTTTGGATTTGCCTATTCTGGATATTTTATATAAAAGGAATCACACGTAATGTGATTTTGTGTCTGGCTCTTCTACTTAGCTTATGTTTTCAAGGTTCATCCAAATATATATACATATACATATTATGTATACATATTTGGGTGAACCTATATATATGTATATAGTCAGTACTTCATGTATTTGATGTATGGATAAACCACATTTAGTTTATTTATTCATTTGTTAATAGAGACTTGGGGTTTTTCTATCTTTTGGCTATTATGAGTAGTGCTGCTATGAACATTTGTGAACAAGTATTTATTTGAGTACCTATTTTAATTTTTCTGGGTATATATATCTGGAATGGATATGCTGGGTCATATGTTAATTCTATTCAACTTTTTGAGGAAGGACCATTTTACATTCCTACTAACACTGTACGAGGGTTCTAATTGCTTCATATCTTCGTCAACATTTGTTTTCTTTTAAAAAAAATTATAGCCATCCTAGTGGGTGTGAAGTTGCATCTCCTTTTGATTTTGGCTTGCCTTTTTTTAATACTCAATTATGTTGACTATCTTTTCATGTGCTTTCTGGCCATTTGTATCCCTTCTTTGGTGAAATATTTGTTCAAGTCCTTTGCCCAGTTTTGAATTGGGTTATGTGACTTTCTGTCTTTGAGTTATTAGAGTTGTAACAGGTCTATTCTTAATATTAAATTCTTATCAGATATATGATTTGTAAATATTTTCTCCCATTCTGTAAAGTATCTGTTAATCTACTTGATAATGTTCTTGGATGCACAATGATTTTAAATTTTGAGAAAGTCCAATTTATCTGTCCACAGATGATTTATTTGTCCACAGATGCTTAGGACTCCTGTCTCTTATGCATCACAAGAGAGGTATCTCCAAGTGCCCAAACCATTGAAGAGTTCAGCCCAGGCCACCTTCAGGGGCTAAGTTTTAAGTTTTATTTATTTTTTCCTTAGTCTCACCTTGCTTCACTCTCTAGCCCAGCCAAGTTACATCCAGAGAAATGTAGTTCTGCAAGAAATTATTGATTTTTTGCATACTCCTTGCTCCCCCAATCCTTTTATTTTAGAACACACAGTGTGGCAGGCTCTTCTTTTCTTCCTTACTTTCCTCTCTTCTCTCCTTTATTCTTTCCTTCCCTTCTTCCTCCATCCCTCTTTCCTTTCCCTCATTTTCCCTCAATCTCCAGGTCGTATAAATAGGCTGGAAATTGAAGAACAGAGGTTTGAAGTGAGGAAGGCTTGTTCTGGTAAAAATGACCCTCAGACAGTTTCAGAAAGCCTGAATCTTAGGGCTCATACAGCCATGGCCCAAGCTCCTATTCTGTCACTGACTGTATGTGACCAAGGTAAATCCCTTCTCGCTTCCAAGCCTCAGTTTCCTTTTATTGGTAATATGAAATTATTGGAACACATCTGTGGTTTCCACACTTAAAAAACAATAAAAAAATTCTATGTCCCAATGAGCTCTAACTCATAAAAATATATGAAACAAATAAAAGCCGACTGGCTCTGGCTCTGGTGAATAGGGTTTCTACTTAGCTTAGCCATTTTGCCCCACCCCCACCCCCAATAGCTGCTCCAAAGGCATGTCCTTAGAACCTGAAAGCTTGGTATTATTCATTTACTGAACAAGTATTTTTTGAGTCTACTATGGCTAAGCTTAAAATTTCCACTCTACAGTTCTCTGTAACACTGGATATTAAAGGGAAATGCTACAGGCTCAGGCACTGGCATTTTTGCCCCTGGCTCTGTGTCTCTGATCCCCGTTTTGTGGGGGCATACTCCATTGCACACCCAGTACCTTGAACCTACCCTTCTCTTCCTGCTCCCTATTCCTTGCCTCTCTCCCTCCACACCCAATCTCTTGCTTATCTGCCCAACACTGTCTCTTCCAAGGCAGGAGAAGAAAGCTATCATTGACAGCTCTATTACAGCTCCCTTCTCTTGTTTCTCTGCTCAGATCATCCTAGAATTTGCAGCTGCTAAAAAAAAAATTAGAGGGGGCATATCTGAGGGCTAAGACCTTATCTACACTTAGGATTACTGAAGCTTTAAATATCTGCTTGCTGCTCAGTAAACATGCTAACATATTTGTCCAGGGCAAATGGCTCTGTGATATGCCCCCAGCTCCAACTCTTCACCTGCAACCTGAACAGTCTTCCTTGAGGCTCATCTATGTGGCTAAGAAGAGAAGGGGCAGGAGGAAGTTACCCACATGCTGGGATCCCTGCTCCTAAGTCCAGTCAGAAAGGAGCCTATCTAGATTTTTAGGTAGAGCCCAGAGATGCGTATGTTTAACCAGTACCCCAGGTCATTCTTAACACCAGGGATGTTTAAGAAATCCTGAATGGGTAGTCCTCAGACTTGGCTGTGAACCAATCACCAAATTCCCAGGCCACACCCCAGACCAATTACATCAGAAACTCTGGGGGTGAACTCCAGGAATTGATATTTTTAAATGTTTCCCAGCTGATTCCAATGTGTAGGCAGACCTGAGAACCACTATCCTAGATGGTCTTTAAACTCCCTTTCAGCTGTAAATTCCATGGCATAGAGACTGTAACATCTTCTTAAGCACTGTATGTACTAACTACCCCCCACTAATAAAATGCATCTATGGCTTTTGCCTTACCTTCAAAACCAAACTCATACCTAGACTAGAGTTACAAACCATTCACCGTCTGGTCTCAGCATATCTTTTCAGCTTCCTCTCTCACCTTCTGTCCTTCCCTACTTTGGGCAGAACCCAGCCATACTAGATTATCTCTTGATTTCTCTCAAATTTGAGGCTCTTTGAGGCCAGTATCCCTTTGCTGCCACTGTGCTCTGCCCATCTGCACTCCTATCCCAGACTCTGCAAGGAAGTTCCTAGTTTTACTTCAAGACGAGGTCAAATGTTACCTCTTCTGGGAAGTTTTTTCTGATATGCACCTCCCTTAAATAAGGCCCAGCTGCTTAGGCACTTTGTCCTGGCTGCTCCTCCACCAGGCCTTCAGCACTATATGTAGCAGCGCTGTGCTGACACTGCAGAGCCTGCTTGAGATTCTCTCTCTCTCTCTCTCTCTCTCTGCTCCTCCCCCTCTCTCAAAATAAATAAAAAACATTTAAAAAGTCTTTTTAAAATGTTATGCTAAAATACATAAAAATTTCTGAGGGTGTGTGTGTGTGTGTATGTATTAAATCTCAGCCCAAGGCAACTGCCTCACCGTAGTTCAGGCCCTGGGATATTCTGTCTCCCTTAACATTGTGGCTGGCCTTCTTACTTCATTCATGTTTCAGCTCAAAGAGCACCTCAGGCCAGAAATGGACTCACATATTATATGGTCACTGACTTTCAAAAAAGGCTCTCACTGTGATTCAATGGAGAAAAGGGCAATCTTTTCAGTAAATGGTGCTGGAGCAATTGGCTGTCCGTATGAGGGATTAGTGTACTGTATTCTATGTAAATTATACCTCACAGAAAAAAGATAAAAGTATTAGCTATTCATGAGACCATCTGGGACCATCTTGTTTGTTTGTTTATTTATTTGAGAGAGATGGTGAACCGGGAAGTAGGGCAGAGCGAGAGCGACAGTGAGAGAGAATCCCAAGCAGGTTCCATGCTCAGTGTGGAGCTCAATGCAGTGCTCGATCCCACAGCTCTGGGTTCATGACCTGAGCTGAAATTAAGAGTCAGCTGTCCAACTGACTGAGCCACCCAGGCGCCCCTAGAACCATCCTGTTTAAAACAGCACACCCATCACTCTCAGCAAATGACCCTGGTTCACCTTTCATGAAAACACTTATCACCACAGTGCATTAACCATTCACTGGTTTACTGTCCATCTACATACACTAGACTTGAAGTCCATCAGGGTAGGGATTTTGTCTTGTTAAATGCTTAAAGCAGCACCTGGCACAGAGTAGAAGTTTGATTACTTATTTGCTGAGAGCCCTTAGCATGCTGTGCAGTGTGATGGCAAGAGATGTGGAAGCAAGCACACAGGCTCTGGAACTGCACTACATGAATGCATATTCCGATTCTTTTGCCTAGTAGCTGAAGGGAATCAGGCAATTTTTATCACCTTACTATCCTTCAGTCTCCCCATCTCTAAAATAGACAAAACCTTAATTCCAATGTAGCTGTAGCCAGAACAAGGAGATGAACCCTGTCATTCCTTTAACGTGGGGTCAATAGGCTCATATAGGCTGGGACTCATCCTACCAGGAGCTCCTTGGTCTTACTCATACCTTCTCTCGGGAGGCCTTTAATATCCTTCAACCCTCTGAAAAGGAAGAGCATATTGTGCACAGTACTGTTCCCCAACCACTGCTTCTAAAGTATATATCTCAAGCAGACTGTCTGTAGTTTATAAGACAGTTGGCTAGAGCTCCTGGTTTCCTCTAGCAGCATTTCCTCTTTCTCTAAAATGTTCTATGCCAGGATAGAAAGGCCAGTCCCAGCTCACATGGCCTTTACACACTGCCCCTAGCTTCAGATGCAGGTGCCCGAAGAGGACAAGGAACTTACCTTGGGTCCCATGGCAGACCAGGAACAGAAGGGAATTTCTGCCTCCCAGTCCAGTGTTCTTTTGATTATGAACTCTCCTTCATTTTCCCATCTAAACCCTCTCCCCTACACCCAGATGAAGCCTCAAATCATAGTGAGTAATGTGTTTCTCAGACAGACTCAAAGACAAGCTGGAAGAAGAGTGGGTCAGGCAAGATGGAATTCGCTATGAAGCCCTGCCCGGGGCTAGGCTTTGTCTAGAGGAACTGAGTTTTCACTAGAACTAAGGACAAGTGTGTACCTTTGGGTCTGGCTCTAAGCAGGCTGCATATCACTCCTCTAGGCTGTTTTCTGCCCAGACACTGCAAGCTTTCATAGGCCCTTCAACCCAAGCATTCAGATGTGTGTATATGTTCTGGTTCAAAAGGTCCCCTATGCAATGTTCAAGCTTCTCCATATTTCAGATTTAGGTATACATGGAAATGTGTGTCCATATAACCATTCATCTAGTCAACAAACATGTTTTCCTACCAACAGAGACCCTGGGAGCTTCTGTTGGCATTATTACTGATTTTTACCATGCTTCAGGTTTACCTGGTGATTTATAATTTTAGAAATACTTACTCATTCACTTTATGCTTTCTTCTATATAAAACCCATTTGAGGCCCACCTGGTGATTTATGAATGGGAAAACTGAGGCTCAAAGGCCAGAATGTACTTTCAGAAGATCAGAGTTAGTGGCAAACACAGTATTAGAACCCAAGTTTCCTGAGTCTTGGTTCTGTGTTTAACTCCATAGCACCAGGTCACCCCCTCCGGGCATATGCCCTTACACTCTCTCATGAGCAACTGTTTTAGTATTTGAATATCTCTCACCTTTCTTTAATGTCGGACCCCAATCTCTGCAGCTGGCATATGCAGTCCAACTCCTCTGCTTCTGTCACTATGTAACATCTTGAGATTTCAGAGAGTGTTTTGCCAAGTGAGGCCCCAGGTTTCCCCTGAAGGTATAGAGGAAAGAAGTCAGTGGGCAGGAGAATGGAGTGGCTCAGAAATAACTTTAGTGCCAGGGCAGTGAAGAGAAACTGAATGTACTTGTTGCATCTGTATCCCCACCATGTGCTCTCCTCTCTGGCTGGCATTGCTGGGTTTTACTAAGACCTCTAGAAGATGTTCTTATTCAGAGAGAGAGAGAGAGAGAGAGAGAGAGAGAGAGAGAGAGAGAAATCCCTATGGAGCCCAGCAGTCCCCACTTGGATGATCTAGTCCAATGACTCCAGAATGTTTGTTTCTCAGGAAAAGTTGAGGCCCAGCTTACCCTGATGGAAGGAGCTGCCCACCAAATTTCACAGTACCACCTACCTTGCTGGATGTCCTCCACTCTGTAAAGTGACGAGAATTTTCTCCAAAAAAGATATAACTTCATTGTCTCATTTATTTACCTCTAGGCAACGTTGCTCAGGGCTAAACCAG
Source organism: Hyaena hyaena (assembly GCF_003009895.1). NCBI lineage: Eukaryota > Metazoa > Chordata > Mammalia > Carnivora > Hyaenidae > Hyaena > Hyaena hyaena. Next base: position 354,309 of record NW_024081168.1, read on the forward strand.
AGGCCCACACCTTTTAGTTTCTCTTTAGCCCACCCAATCTGAACCTGACTGCTAGGCCTCAGAGGCTGGATTCCCTCTCCCTTAAAGCTTATTTCTTCCAGAGAACCTTCCTTAATTAACTCCATTTTGTGCCACAGGTTCTCCCCTAGCTTCATTCTTTCCCACTCTCTACCCTGCTCTTTACCCCAGGTGGGTAGGAGGCAGCTGATCATTAGGGACAGCATTGCTTGGCCTCCCTTGCCCTCTGGCTTCCCATTGGTTCAGTCAATGGGAGGCATCTGCAAGGGTTAGGAGGGGGAGTAGAGTGAGGTCGAGATGTTTGTACTTCTCACCTGTGGTAGCACCTTCTTCTGATAGAAACTACCCTTCTTATTACTGGCCACCTTTCTATGGCTCAAACTCTCTGGGACAGCAAACAGGCCAGCCCCTCACCCAGCCATCTGCCCACTGGGGAACACCTGTCTGGGGTCATAGACTAGGGAAACCACCCTATTTCTACTCCCTTGGGTGGGAAGAAAGCAGAAAGGAACCATCAGGCACTTACAAGTGGGCTGTGAGCAGACAGGAGGTGTTCTTTAGATTGTTGTGACTAGGAGTGCGAGCACAGGGAGAAGGAAATCTCTGGCAGAACTTGGCTCATCTCTGAGGGTCCTTGACTGGCGAGGGTAGACTCTACTATCTTTTTTCTTCCTGTCTTCCTTCCTTCCTTTCTCCCTTACTCCCTTGCCCACCTCATTCCTTCCCAACCCCCTTGCTCTCACCATAGTCACACATGTATTCATTCACATAGTATCACACACACACACAGACACACAGAGTCTGGTTCCCCCCATGCACTGGCGCTCACATACACACATTTACATGCATTTGCCAACATCATGTGGTACATACTCCCTTTACCTTCAGCCGCATCCATGACCCTCAGAGACACGCAGGGGCTCACACACAGACTCACAATCACAATCTCTCTCTCTCTCTCTCTCTCTCTCCACACACACACACAGTGGCCCTGTCTGAATTGCTTTAAAATCCCAGCTTTCTTCCTTTGTTCTCCCCAGCTCCCCAGGTACTCCCATCTACCTCTCCAGCTTTGGAGAAGAGCTTGGGAAGGCAGGTCTGACTATGGCCCCATAGTCTCAGCTGAGCCACAGGACACTGCTTGCTAGCTTATTTGTTCCCTGAAAAGTCAGGAAATAGTTATTCCTGAGAGGGAGAAAGAGGTATCAGAGGCCTTTGCTGCTCTAAGGTGCCAGGCACTCACCCTGTCTTCCCCAGGACTCAAAAGTCAAATAGCTGGAAAGGGTCTGGCTGGCCCAGCTATCCCCTGGCCCTCCCCTCCTCAGCCTGACCTCACTAGGATAGTTGGAGTTAAGAGGTCATTTTTATATCCAACAAATGTTTTTGAACATCTATTATGTGCTAAGCACGGATGATACAGTGATGAACAAGATATTTGATCCATCTTCCTTATGAAACTTACAGTAGAGGGAGAAACAGACTGTAAATCTGTCAAATCATTAATTACAGTGATTTGTGGTGAGCTCTATGATGGGAAAGTATCTATCTTGGAGGGCCAGGGCAGCTTCCTTGAGGAATTGACAGTTAAACTGAGATCTGAAGAGTGAAAAGGATTTAAACGAGGCAATAGTGTGGTAGGGGGAGAAAGCGTGTTTCAGGATGTGGAAATAGCATGGGCAAAGGCCTTGAGGCTGGAAACATTTGGGAGTGCTTGAGAAGCCCAGTGGGGTTACAGTGTAGTGAAAGCAGAAGAGAGTGGTAGGGAATAACATGGGAGAGGTATGCAGAGGTCAGAGCTCAGGGAAGCCATGCTAAAGACTGGAGTTGATTCTAAGAATAATAGGAAACTGTTGGAGGATTCTGTGCATGGGAGTAGCATGGTTTGATTTGCATTTTATTGTGTTTTATTTTTTTATTTATTTTTTAAATGTTTTACTTATTTTTTGAGAGAGAGATAGAGACAGCGTGAGCAGGGGAAGATCAGAGAGAGGGAGACACAGAATCCAAAGCAGGCTCCAGGCTCTGAGCTAGCTTTCAGCACAGAGACCGACGTGGGTCTAGAAACCACGAACCGTGAGATCATGACCTGAGCCAAAGTCAGACGCTTAACCAACTGAGCCACCCAGACGCCCCTATTATGTTTTATTTTTTTAATGTTTATTTATTTTTGAGAGAGAGAGAGACAGAGAGAGCGCGAGAGAGAGTGAGTGCATGAGTAGGGGAGGGGCAGAGAGAGAGGGAGACACAGAATCCAAAGGAGGCTCCAGGCCCCAAGATGTCAGCACAGAGCTGGATGCGGGGCTTGAGCTCACAAACCACAAGATCATGACCTGAGCCAAAGTCCAACACTTAACTGACTGAGCCACCCAGGCACCCTGATTGGCATTTTAGAAAGATCATTCAGGCTTTGGTGGAAAGGATGGATTGAAAGAAGATAAGAGGCAACTCAGAGAGACCAAAATTAAGTGCAATTAAGAAAAGTCCAATTAAGAAAACAACCCATTCTGTATCTTTCTCTTTTTTTAATTTTTAATTTTATTTATTTTATTTAAATTTAAATCCAAGATAGTTAACATATAGCGTAATAATGATTTCAGGAGTAGAACTTAGTTATTCATTACTTACATATAACACCCACTGTTCATCCCAACAAGTGTCCTCCTTAGTGGCCATCACACATTTAGCCCATAAACCCACCCAACACCCCTCCTGCAACCCTCAGTTTGTTCTCTATATCTAAGAGTCTCTTATCATTTTCCTTCCTCTCTCTTTTTATCTCATTTTTCTTTCCCTTTCTCTATGTTAATCTGCATTGTTTCTTAAATTCCACATATGAGTGAAATCATATGATATTTATCTTTCAAACAGAAGGAATTTAACATGTGGACAGGGTTACACAGTGTACAGAAGAGCTGAGAAGCCAGAGAATGGTGAAGCAGCCCATGGTTTAGCAGTAGCAGAAGGCCACTGTCATCCTTAGGCTGGAGGAGCAATGGGAAGAGGTGGTGTGTTGCTGGAGCCCAGAAGCTGGCTAATTCAGTGGGAACTAGAACCACACAGAGTTGCCTAGTGACAGATGGAGGAAATACAGAGGAAATACAGCTGCTGCCAGAGCCAGCACACAAACAACCAGAGGTGGAGAAAGACTTACTTCCTCTTGCTATCTAATCTTCCACCAGTGCCTACAATTGGCCAGACCCAACATAGAACAGAGGGAGGGAAGGACCAGAGACAAGATCTGAATATAAACTGACAAATGACAAAACACAAAGAGGTGGTATCACCATACAAGTAAAGAATGCTGGTGGCTGGAAGTAGGTGGACTAACCCATTGCTTGCTACTACCCAAACATCATGACATTTCCAGCAACCCATTTCAGGGATAAGCCTTCTTGAGTGTCTGATGGTCAGGGAAGGTATGATAGGGTTAAGGTACAGAGCACAAAGGAGCCTCCAGCCATAGGCTGTCACATTTCTAGGAGACAAAATCCCAGAGCAGAGGTTTCAAGTACTCAAGCTACCACTGCTTCCTTCTCACCAAATCTCTAAAGTACTAATTGTTCCTATATCTTATGGACATCAGGAAAAATTCCAGAATACTCAGTCCTTTTTAAGAGAGTCTGTACTATGACTTTGCTAATCTGATCTTCTTAGAACACAGCTCTGACTCATGACACTCCTTGACTTGAGAACTGTCAATGGCGCCCCACTACCTGTATGAGAAAGTAAAGGTTTAGCCTGTGAACATCCATGATTACCTAGAAACTGGCTCCAATCTACCCCCCTAACTTGATCTCCCCCTTCTATTAAATAGTAGTAGTAACTGCTATTTATTGAGATGTCTACTATGTGCTGGATGTTATTTTAAGAGCTCTACGTGTATTAGCTCATCAAATTCTCATAATATCCCTATACAGAAGGTCTTATAACTATCCTCATTTTGCAGATGAGGAAACTGAGCCCCAGAGAAGTAAGGTAAAATTTCCATGGTTACATGGCTGTAAGAGCCAGATTTGTAGCCTCTACCCTTAACTGATGCTTTACTCAGTTTGTACACACCATGCCATGCATCTTTGGATTCTTTTTTGCTTCCTTTCCTTTGTTTGTCCTAGGTGAAATTCTGTGGGATCCAGTGTATCATGGGAAGACTCTCTTTATCCTCCCCATTCATAGTGCTTTGAGCATAATAGCTCTGTGAGCAGGAACTCTCTTGACTCTCATTTGGCATCATAAACCAAGCCTAGTCTTCCAAAACAGTCAGATCTCAGTGTGAAAGTTATGACCTTGGGCAAGTCATTTCACGTTGCTAAGCAGCCTCAGTTTCCTCATCCCCAGTATGGAGCTAATGATAATTTAGAGCCTCCAAGGTGGCCAGAGACATTAGGCAGGGCAGCGAATAAAAATGAGGTCTTTGACAGTGGAAGTAGAATCTCTTGGCTTGCTGGTTTCCTTATCATGTTCATTGGTCTTCTCTCTCAGAGAATTAGGCTACAGGTTGGAGTGGTAAATCCCTTTCCTTGAATGGCTGTGTCCCTGAAGAAAAGAAGTGAAGTGTTCGATTATCATGGCCTCTCCAAATGCAGCCCTGTGTTCTGTACTCTAGCTACCTTCTCTGCTGCACTTTGATGGCTACGCTTGGGACAGTCACAGATGACTCATCTCACGTCACAGATGAGAATGTCAAGGCCTTATAAAAAGAAGTGAGAGCAGAAAACAGGTCAGCCTGAAGCGCAGGCCCCTGTTCTGTAGAACAGGCCCCAGTGCATTGTGGGAAAAGCTGTTCTATAGCCAAAAAAAGGCCCAGTCTTTCCTACTTTCCAGAGTCTTGGTTTAGAAGAGCCATCTTCTGCCAACCACAGATGGTGGTACCCACTGTGTCTGGTGAGCTTTACTCTATAGACTGTACTTGCCTTTGAATCATCCTCTGGGATTCAGCCATTTATCAAACACTCCCTAGAGTAGCACCCATGAGATCACCAAAGCTCTCCATGCAGACAGATATTCACAAACCATAAAGATGTTTTAAAACAATTTATAAAAGAATAGTACACCCAGCTCAGGATAAATGGAGTTGGCCTTGGGCGTAAGGACTGAAGTGTGACAAATCTGGCAGCACAGTCAGGCTATGTCTTCGTCTCTCTGGCCCTGTCGACATTCTCCAACTTCTAATTTATATATAATTCACAAGATTTTACTTCCTGTAGCAGATATTTTTAGAACTCCAGCGTGTGGCAGCTGTGACCATGAAAAGCTGAGACAGAATGCAAAGAAGAAACCAAATAGGGAAAAAGTAAATTCCCACCTACTACCTGATTTCTTTCAGATCCTGGACCTGTGGGCTGGTGCTTATTTGCATGTCTGGAATCTGTTCTCACTGGCCACCTCTGCTCACTTCTTTCCTAGAATAATGTGTTCTTCTGTGTGTTTCTTTCTTGTCCTCCAGAAAGCCTCACATAGCCTCAGTGCTTGAAATATATACGGACTGATAAATCACCCAATGCCTGTAACAGCCATCCCTTATCCACATGTATGTACTGCATTTAACATTTTGGAAAGTGCTTGCCCATAAATTATCTTATTTGACCCCTCCCCCCAAATGTGCAAAGAGGTACCATGAGAGAGAGATGGTATGTGGAGTGCACACTGGACAGGGATGCAGGAGTCCCAGGGGCAAGTCCTGCCATGGCTACTTACTCATTCTATGGCCTTATCAATCTTTTCCCCTAACTATAAAATGAGGAGACTTGGATCAGTTTGGGAATATAAGTTTACACAATAGGTAGTGGCTACCTGGATCACTACCTAAAGGTAGATTCTGAGGACATCTGGACTAAAGGAGAAGGAATGAATGAATCAGCAACATCTGCCATGGATGAGGGAGAGGGAAGCAATAGCGTACATACCACCCTTTTACCCTCTTTGGATTAGAGGGTATTTAAGAGCCCATTCAGTTCTGAGGGTTTGGGGTTCTCAAGTGCTTTGCCCCAGAGGTCACTCAGTGAGCTGAAGGCAGATCTGGGTCTAGTTCCATTCTTCTACTCCATAGGCTTTCCATCATCCCTTCCAAGCTCCATGGGGACACTGAATTCATAATTTATTTCGGTCCTAGGTGCTAAATTGAGATTTTCCAAGTATTTGCTTTGTAGCTTGAGGAAAGCCACTTCCCCAAATGTTGTGAATTCATGTTGTAGCCTTGATCATTACTTTAATATTACATGCATTAATGGATAAAATTTGGTAAGAACTGACAGTACAGTGAAGAACATAAAAATCATATATAACTCTACCACCCAGGGGCATCAGTGTACACATTCTGTTGTACATCTTTCTAGCCTTTTATATATGCATATAAATATATATAATATGAATTTATACATTATATATATTAAAATATTTTAAAAATATATACGTACATAAGAATATATAAAATTTAAAAATATATGTAATGCTATTAAGGAGCCTACAAAATTGTGACTTAAAGAAACAACTGTCCAGTGTTCTATCCTGTGGATGAGCTATAATTTATTTAAACAATTTCCTATTGTTGGGTGTTTAGGGCATTTCCAAGTTATCTTAAACTGCCAAGTTTTTAAAAAAATTTTTTTATAGTTTGGGGCGCCTGGGTGGCTCAGTCAGTTGAGCGTCCGACTTCGGCTCAGGTCATGATCCCACAGTCCGTGGGTTCGAGCCCCACGTCAGGCTCTGTGCTGACAGCTCAGAGCCTGGAGCCTGCTTCAGATCCTGTCTCCCTCTCTCTCTGCCCCTCACCCGCTCGCTCTCTGTCTCTCAAAATAAAAGACATAAAATTTAGAAAAATAAATTTTTTTATAGTTTATTTTTGAGACAGAGACAGAGCATGAGTGGGGGAGGGGCAGAGAGAGAGACACAGAATCTGAAACAGGCTCCAGGCTCTTAGCTGTCCTCACAGAACCTGTTGTGGGGCTTGAACCCACAAACTGTGAGATCATGACCTCACTTGAACTCGGACGCTTAACTGACTGAGCCACCCAGGTGCCCCAACTGCCAAGTTTTAAACAGTGCAGAGAGTCTCCTTAGTGCAAGATGGCTTCAGCACAGAGGCAGAGGAATGGATGAAATGTACTCTTAAATCTCCTCTTGTGCTAAATATCCTCCTCAAGGGAATGTCTTCTTTTCTGTTCTCCCTGGGAAATTTATTTCAGCAATGGTGGGGATTATTTTTGTCTGCTCTCTCAGCTGACACACTATGTCTCTATTCCTCCAAGTTCTCAAGTGGCTCTTCAGCTAAATTCAAGCTGCTTATAGTTTTGGCCTTCTTGGTGATAAATCCTCATTCTTGGCTTATCCACCTACTGTGGCAGCTGCCAAGAAGCAGTCTTTGCTAGGGCCCACAAAATTAGCTTTAGGGGTACTTTCCAGGGCCCACTGGGCAAAACCAGAGCAGCCAAGATGTTTCTAGGGATGGCATGGGAGGAGGGTAGGGACAGCTGAAGCCAGGGACAATGGGGGCAAGAATGTCTGAAGGGTCCCTGTGAGATGGGTGACCTAATTTGTGGAGTCCTCTGTTCATGACCAGAAGACTCCTGTGAGTTTCTGGGAGAAAAGTATGGGGATCCAGAAACAAGAGAACCAGTCAGTAGAGGTGGACCTTCCTCTGCAAGATATAAATAAAAGGTGGAAACAAAGATGAGAATACTGATGATTTCTCCTACCTTTTCTGAAGTATACCAGTTGACGTTGCCTTCCCCCTCTGTCCTCGGGAACTAGATGGGGCAAGGATTATGGTGCTCATTTGAAACGTAAGGTAAATGAGGCCCAGAGAAGTGAAGTAACTTACCCAGGGAGGAGAATCCATCCACCCATTCACTGGATGAACAAGGTCAGGCACTATGCTGCTCACAAAGATGAATACAGCTCAATCCTTATCCTTTACTGGGCAACAGCCATGTGACAGAAATGGCAAACAAAAGAGATGTGGTTCCCCACCCTCGAGAAGCTCTTTTGAGGGTGCCTGGGTGGCTCAGTTGGTTAAGCGTCCGATTTTGGCCCAGGTCATGATCTCACAGTTTGTGAGTTTGAGCCCCATGTTGGGCTCTTTGCTGACAGCTCAGCGCCTGGAGCCTGCTTCAAATTCTGCATCTCCCCCTCTCTCTGCCCCTCCCCAGCTCTCTCTCTCTCTCTCTGTCAAAAATAAAAAATAAAAACTTAAAAAAAAAAAGAAGCTCTTTTGCCTGTCAGGTTGGCTACTTGTACAGGCTGCTCTGTCCAGTCTCTGGCATGGACTGTATACTAAGGTGCTAAGCAGGGTTCCTAGGACTTTTGGAGGCTTGACAGAGGATTGTAGCCTTCCATACCTCTATGTTTCTGGACTGAGCAGCATATCATTACCCTGGATCAATACCATTCCCTTGATGGGGATCTGAGCCATGACAGCACAATTTAAATGATATAGCAGAGGGTTCAAGTTTTTCCTCTTTCGGGAGTAGTAAGCTCCCTGTGGTTGGGGATGTGCAAGCAGAGGCTGTGGGAACACCTGCTGGGGATGCTATAGAGAGGTATGTGGCATCAGAGGCCAGTGGCAGTGGGCATGAAGTGGGACCAGGTACACTTCCATATCTTTTCCTGGTTTGGGAGCTGAAATTCAGAGATTCTTCCCAGTTATTTTCTAGAGGTGAACCCATGAGTTCTGCCATAGACAGACAGTAGGGCACAGTTCCCCATCCAGGTCAACAAAGTTCCCCTTGGGCTAGTGAGTTGTCTCCAAGAGACCCTTTAATATCCCTGCCATCCTCCTTATGCCTCAAGCACTCGAGTTTCCATCCTCAATGTAGCCTTGGTTGCTAAGTGACAGATGAGCCTTGAACACCAAACCTACTGTGGTTCGGCATCTGCCTGGAGGATGTGGGAGATGCTGGAGATCAGGTAGCAAGTTTTCTGCCTCGTAATGCAGTCTACTCTGAGCATTGTGTGGCCCAGCCATGCACCTTGCCCCTGCTGACCCATTTTAGTGTCTGAAGTACTCAGTAGAAGATACATATCTGGGCAGGTAATGGAATAGTGAAAGAAGGAAGGAAGGAAGGAGTAAGGGAAAGAAGGAGGGAAGGGGGAAGGAGAGAGGAAACTTTTATCAAACTTCACTTATGTGCCATGTCTCATATTAAACCCCAAAGGAAGCATGGTTTAATGGAAACAGCAAAGATTTTAGAATCAGATCTTCATTCATTCATTCATAATCCTATCAATTTATATAAAAAATGTTTATTGAACCCACTATGCTTCAGGCATTGTGCTAGATACTGGGGATATATGGTTAAAAACCATGACCTCTGGCCTTATGAAACTACAGCCTGCTGGGAGAAACAGACACAAAGCAAATCATTCCCCCAATGTGATTCCAAATTACAAAGTATTATAAATGTTCTGGGAAAAAAAGGCTTTGAGAATATATAGCAAGGGGAGCACAATTAAGGTTGGTGGGGAGGGGAGTGTCAAAGAAATCCCCTATGAGGAAAAGCCCTAAAATGAGACCTAAAGGTTGAGTAGGAATTGCCAAATCACAAGTCAAGGGAACAATGTCTCACATAGAGGGACTACTTTAAGCTAGGGCCTCAAGATGGGGAAGAGATCAGAGTGCTTAAAGAATTGGAAGGAGACTGTTATGACTGGGGCAAAGAGGTTGAGCCACCCTGCAGGATTTGTTCCTTCCTAATCCCCTTCCAGATATCCAAGGGTCAGGGACTGTGGGCTCCACTTGAAAGGAGGAATGAGGCCTGTGGAGGAAACCAGCTGTTCAGTTCCTGTGGAAACAGTAGCCTGTCAAGCCTCCCTAGTCCTGAGCCCAGCTCTGCCTTTCATCAAGCAACCCAGCATGGTATAGGAAGACTTAATGGGGCATTCTTTAAACTGTAAGGGGCCTAAGCTAGCCTGGCTATCTCCACCTTGTTCTTAGAAATCTGCTTTTAGTGCTCCCACCCCAAATATTTTCTGAGTGCCTATTCTCTGCCAGGCCTATGCTGGGTGCTGAGGATCTAGAGATGAATTTGACAGTTTCTCCCTCAATGAGTGGGGAGACAGGCATAAAAAACAATTACATTTATCGTCATGAAGTCTCCAGTATCTAACTTTAATCTCTCCTGCTGCATTCTGGGATGATGTCATGCCAGATGCTTTGATAGAAGTCCTCCCTCAGTTCCCTGACATCACCTTGGTAGGCTACAGTAGAATCTTAGCCATCAAGCTGAACTTATGCTACTGTTCTCTGATTACCAGTAGTGAGCACTTCCAACTTCCCTCTGGCTTTTATGTCTTCACTGCTCTATATCCCAACACCCAAAACTCAACAAAAAAATATTTATGTGAGCCTGAGCTAGTGGTAGGAGTGGGATGAGGTGAGGTTCATCAGAAGCCTATGCATTCCTACCCCTCCGAGATCAGAGAATAGAAGGGGACACTGGACTTGGACTTATTCCAGGAGTACTCCTGGAGTTATCCCGAGAGTAGAAAGCACCCCGGGATCCTGAGGGATTTGATGGCAATAGTCATGGAAAGACACTGAACAGACAGGGAGAGGCCCCAGTCTCCTGCCCCTCCTACTCCAAGCATGTCAATTGCTATCTCTGTCACCATAGGAGTGCCAGCCATTCTTCCTGGGAGGCACAAGAGGAAAGCAGTCAGGCTTAGTGATAGAGAGTGAAGGCTTGAGAACCAGGCAGCTGGGGGTTAAATCTGTGCCAGCTGTGGGGTTGTGATAGGCATCACCAACATTCATCTATAGCAGGCTTTCTTTGCATTTCTAGGTACACAGAGGATTCGGTGTCCCCACTTGCTTGAAGTTAGATGTGACCATGTGACTAGTTCTGGCCAAAGAAATGAGGACAGAAGTGACAGGGTCACATCTGGATCTAAATATTTAATGGCAGGTCATCAGTCTCCATCTTTGTCTTCCATAGTTTTGGTAATGGTATAAGTCCAAGTTGAGATGGTGGCTTCTCCCCCAACCTGGCTCCTCCTGCTGACCAATGATAGACATATAAGATGAGTGAGAGTAAACTTTCTTTTTAAGTCCCTGAGATTTAGGTAATGTTTACTACTGCAGCATAATCTAGCCTGTGCTGCCCCAAATGGGAATTATGAGCAAGTTACTTACCCTTTCTGTGCCCCAGTTTCCTCATCTGTAAAATTAGAATCATAAAAGTCCCAATCTCTTATAAAGATTAAGTGGGTCATACATAGGGGGCTTAGAACAGTCTGAGACATATGATAAAGCATCTAATCAATGTTGGATTTATTACTATTATCTCCTACCTGGAAAATCTTCATCTTAATTTGATTAATCAGAGGGATAAAAAAAAAACCAGACAATCATTTTATGTTGGAGCCTTCTGTGCACCATCCTTGCCAAGTGCTGTCTTGCTCTTCTGGAGGTCCTAGTACTGGTTGCAAAGACAGAGCTGCAACATGTTCATAGATACCTTCCCTCTCTCCACCCCTAGTGCATCTATATTAGGGGTGGCGCTCAGACCTGGGATTCCTGTCTTCTTGTCTGGTATGTGTTTTTTGACACTGACAAAATGCAGGGCATTAGTTTCTGCTGTCACTGATATAGTCATGGAGGAAAGGGGCTGAGGAATTTTCCTCTCAAGCTGCTTGGAAATCATATCATCCCCATCCCCACACAGCATCTGCCCCATGCTGTCATTGGACTTCCCTCAAAGACATTTCGAACATGTATCCTGGGCTCTGACCAAATTCCTTGGTTGGTCTATCTCCTTACCTCTTAAGTCCTTTTTGAAAGGGGCTTCCTACTGTCTTCCTCCATCAAACCACTGCTGTATTCTTCCCAGACTCACAAAAATTGGCTTTGTGCCTATCCATTATCTGTGCTTCCTGTGGTGTTCACAGCACCCCCCCCCCCAGGCTGAATGGTAGCAGAAGCTGGGAACAAAGCTTGTTTGGCTCAAACGTGGGAAGATAAAAATATATTTGCACCTTATAGGACCCTGTGGTCACCCTCATGAGGTACCATCTGAGAGATGTGGATAGGCTGCCCCAAATGTTACTCCCACCCCTCACTCACAATGTCTTGCTGCCATCTTTTAGGATAAGGTATTGTCTTGCAAAGAACCCAGGAGAGCTACTGGTCCTGTCCATGTAGATTAATTTAGGTAGTTATCTGATCTGAGGAACTCTTCATTGGAATCATCTGAGGTGCATGTTAAAGATGCAGATTTCTGAAGTGGCTTTGTGGGGCTTTTTGTATGCTATTGGAAGAAGGGCTGTTATGGGAAGTACATGAGCAAATTTTGAGCATGGGTCCTTATTGCTCCCACCCAGAGGGGGCATCCAGAACCCATCTACAACCTCTGCTTGTAACAATACCTCTGAGGTCTGAAGTCAGATATCATGTACCCTTGAGTCTCTACTCTTTTAAGTAAAATGAGAGTGGGGGCTCCACAAGATTCAGGAAAGCAGTTGTAGTCTTTGGAAGATACCGCATACCACTTTGGAGAATAAGGACCAATAAGAAGACATGGGATGTAACACAGCAGGAGGAGTCCATGCTAGAGTTGGGACTGCTGGACAGACAGCAGGAAGAATTCCTGGCAATAAAACTTCCTCCCATTTGTGCACTGGTTTACAGTTTATAAAGTTATTTCATATTCACACTCTTCTTTAAGCATCTCACAGCACTGTGAGGTGGATACTAATTATTTCTATTTTATAGAATTGGCAGTTGGAGCTCAGAGAGATTAAGTTACTTGCTTAAGATCACATAGCTACTAAGTAGTGGAGGAGAGGTTCAATTTTAGGTCTCCTTCCCCTCAGTGATAATTATAGGTTATTCTCAGTCAGCTGGATGGATGCTGGCACAGATTTAAGGTCTCAGAGAGGCCACCAAGTGGGTTGGGGGCCTCACAGAGTCCCTTACCCCACTGTGATGTCTTCCTTCTCCCTAGGGAAGGTCTGAAAGAGATAAAGCCCAGTCCTTGTGGATGATTAATCTTGGGTAATTACATGCCTGCAATTGTTTTCCATTGGTCTCCCACTCTCAGAAGCCACTGTTTGAACAAGTGTGTCATCCCTGGATGATCTTTGATCTGGCCAATAAGGCATCTACATCTCTGCTGCAATGGGGTACTGTTGGAGTAGAAATACAAGTCTTCATTATCTCCCCAATGGGATGATCCTCTATAGCTTACCTGCTAGGTGACATTCAACCCAGTGAGAATGTATACGGAGCACAAGTCAGCCTAGTAAAAACCCTATTTTGAAGCAGAAAAGCCAGAGTCAGTTGAATAGCAACTCTCTGCTGAGAGAGTTTGGAAGAGGAAATTTCCTAGCTCCTCTTTATGTCTTCTTGGCAAGTAAGAACCCTCTCTCTTTGCTCAATATCTAAAGCATTCCTTTTTGTGCTAGGAAAAATCCACCCCAGCCTGGGGTGCAAAAGTACCAGGTTCTGGTCCCCTTTCAGCTATGAGCTCACTGTGTGAGATTCTTGACAATTCACTTTCTCTCTCTGGGCTTCACATTCTAAGGGTATTTCCACTTAGTAGTTCAAAAGCCTCTGATCATATGATGCTATGTCAAGAGTTAATATACATGTGTGCAGTTAAAGATTCGCTATGGAGAAGTCATTGACTGATGGAAAAGAGAATAATGTATTAATTGTAAATATGCAGTTGTACTCAGACGTACTTAAGGATATTTAGCTGGGATGGAACAGAAAAGAACATAATGGGATGGAGGTGGGCAGACAAGCTGATGGTCTCAGAAATGAGAGGAGGTACAAACATGGAAATCTAGTAGACATGACAAGGCAAAGGATTGAGAATAATGAAGAGAATGGAGAATCCCAAGATGGATGGAACTGAGCTACTTGAGGAAAATGTTAGCATTCGTAAGTCTATTTGCCTACTGGACATCTCCCTTCACAAGTGGCACCATCAACTTAAAGCCACCATGGCTTTGGTTGCCTCCAACCAAACTCAGCATCTCTGCACCTGAACCAGATGCTCCAACAAACTAGTCTCCAGAGCTTTCCTTTTTTTGTCTCTTTCCTACATCTTAAGTTTGAATCTGCCCCTTCCTCCATCTCTGCACTGCTACCACAAGGTCATCATCATCTTTCACCACTCACCTGGAATACCATAGTGCCTCCCAACTGATTTCTTTGAGTTCACTCTTGCCTCTCCAGCCTATGCTCCACATCCCTGAAATACACTTCCGTGGTTTCCCATTGTTCTTTAGGTAAAATCCAAACTCCTCACATGGCCTACAAGCCTCCCCTCCTCCACGGTCTGACACATGCTTTCTTCCCAGCTTCATTTCCTCCACTTCCTGGTAGATGGTAACACTCCTATCTTACAAACTACTCTTGCCCATCTCAGACTTTGGCACACACTGCTTCCTCTGCCTGAAACATCTTCCTTCCTACTTCATCACTTGGCAAACTCTTCATCCTTTGAGCCTCCGCTTACGCAACTTCTCTTTATAAAAGCCAGTCTGGGTTGGACATTTCTCTTCTGGGTTCCCACAATCCCTGGCTTCTCTTTGTCACAGACCCAATAACACTAATTAGTATGAATTTAGTTACATTTTGGACTCCCTTACAGAACTAGGATCAACTTGAAGACAGAAACCATGTCTTATTTGTCCTCATATGGCATCTTGTAGGTGCTTAATAGTTGTGTATTGAATGAAGATTCTTTTTTTTCTTTCATAGTTTATTGTCAAGTTGGATTCCATATAACACCCAGTGCTCATCCCAACAAGCGCCTCCCCCCATGCCCATCACCCCCTTTTCCCTCTCCCCCACCCCCATCAGCCCTCAGTTTGTTCTCGGTATTCAAGAGTCTGTCATGGTTTGCCTCCCTCCCTGTCCCCAACTATTTTTCCCTCCTCCTCCCCCATGGTTCTCTGTTAAGTTTCTTCTGTTCCACTTATAAGTGAAAACATATAGTATCTGTCTTTCGCTGCCTGACTTATTTCGCTCAGCAAAACACCCTCGAGTTCCATCCACGTTTCTACAAATGGCCAGATTTCATTCTTTCTCATTGCCATGTAGTATTGCATTGTATAGAGAAACCACATCTTCTTGATCCATTCGTCCGTTGATGGACACTTAGGCTCTTTCCATGTTTTGGCTATTGTTGAGAGTGCTGTTATGAACATTGGGGTCCATGTGCCCCTATGCATCAGCACTCCTGGATCCCTTGGGTAAGTTCCTAGCAGTGCTATTGCTGGGTCATAGGGGAGTTCTAGTGTTAATTTTTTGAGGAATCTCCACACTGTTTTCCAAAGGGGCAGCACCAGTTTACATTCCCACCAACAGTGTAGGAGGGTGCCCGTTTCTCCACATCTGCGCCAGCATCTAGAGTCTCCTAATTTGTTCATTTTTGCCACTCTGACCAGCGTGAGGTGGTACCTCAGTGTGGTTTTGATCTACATTTCCCTGATGATGAGGGATGCTGAGCATCGTTTCATGTGTTGGCCATCTGGATGTCCTCTTTGGAGAAGTGTCTGTTCACGTCTTCTGCCCATTTCACTGGATTATTTGTTTTTTGGGTGTGGAGTTTGGTGAGTTCCTTATAGATTTTGGATACTAGCCCTTTATCTGTTATGTCATTTGCAACTATCTTTTCCCATTCTGTCAGTTGCCTATTAGTTTTTTTTTTTTAATTTTTAAATGTTTTTATTTATTTCTGAGAGAGATAGAGAGACAGCGTGAGCAGGGGAGAGGCCGAGAGGGAGAGGGAGATGCAGAATCTGAAGCAGGCTCCAGGCTCTGAGCTGGCTGTCAGCACAGAGCCTGATGCAGGGCTCGAACCCACAAGCTGTGAGACCATGACCTGAGCCGAAGTCAGACGCTTAACCGACTGAGCCACCCATGCGCCCCGGTTGCTTATTAGTTTTATTGATTGTTTCCCTTGCCATGCAGAAGCTTTTTATCTTGATGAGGTCCCAATAGTTCATTTTTGCTCTTGATTCCCTTGCCTTTGGGGATGTGTCAAGTAAGAAATTGCCACGGTTAAGGTCAAGGAGGTTGTTTCCTGCTTTCTCCTCTAGGGTTTTGATGGTTTCCTGTCTCACATTGAATGAACATTCTGGAAACAGCCTGGTATCTTGTGCACAGTAAGCCAATTTTTATTGGATTGAATTACTTTCCAGAGAAACGGTGGTAAGTGTAGATGTCAATGAAAGTGGATAGGACTAGGAAAGAGTTTGAGGTAGTCGGGCAGAGTTTCAGCTAAAAGCTGAAGTTTCTCCTAGGAAGGACTAGGTAAGTTGAGAGAAGGGGAAGCCTGTCCAGGCTTCAGGACTAGGTGGGTGAGTGTGAGGTGCCTGCCATGCCATGGAAACCAGAAGGAAAGATACCAGCTTTAGCCCTTTAAGGGGAAAAGGAGTTCTCTGTAACCACACTGTCCATTCCATACTTTATGGGCTTGTAGGATGTTGCGCACACTATGTTGTTTTCTAGGATGGATAGACGATGGTGGAAGATTTGGACTGTGAGACCCCATCCATACCATGAATCTTTACTGAGCACCCATGATGTGCCAGGCACTGTTCTTGACACTAAAGAACACATCAGTGACTATGAGAGGCAAAAACGTTTAAAAACCCCTTCCCTCATGGAGCAGCCATTTATGACAGGAGACAGACAATAAAGGAAATAAATAAAATTTATAGAATGCTAACTGGTTATAAATCTATGAAGAAAAAGTAAGAATCAAAAGGAACTAAGAAGTTGCTAGAGGGGGTGTATGTTTCAGGCCTGCAGGAGGTGAGAAGCCCAGAGGAGGGGCAAGGTCAGGGTGAGGTGAGCCCCCTACTACGCCTGTAAGTGGAAGCCACAGTATGGTGCCAGGGATCTAAGTGAGCACCCTGCAGGTTGGTGGGAGCCTGGAATTTCATGGTGTCTGCATTCTCATCTATTCTCATTTCCCACTCCGGTCCCTGCCCTCACCACACATACACATAGTAATACCACATCAACGCTCAGAGTCCAGAACTGCTTCTTGGTTGCTACTTCCTTTCAGCTGAAACTGGTGATCATTGGGGGTGTGGCTAACAAGTCTGATTAACCAATGCAGATTGTATCTGCTATCTCAGGTCCTTGCATTTATCACGATGGCATGAATGAATGTAAGACACCACCACTAATGTATCCAAAATGTGCTCTGAATACCACGTGTGCATGTTAGAGTTGGAATTCCATGTGCAGCCTCACTCAATCTGGGAAGTTCCTGTCCTTTCTCTGAGCCTCAGTTTCCCCATTTGAGATATGAAGCTCCTGCCTGACTTCTTTTGCAGGATACTTAAGGATGTAAATGATGTGAAAAGCTTAAAGCAGGATATAAAAATCTTTGGTGGATGCCATCTTCATTCATTCTTTTGCTAAGAAGTAGAAACCAAGCTTCTCCAAGCTTCTCTAGCCATCCACATATGCTTGGATCCTGGATAAACCTTTGGGTAATTTCACTAATTGGTGATCAGATGGGTTTATGTATGCCAGAGAAAGCTGCTAATGACTCATAGCAAGGAGGGAAAGGATATTGCCTCATCAGATAGTAAGAGGCGTCCTTTCTCTTCACTTGTGTACCATCCTTAGTGAAGAAACTGAAATATCTCTTTGGTAGACCTAGTATATTTAAGGAGTATTCATCACACCAGGCACGGCAATGAGCACAGCGTGTGCGCTGTGTTTTGGTTATGGTGGGGATAAATACAAAGATAAACAAAGTCTGGCCTCAACTCAAGGGCTCACATTTTAGTAAGGGGAGAGACAGGGAGTCTTGAAGGGAAAGTCTTCCAGGCAGGGTTTTAGATTCATCCTAGGTGTGAAGAAAGGGGTGGCTGGAGACTAGGTCATCTAAGAGACTTTTGCTGTGGGATAAGGAAGGTATGTTAGTAACTTAGACTAAGACAGACTCAGTGAGAATGAAGAGGAAGGCATACATGGAAGTGACTGCAGCCTTACCTGGCAAATGGCGGATTAAAGGGAATAAAGGGAAAGGGGCAAGTTCAAAAGGCTTCCAAATTCACTACTGCTAAGACCCATCTTCCCTTTCGTAGACTTGTACAGTTGGATTGGGGGGTGAAGTGTGGGACTAGTTGCAGGATACATTTGGTGCTATAATATTTCACCTTGTCCATCTCAACTCATTTTTCTAGCCTGCAAAGAACTCTCTGATGCTTGTTCACTGTCGTCACTACTAGTCCTCTGGATTTCATGTAATTTGCAAATTCTTAAGAGTTAGCCTTCTGTGTTTAATTCTTAGCTCTACCACTTACAAGATGTGTGATCTTGGTCAAGCTACTTCTCTAAAGTCACAGTTTCCTCATCAATATTATGGGGATAATAATAGTATTTACCCTATAAGGTTGATGTGAGGATTAAATGAGTTAATGTATGAAAATATCTCAATGCTTGTCATATTGTAAACACTTGGTAAATGTGTTTTAGTGTTGAATGCACTTTGACTTAGTGTGCTTATTGTGCCTGACTGTGCCAGATGCCCTGGGAGAAGGAGGGAAGAAATGGACCAGATTTCTGGGAGAGAAATGTATACTTAATGGCCAGAGTCCAAGAGGCTCAGGACTATAATAGAAAGAGGCTCAGGGTGCTGTGAGAGCAAGGGAGAGAAGAGAAACTAATTTAATTTGGTGAGGTGGAGAAGAGGTGAGCATGGTTAGTTGAATCAAGTTAGCTATCTGACCAATGGGCAGTCCACTTGGGGCTCCTTTAAAGGTGGTCTGGCAGAGAATTCTATGCAAAAGGATTCTGATATGAGAACTGAAGAAAAATTATTAAGCAGCCAACACTGAAAGTTGGATCTGAAAGAATGAAAAGAGAAGCTAAGAATGAATATTTAAACTTCTGCTGCTGAGGTCTCTCAAGTAGCTTAGGATCCAGTTCCAGCCTCCATGAGGCCAGATCATTCTAAGGTTCTGTCTCTTCAAGTCCCATATTTATTTCCTTATTGCTCTGTACATGAAACCTCTACTAATTGAGCTGGCCTAAGTAAATCTCAGCTTCTTTTTTAAGTGGTCTAAGTGGGCCTTTGCTATATAAACTGCTTTATTGAGATATAATTCATATACTATACAATTTATCCATTAGTGAGTATACAACACAATGGTTTTTAGTGTACGTGCAACTATTGACTTTGGTGATAAAATATTTCCACAACCTCAAAAAGAAATATTTTACCTGTATTAGCTGTCATTCCCCCTTCCTCCTTTTTTCCAACTCCTGGCAACCTGGAGTGTCTGTAGATTTGCCTACTACAGACATTTCATATAATTGGAATCCTATAATACATGGCCTTGTGTGACTGGCTTCTTTCACTTAATGTAATGTTTTCAAGGTGAATCTGTATTGTAGTATGTATCTGAATTTCCTTTCTTTTTATTGTGAAATAAATTTTCACTGTATATAGATATAGCATATTTATCTATTCATCAGTTGATAGATAGTTGGGTTTTTTCTACCTTTTGGCTATTATGAATAATGCTGCTATAAACATTCATAAACAAGTTTTTCTGTGAATATGTGTTTTTATTTCTTTTGAGTATATGCCTAGGATTGGAATTACTGGGTCGTGCAGTTGCTCAATGTTTAACCATTCAAGGAACTGCTAGACTGTTTTCCAAAGTGGCTGCACCATTTTATATTCCCTCCATCAATATAAGAGGGTTCTGATTTCTCCACATCTTTAGCAACATTTGTTATTATCTGACTTTTTGATTGTAGGATTGTAGCCGTCCTAGAAGTTGTGAAGTAGTATCTCATTGTGGTTTGGACAATTGACTAATGATTTTGAGAAGCTTTTCATGTAATTATGGGACATTCGTATATCTTCTTTGGAGAAATGTTTGCTCATATACTTTGCCCATTTTAAAAAACTGAACTACCCATTTATTATCGAGTTTTAGGAGTTATTTATATATACTATATTTACATCCCCTGTGACCTGCGAATATTTCTCCCATCCTGGGGATTGTTTTTTTACCCTCTTGATAATGTCTTTTATATCATAAAAGGCTTTCATTTTGATAATTTCAAATTTAACTATTTTAATTGTTTTTCTTGTGTTTTTGTGTCTTACATGAGAATCCACTACCAAATCTAAGGTTGTTGTTAGGGGGTGTCAGGGAAAAGACATCACCACTGGTCGAACCAGGGCAATCAGAGATTCCTCACCCACTACTTTGACCTTGAATGTGCATTCTGCTTGCCTTTATTGCCCCTACAAGGTGTCCCAAGAACACAGCAGTGTTGAGACCATCTGAATGGCATATGTGACTGAACTCATATCCCCAAATATATGAAACAAAAATGACAAAATTAAAGAGAGGAATAAATGATTCTACAGTAATTTTTGGAAACTCTAATATCCCACCTTCAATAATGGATAGAACAACAAGACAAAAGACAAATAAGGAGATAGAGAATGTAAACAATACTATAAACCAACTAGACCTAACAGACATATACAGAATCCTCAACTGAACTACAGCAGAATACACAAAAAGCTGTATAAGAAAGGGAAATGGGAGCATACTAAACTACTTGGCTGCAAAAGGAACAAAATGTACAAGTCACAATAATCAATGCAACCACTGCTTCTTTTCAACATTTTGAATCAATGTATAGAGAAATCATGGAAGATTTAATTATGCTTATAGAACAGAATGCAAATATTATCAATCTTGACAATGCAAAATTAAAAACACAGGTGATAGAAAATGTGTTATAGAAAGAAAAGCAGTAGGGAAAAGCAGGGCCACTAATATCCTTATCTCACAGAATGAAGAGTCAAGAGATACTCTCTAGAGTTGATAAAACAAGAAATACAGGTACAAGTGTATTGTCTAAAACTACACAGAAAGCAAAGGAGTGATTGAAACTCTTATACATTGCTGATGGGAATGTAAAATGGCATAGTGTCCATTGAAAGATGAGAGTACATAGACAGAAGTAAAATATACAAAAATAACATGTACACTACAAAAATAAGAGTAGGGAGGTTGTGTCTAAAATTGATAGATCAAGAAATTGCAGTTTATATATATTTTCATTAGGGATAAATGAAGGATAAATTCCTAGATAGGAGTGCTGATGCATAGGGGCACATGGACCCCAATGTTCATAGCAGCACTCTCAACAATTGCCAAAACATGGAAAGAGTCTAAATGTCCATCAACTGACAAACATTCTCCACGATAGATCACATACTAGGACATAAAGCAGGCTTCAATAAATATAAAAGAATTGAGATCATACTATGCCCGCTTTCAGATCACAATGCTATGAAACTCAAAATTAATCACAGGAAGAAGTCTGGAAAACCTCCAAAAACATGGAAATTAAAGAACACCCAACTAAAGAACAAATGGGCCAATCAGTCAATTAGAGAAGAAATTAAAAATTATATGGAAACAAATGAAAATGAAAATACAACAATCCAAACTCAATGGGATGTGGTAAAGGCAGTCCTAAGAGGAAAGTACATTGCCCTCAGGGCTATATCAGGAAATGAGAAAAAGTGCAAGTACAAAATCTAACAGCGCACCTAAAGGAACCAGAGAAAGAGCAACAAGAGCACCCCAAACCCAGTAGGAGAAGAGAAATAATAAAAATCAGAACAGAAATAAATAATATAGAAACCAAAGAAACAGTTGAACAGATCAATGAAACCAAGAGTTGGTTTTTGGATAAAATAAACAAAATTGACAAACCTCTAGCTAGGCTTTTCAAACAGAAAAGAGACAGCACTCAAATATACAAAATCATGAATGAAAATGGACTGATTACAACCAACCCCTCAATAATACAAGCAATTATCAGGAAATACTATGAAAAATTATATGCCAACAAACTGGACAACTTAGAAGAAATGGACAAATTCCTAAACACACACTGACCACCAACATTCACACGGGAAGAGACAGAAAATCTGAACAGACCCATAACTAGTGAGGAAATTGAATCAGTTATCAAATAGCTCCCAATAAATAAGAGCCCTGGTCCAGATAGCTTGCCTGGGGAATTCTACCAGACATTTAAAGCAGAATTAATACCCATTCTTCTCAAGCTATTCCAAAAAATAGAAATTGAAGGAAAACTTCCGTACTCATTTGATGAAGTCAGCATCACTTTGATTCCCAAGCCAGACAGAGACCCAGCAAAAAAAAGAGAACTACAGGCCAATAACCCTAATGAATACGGATACAAAAATCCTCAACAAGATACTTGCAAATAGAATTCAACAGCACATAAAAGAATTATCCACCAAGATCAAGTGGGATTCATTCCTGGGTTACAGAGCTGGTTCAATATTTGCGAATCAATGTGATACATCACATCAAGAAAAAAAAGATAAAAACCATATGATCCTGTCGATAGATGCAGAAAAAGCATTTGACAAGATACAGCATCCTTCTTAATAAAGACCCACGAGAAAGTCAGGATAGAAGGAACTTACTTAAACATCATAAAAGCCACCTATGAGAAGCCCTCAGCTAACATCATCCTTAATGGGGAAAAAACTGAGAGCTTTCCCCCTGAGATCAGGAACACGACAGGGATGTCCACTCTCACCACTGCTGTTTCACATAGTGCTGGAAGTCCTAGAATCAGCCATCAGACAACAAAAGGAAATCAAAGGCATCAGAATTGGTAAAGAAGAAGTCAAACTTTCACTTTTCGCAGCCGACATGATACTCTACATAGAAAACCTGACAGACTCCACCAGAAGCCTACTAGAACTTATCCATGAATTCAGCAAAGTTGCAGGGTACAAAATCAACATACAGAAATTGGTTGCATTTTAATACACCAACAATGAAGCAACAGAAACAGAAATCAAGAAACTGATCCCATTCACAATTACACACAAAAAACCCCATAAAATACCTAGGAATAAACCCAACCAAAGATATAGAAGATCTGTATGATGAAAACTATAGAAAACTTTTGAAGGAAATTGAAGAAGACACAAAGAAATGGAAAAACATTCCATGCTCATGGGTCAGAAGAATAAATATAGTTATAATGTCATTACTATCCAAAGCAATCTACACATTCAATGCAATCTCAATCAAAATTGCACCAGCATTCTTCTCAACACTAGAACAAACTATCCTAAAATTTGTATAGAACCACAAAAGACCCCGAAGAGCCAAAGTAATATTGAAGAAGAAATGCAAAACGGGAGGCATCACCATCCCAAACTTTAGCCTCTACTACAAAGCTATAGTCATCAAGACAGTATGTTATTGGCACAAAAACAGACACATACACCAATGGAATAGAATTGGGAACTCAGAATTGGACCCAAAAGTATACAGCCAACTAATCTTTGACAAAGCAGGAAAAAGTATCCAATGGAAAAAAGACAGCCTCTGTAACAGAGGGTGATGGGAGAACTGGACAGCAACATGCAGAAGAATGAAACTAGATCATTTTCTCACACCATTCACAAAAATAAACTCAAAATGGATAAAGGACCTGAATGTGAGGCAGGAAACCATCAAAACCCTAGAGGAGAAAGTAGGAAACAACCTCCTTGACCTCCACCGCAGCAATTTACTTGACACATCCCCAAAGGCAAGGGAATCCAGAGCAAAAATGAACTACTGGGACCTCATCAAGATGAAAAGTTTCTGCACGGCAAAGGAAACAATCCATAAAACTAATAGGCAACCGACAGAATGGGAAAAGATAGTTGCAAATTACATTACAGATAAAGAGTTAGTGTCCAAAATCTATAAGGAACTCACCAAACTCCACACCCACAAAATAAACAATCCAGTGAAGAAATGGGCAGAAGATATGAACAGACACTTCTTCAAAGAGGACATCCAGATGGCCAACAGACACATGAAATGATGCTCAGCATCCCTCCTCATCAGGGCAATACACATCAAAACCACACTGAGATACCACCTCACGCCGGTCAGAGTGACTAAAATGAGCAAATCAGAGGACTCTAGATGCTGGTGAGGATATGGAGAAACGGGCACCCTCCTACACTGTTGTAAACTGGTGCAGCCCCTCTGGAAAACAGTGTGGAGATTCCTCAAAAAATTAACACTAGAACTCCCCTATGACCCAGCAATAGCACTGCTAGGAATTCACCCAAGGGATACAGGAGTGCTGATGCATAGGGGCACATGGACCCCAATGTTCTTAGCAGCACTCTCAACAATAGCCAAAACATGGAAAGAGCCTAAGTGTCCATCAAAGGACGAATGGATCAGGAAGATGTGGTTTATGTATACAACGGAATACTACATGGCAATGAGAAAGAATGAAGTCTGGCCATGTGGAGCAACATGGATGGACCTTGAGGGTGTTATGCTGAGCGAAATAAGTCAGGCAGAGAAGGACAAATACCATATGTTTGCACGTATAGGAGGATTGGGAGGAACTTAACGGAGGACCATGGGGGAGAAGAAGGGGGGAAATAGTGGGGGAGAGGGACGGAGGAAAGCCGTGAGAAACTCGTGAATGCTGAGAACAACCTGAGGGCAGCTGGGGGGAAGGGAAAGGGGGTGATGGCCATGGAGGAGGGCACTTGTGGGGATGAGCACTGGGTGTTATATGGAAATCAACTTGACAATAAACTATTTAAAAAATTAAGCAGAAAACTTAAAACAATGTTCATAAAGGAAGTTTAGAGGAGCGCCTGGCTGGCTCAGTCCATGGTGCATGTGACTCCTGATCTCAAGGTTTGAGTTCGAGCCCCATGTTGGGTGTAGAGATTACTTAAAGATAAAATGTTGAAAAACATTTTTCTTCTTAAAGTTTAGAGGTTGAATTTATATATTACTCCACCAAAAATGTGTAATTTAGTTGTTATCTAGCTATGAAAAGGTTTATACCAATTAGAGAAAAATAGAAGTGAAAAGGAAAAAAAAAAAAAAAAAGAGGCTTTGAAAGCCTGGAGTGATTTACATTAAAAGGAGTAGAGAATGGTCAGAGGAAGCAAAAAAGGCTCTGGGGAAAGATCAGAAAATGACCGAGAAAGAGAAGAGGTGAATGCAGGGGAAATGCACCTTGTGTGTAGAACAGTGGACTGAAATCTGTGTGCCTGGTTTTTTAAAAAAAGTAATTCTGATCTTAGCTCAGACATGGCCTCTTCATAGTCCCCCTGATGGCCACCTCTAAAGGAACTCCACCCATCTCTGTCTCCATTTTCCTTTCCATAGTTCTGATTACTATCTGAAAGGATCCTGTCTCCTCTCACTGTGATGTGAATGCCATTCCACAGCCAGGGCCTCCTCTGGCTTATTCACTGCTCTACTGCAAGGTTGAGAACCAGGTATGTTAACACGGTATTGTTCAGAAAATGAGAACTGCTGTTGCTGTTGTCATTCATTAATTCCTCTCTCTTCATTTATCTCCACTTTTTCAAATGCTATTCATCCTTCAAAGCCTCACTCAAGACCCAACGGTTCTGAGAACTCATACCTGCTGGTGGGAAGTAAGCTCCTGATCTTGGCACATGAGCCCTCAATTACTCTTACACCTGTATCATAAGACTTTGGTCCTAGGGTCCATTTCTTATACATCACAGCAACAAATTTTACTGAGTTTTTGTGTATGTGCATGCCAGGAAGTAAGCACATAAGGAAAATGGTAACTTCAGACTGTGGTAACTGTTAAAAAGAAAATAAAACAAGATAGTGGCCTAGGCAATGACTAGGGTTGGGGCACTGACACTAATTTAGTCTGGATGGCTGGAGAAATTTCTCCAAGGAGGTGGCAATTGAGCTGAGACTTGATTGATTAGAACTAGATATCTTTCTGTACCTCCTACAATTCCTTGCTCAGGGGTGGAAGGTTCCTAAAGGTTATTTAGACAAGGTCCAATCCTACATGGGTTTTATCTTCCAACAGTAGGTTACAGATCCCAGGTAGAATAACCTGCCTCAAGTTCCCCAAAGCTTCACACTAAAGTTGTTTTTCAAGAGTCCCTCATGGATAGCTGTAGAACCAACATTTTCTAGGCATGTGCTGTGTGCCAGGCACGTGTATACCCAGTATCTTACCTAACTCTTATCTTGTAGTACTATTATTATGCCCATTTGAAAGATGGAGCAGAATTAAAGAGTTTATAAACCTGCCCAAGGCCACACTGCCAGCAAGCGTGCAGTGAATGTGTTGACTTTAAAGATGGTTCATACTGCTACCATTCCTTGCCCCCCAAATTCTGAAGTTTAAACCATCCTGTTCAGGCTAGAACTTCTTTGAGATTCCTAACCTCAGAACAGGCTTTATTTCATCAGATCATTCTCACTACAGCTATCAGCTTAACTTTTTCCACATGTTAACCCTATAGAGACATGAAGCTTTACTGTCTTTATTTTTTTAAATTATAACATGAAGACTATGATTTTAGTATAACTCAAAACGCTCCTGGCTGGTCATTCTCATGCCTCACTCATGCTCCCCTTCATAAATCTGGGACTCCCTAATAATTTCTCTGTGTGTGTCCGTGTGTGTGTCCGTGTGTCCGTGTGTGTGTGTGTGTGTGTGTGTGTGTGTAATAGACTAATGTTTACCTGCCTAACCTGGAGGCTAAGAGGTAATTTCAAGCCCCTGTATTGTGACCTCTTTCTCCCTGCCTCAACCTGCAAACGTTCTGAGCCAGTTCTACTATCCCTTTTACTCCATTCAGTTGGTCATTATAAGGTATCTTTTGTGCACCAGAGAAGATCCTGTTAATCCCCTATCCCTCCTCTCTCCCTCCAACAGCCTCCTTCTCAGTCACTGGGCCTGGGCCTGCTGCCCTAGAGGTGGAAACAAGGGTGCCAGAGCCTGAGGCTTCTCTGCGAGTCTCTGAGCCAGCCTGTTGTGAGGAGCACACGCCCTCGTGTGTTCACCTAATGTAAATTCAGGCTGATATGACAACCTGTAGCCCTCCTGTCAGTCTCCAGAGCCTAGCCAAAGATCCTAGCTTTTCTCTGCCTGCTTGTACTGTTGCCTTCCTGGCGTTTGAATCAGCCTAGGTCTTGGAGACTCCATCTGGTGTCACTCCAAATGTAAGACCTCCTGGTCATTTCCTCCTCTGTCTTTCTTTCTCTCAAACCTGTAACTATACCACAATAATAACAGCCACTATTTGCTAAGCCTATAGTACATGCCAGGATATTTATATACATACCTCATTCGATCTGCACAGCTTACTGATAGGTAAGTGTTATTTTCTTGGCACATGGTGGGCATTTAATGAATGAGTAAATGATTTCTCCCTAGTTTATCATAGGGCCAACAGAAGCTCAGGGAGATCACATAAGTAATAAGGGACAGAGAAAGAATGGAAACTCAAGTCTACTCAACCTCAGAGCCCAGGCTCCCCAAAATCATATGAAGATGCTTCTAAAACCATGGCCAGTGCATTCAATGCAAATCCCCAGGCCTGTCTGAGGGGGAAGCTGGACGTTGTGGTTAGAGATACTGGATTTGAAGTCAGACGGCTAGTAAGCAGGCACACCTTTTCTTGGCTATGTGAATGTGGTCAAGTTGTTTAACTCCTCTGTACCACAGCTTCCTCCTTGGCAAATGGGGATAATAAAAGTAACAACTCAGAGGGTTGGGCCACTTTAATGAGATAATGTACATAAAGGACTTAGCATGGAGCTTGGTACATGGTAATCACACAATAAATGTTTGTGAAGGTGATGATGGTGCCTGAGATAAACACAACGTAACAGTCCCTTCCTATACCTTCTCTGAACCTTGCTCTTTACCCCATTACCTCCATACCTTTATCCACTGTACTGGCCTGAATGGTAGCCACCAAAAATATAGGCCGATGCCCTAATTCTATTTAAACTACAAATGTTACCTTATTTGGAAAAAGAATCTATCTCTGCAAGTATGATCAAGTTAATGAGGTTGAGATTAAGAGATCATCTTGGATCATCTGGGTGCACTCTACATTCAATGGCAAGAGATAGACAGAGGAAGATTTGAGTTTCAGTATTATAATTTTACATCATATTATTTAACTTATGTGAATATCATGAGGAGAGTAAATATCACTCAAGGACTTTACCCCCTCATCTGGGAAAGGTGTTAGTGTGCTTTTGGTTGTAGGCAGGATAATTGTATTGTGCTGGTGGAATTGTCAATAACCTCACTATTGTCTTTATTTGGAGTTTAAATATTGTTTAAGAAGATGGATATGGGTGCCAAGTTGATAATTTTATGTGCCAGCTTTATTGGGTCATGGAGTGCCTAGATATTTAGTCAAACATTATTCTGGGAATGTCTGTGAAAGTGTTTTTGGATGAGATTAACATTTAAATCAGTAGACTGAGTAAAGCAGATTGCCTTCCATAATATGGATGGACCTCATCAAATCACTTGAAGGCCTGAATAGACTAAAGAGCTTATCTCCCCAATCTTACTTGATTTTATCCCCAATAAAGGAATTTTCCTACCTGCCAGGTTTCAAACTGGAACATCATCACTTCCTGCTTGAAGGCCTTTGAACTTGGACATCAGCTCTTCCTGGTTCTACAGCAGTTGCCGGCCTCCTGACTTGAACTGGGACACCAACTCTGCAGATTTTGGACCTGCCAGCCTCCATGACTGCATAAGTGAATAAGCCAATTCATAAATATATAATATTGGCTCTATTTCTTTGGAGAATCCTACTACAAAGAGGGAATACTTTTCAACTTACTCAGTGAAATAAATGTTACTAATATTAAAAGTAGACAAAGATATTATAAGAAAACAATGGACCAAACCATATCCAGTAACATATAAATAAAAATGATTAAGCACTATGAACCAGTGGAATTTATCCCTGGAATAAAAGGTTTATTTAACATCCATATTAATTAAGGACATAGACCACATGATCTTCTCCATACATACATAAGAAGTGCTTGATAAATTTATTATCCTTTCATAAAAAATAAAATCCCCCGAACTCAACAAACTAGGATGAGAAGGGAACTTTTTTCAACCAGATAAAGAGCATCTACCAAAAAACTCACAATTAATATCTAAATTAATGGTGAAAGACTGAGTTCTTCCCAGAGTTCAGGAACAAGACAAGGAAGTCTGCTTTTGCCACTTCTTTTCAACATCTTGCTGGAGGCTCTAGCCAAGGAAATATGGCAAGAAACATAAATAAAAGGTATCTAGATAACAAAAGAAAAAGTAAATATTTATCTCTATTTACAGAGTACATAATCTTATGTATAAAAAAGCATAACAAATCTACTAAAACTCTATAAAGTAACAAATGAATTAAGCAAAGTTGCAGGATACAAGATCAATGCACAAAAATGTGTATTTCTATATGCTAGCAATGAATAATCTGAAATAAAATTTTAAACATATCATTTATGATAACATCAAAAGAATAAAATAGTTAGGAAGAAAGTTAAGAAAAGAAGTGAAAGACTTATAATCTGAAAACCACAAAGTGCTATTGTCAGAAATTAAAGAAGACCTAAATATGTGGAAAGTCATACTCTGTGTTTATGAAATGGAAAACTTAATATTTTAAATTTAATTCTTAAATTGATAGACAGTTTCAAAGCAATCCCCATGAAAATCCCAGCTGGCTTTGTTTTGCAAATTTGACAAGCAGATCCTAAAATCCATATGGAATGCCAGTGACCCTGAATAGGCAAAAACGATATTGAAAGATAGAAACAAAGAAGATTCACACTTTCCAATTTCAAAACTTACTGCAAAATCTATAGTAATCCAGACAGTATCATATGGGCACAAGAATAGGCATAGAGATCAATGGAATATGACAAAATAAATATTCACATGTGTGGTCAATTGATTTTCAGCAAGGGTGCCAGGACAAGTGAATGGCAAAAGAAAATCATGTATTTATTTATTTTTTTATTTTTAATAGTTTATTTTTGAGACAGAGACAGAGCATGAGCAGGGGAGGGGCAGAAAGAGAGGGAGACATGAAATCTGAAAGAGGCTCCAGGCTCTGAGCTGCCAGCACAGAACCCAGCGCGGGGCTCGAACCCATGAATCGTGAGATCAGGATCTGAGCCAAAGTCGGACGCTCAACTGACTAAGCCACCCAGGGGCCGCAAGAAAAGTCTTTTCAAGATGCTCAACATCACTTATCATCAGAGAAATACAAATCAAAATCACAATGAGATACCATTTCACACCTGTCCGAATGGCTAAAATGAACAACTCAGGAAACAGCAGATGTTGGCAAGGATGTGGAGAAAAGGGAACCCTATTGCACTGTTGGTGGGAATGCAAACTGCTCCAGCCACTCTGGAAAGCAGTATGGAGGTTTCTCAAAAATTTAAAAGTAGCACTATGCTACGACCCAGCAATTGCACTACTAGGTACTTATCCAAAGCACAAAAAAATGCTGATTTGAAGGGGCACATGCACTCCAATGTTTATAGCAGTGCTATCAACAATAGCCAAATTATGGAAAGAGCCCAAATGTCCATCGACTGATGAATGGATAAAGATGAAGTGAATATATACATATATATGTGAATATTACTTAATGATCACAAACAATGAAAGTTTGCTATTTGCAACAACATGGTTAGAACTAGAGTGTATTATGCTAAGTGAAATAAATCAGTCAGAGAAAGACAAATACATGATTTCACTCGTATGTGGAGTTTAAGAAACAAAATAGGTGAACATCAGGAAGGTAAGGAAAAATAAAATAAGGTAAAAACAGAGAGGGAAACAAACCATAAGAGACTCTTAAATACAGAGAACAAACTGAAGGTTGGGAAGGGAGGTGGGTGGGATGGGCTTAGTGAGTGATGGGCATTGAGGATGGCACTTGTTGGGATGGGCACTGGGTGTTATATGCAAGTAATGAATCACTACATTCTACCTCTGAAACAAATACTACACTATATATTAACCAAATTCAATCTGAATAAAAATAAATAAATAAAAATCTTTTCAACAAAAGTGCTAGGATACCTGAATATAAAAAGAAAAAAAAAAAAGAAAGTGGACCCCTAACACATACCAGATACTAAAATAAACTCCAAATGGATCAAAAGATCTAAATGTAAGAGCTAAAACTACAAAACTCTTAGAAGTAATTTAGGAGTAAATCTTTGAGACCTTGGGTCATGCGGTGGTTTCTTGATGTGATGCCAAAAACATAAGCAACAAAATTTTAAAAATGATAAATTATACTTCATCAAAATAAAAAATGTGCTTTAAAGGACAATATAAAGTAAGTGAAATGACAACCCACAGAATAGGAGAAATTATTTTCAAATTATATACCTGATAAGGGACTTGTACCCATAATATATAAATATACTCAGAAGTCAAGAGTGAAAATACACAAAATCCCAAGTAAAAATGAGTAATTTACTCATAAAGTAGTGAGTAAAAACATTTCTCCAAAGAAGATATACAAACATCTTATAAGTACATGAAAATGTCCTCAACATTACCAGTCATCAGAGAAATCAAAACCACAGTGAGAGACCCACTAGGATAACTATAATCACAAAGAATGGAAATAATTGTTGGGGAGGATGTGAAGAAATTGAAACCTTTATATATTGCTGGTGAGAATGTAAAATAGTACAGTTGCTTTGGAAAACACTATGGCAGTTCCTAAAACAGTTAAAGATAGAATTACCACATGACTCAGCAATTCCACTCCCAGGTATATGTAACCAAGAAAAAAAAGTGTAAGTACATATCCACACAAAATTTTGTGCATGAATGTTCATAAAAGCATTATTCATAATATCTAAAAAGTAGAAACAACCTAAATGTTTATCAACTGATGAATGCCCAAAAATTGTGTGGTATATCCATCCATGCAATGAACTATTATGTGGCAATGCACTACAACATCGACACACCTCAGAAACATTATGCTACATGAAAGAAGCCAGTCACAAAAGATGGCATGTTGTATGATTCCATTTATATGGAATGTTTGGAATAGGCAAATCCACCAAGACAGAGAATAGATTAGTAGTTGTCAGGGGCTGGGAGGAGAAAGGAAGGGGAATGGGGAGTGGGTGCTAATGGTTATGGTATTAGGGGAATGATGAAATGTTGTGAAATTAGATAATAATGATGTTCATACAACTATACAAATATACTAAAATATACTGATTTATACATTTTAAAGGGGTGAATTTTATGGTAAGTAAATTATATCTCAACAAAGCTATAATAAGGAATAATCTAAAAAGCAAAAACATAATAAAAATAATTTGGGCTCCAAGTCCAAGAGAGTTTCAGCAAATAATTGATATTCTTTTTTAAAGTTTATTTATTTATTTTGAGAGAAGGAGAGAAAGGGGGGGAGAGAGAGAGAGAGAGAGAGAGAGAGGGAAGGAGGAAGGAAGGGAGGGAGGGAGACAGAGAGAGAGAGAAGTGGGGGAGGGGCAGAGAGAAGGAAAGACAGACTCTTAAGCTGGCTCTGTGCCATCAGCCCAAAGCCCGACGCTGGAAGCTGGGGGCTCAAACTCGTGAACTGTGAGATCATGACCTGAGCTAAGATCAAGAGTCAGAGGCTCAACCGGCTGCACCACCCAGGTGCCCTAAATAATTAGTATTCTTAACAGATAAATTGTTCTCACAAGTTAATAAGAAGAAAACCACAAAGGCAAAGGAGAAGAATATGTAAAGCTGAGAAGAAATACAAATTGGTTAATAAATATTTGAAGAGGGCAAAAAGACAATAAGGGCTAACACATTCATGGTGCATGCTGTATAAATGCTTCACATATATTACCCATTTAACCTGCACAACAGCTCTATGAATTAGTCTCCCATTCCCTCATGGTAAACGCCATCAAACCACCCAATACTGTGTGACACTGCCGCCCCATCTATGGTGGTCTGCTGACTTATGTGTGGTGTTGTGTACCCCCACAATTCCCATTTGAGCACCACCGACCCCAGGGATCTGATTTCATCCCTGGGATCATTTAGGGTGTCAGGATAGATTGCTGGACTGCGTGCCTTCATTCAAGGTTCCTGGAGTCCTTATTTCTGGCAGTATAAGTTTTGCTATGTGCTATGTGGCAGTGTGTCAGTCCAACTTCCCTAATGAGCTCCTGGAGTGCAAATATTCTGTGTGGTGGGGTACGTGCACACCCATAAGTCTTAGCAATCAGCTAGGCTGGGGGTGAGGTTATTTGCTGCTGATGGAAGATGGGTTGCTCGGTGAGGGCATGTACGCTTCTAGAGGACAAACACAGCGTTTCTGCCCAGCAGTGGCCCTGGGAGGCCCTGCTAGCAGGGATGAGATTTCCTACAGGAAGCAGTTGTGTTTTGCACAAATGTGAGGGGGAAAAACTGATTTCAGAGTCAGAGGCCTGTGCTTTATTGCCTGGCTCTGGTCATTTCAGACTGGACATTTTTAAAAGCAAGTGTTACCATTCATCTACTTTGGCCATAAAATCCCTTAATAAACTATCCTTTAATAAAAAGTCCAGCCTGAAACCTGCAAGCTCTGCCCCTTGCAGAGTGTGCCTGGGAAACTAAGCTTCCTGCTCTCCAGCATTGTCAACTCAAAGCCACAGCCTCGTTAGAACCCTAGTAATAGGGGCAGGCAAGGGAGGGGGAGCTTTAACCACCTCTGACCTCCTACAATGGTCTTTTTTCCTTTCCAACTCAAGCAGGTACTCTTTGCACCAAAGACTACTAAAAATGTAGTGACTGAAAGAGTCTCAGATGAAGAGTTTACTTGGGGAAAGAGAGAGGGCAAGAGTGGGTTTCCTCTAAGGTCACCAGGCTGGAGAAAGGCAAATGGTTCAAGTTCAGATCAGTGGGTGCTCTACTCAATAGTGCTTCTTGAGGACTGTTAGCTAGGTGGGCACAGCATGGAGAGAGGGGAAGTAAGTCACATCTCTCTCTCATTTCTTTAAACCTCAGATTCCAGCACCTGCCAGGCTCCCAGAGAAGTCCCAGAAATGTTTTTGAACTTAACAGACCCATGTTGTTCTTGGGAGGGTCTAGGTATTCTACTGATAGCAATCTCTGATGGACTTTTCCTCTGTGCTGCTGGATTCTTGACTTAGTCAAGCCCTCGCTGTCTGTAGAAGTCTCCTAGGTGGCCCTAGTCTCCTTGTATGATGGGACCTGGGAGATTTCCCATCTGGGCTTGGCAATCTGTTCTGTCAAATGAGTAAACTAGAGAAAAATTGGAAAGATGTAGAGCTAGTTCTTCCATGCTCTGTGGAGCATATTGTCTTTGCTGTGGCCCACATCATGCCATGTTGTCAGGGACTGAATCATAGTCATCCCCATAACCCTCCCAGGGATAAAGACAGTGTATGGCATGTAGGAGATGGAGATACCTATAACTTGGAGCCAGAGAGACCTGCATCAAGCCTTGGAGACTGCCACTTACTAGATGTGAGGCATTATTTAGGTCAATTGGCTTCTCATAATGCCAGTTTCCTGGTCTGTATATAAAATTACTTTTGAATGAGAAAATGAATACAAAGTACATGGAATGTAGTAGGTACTCAGTAGATGGTAACTGTCACCAATATCACCACATCACCACCACCATCATCATTATCAACATCATCACCGTTAATACTGATTGCACACCTCTTGTATGTCCAACCTTACGCTTGCCTTCACTTAGAAGATAAAGGAGAAGCAGTCAGTGATTTCTGCCCCAGGTTAGTATGTATTGGGAGAGCTAGGAGGCATCCAAATAATGACAATTCAAGTGCCAATCATAGGAAGTACAGTCATGATATGGAGCTCAAAGGAAGAAACAGACCTGTTTTCTAGGGCCTTCCAGGAAAGCTGCCCAGAGGAGGTGGGTGCTGATATAGGCCTGGATAGATTGGATTTACAGTACTGAGAGGGAAGATGAGGAGGAGAAGGAAGGATGTTCTTGGCTTAGCTCAGCCCAGGCCAGCACCCAAACCTGGCAGTGTCCCCTACTTCCTGTTGGGCTGTAGATGGCCAGGTTAAGTGCCAGGTTTGGAATGCAAATACTGGGCTGGCCACTGGGGGTCGACAGAGATTGAGGAATAGAGAGGCTACCAGGGAGAGGGAAGTATTTCCTTGGGGGACTCTATCCCTTTGATTCAACGACCTATCTAATGCCTCATTTCCCCACAATTGAAATCCCATCTCCTCCCTCCCTTGTCTTTAAAGCCCTAATCCCCTATGGCACTCTTAGTTCAGAAGCACCCAGCTTCCTGACTTCCCCTCCTCTTCCTGGGAAACCAGCCCAAGGAGGAAAATTCCTCTTGAGGGTAGGGGCTGATATAGGGTCTACTTTGTGTCCTAGAGAGGGTCTGTAAAAGAAAAACAAACCAGGCAAAGGAAATTCATGTTCCCCTGAGAAGCTGGCTTCCTGTAAGGAAGATGCTGGGTAGTTCTGCAATTGAGGTTTAACCCCAACCCCAAGTTAGGCAGCCCTCTGGGGAGGTGGAGGCATGGTGGGGGCAGGATAGGGGAGGCTAGGTGCAGACTAACGGCTTAGAAGGAAACTGGGCCCTCACTGGGAGGTACCCTCAGCCCAGGCACTGGGGCCCTCCTGACTGTAGGTAGGAAGGTCTCTAAGCCAAGCCTGGGCTAAGTTGTGAGTGGGGAGGGGAGGTTTCAACGTCAGAAATACTGGCTGGGTTGGCTAAGGGGCAGCTGGACGCTGGTGGGCCTGGGTGTCATATATATGCCAGTCATTATTTGGGCAGCTGGATTCAGCTCCTTATCTATCCTCAGGATGCCCCCAGGGGCACATGGCCTCTCTACCAGTAGGTCTGCGTTTATCAGTCAAGAAAGTCCAGGACCTGATCCTTTAGCCTTCATGGTAGGGTAGGATATAGGAAGTTAGCTCATAGGCTGGTGAGAGGTCAAAGCTAGGACTGGAGAGATGAGGAAGCAGCTACCCTTCCCTGTGCTCCTTGGATCGCTCAAATGTTTGCTCTGCTTGGGATGTTCCTCCAAGGGAACTTTATTCCCTGTGTTTAAGGGGCCTGGGGTGTCCAATGTGTTCTCTAAGGAGCCAGGAGCAGGACTGGGCAAAGATGCTATTTCTCCAGCCAGTATCCCCTTCCTCCAGGCCTACTGGCCATCTGAGATGGGAAGCTAGGCTAGGTCAGTGACAGGTGGGGACAGCTACTGCCTCTCCTACTCCAAATTCCTGAGACCTCGACAGTGATGAATGGCCCAGCCTCACTTTGCATAGTCTATAGGTTAACAGGAGTGAGAGAATAACAGGAAGGCTGGGTTGGAGTGTTGTGGGATTTCCCCCCTAAACTGCACCCTGCTGGGCTAGAGGAAGCTGAGTGCAGATCAGTGACACACAGGAGGGCAGGGATATCCAAACATGAGGCTTCTGAGGAACCCAGGGTCCTAGCTGCAATTCTGAGCCTTGTGCTACCTACTCTGCCACACCTAGCCATGTTCTATCTCTCAGATGCCCTATTGTAGGCTCTTTTAAGGGACAGGTGACAGGTCATTTACCTGTATGGGGCCTGAGGGTTTGG
Source organism: Hyaena hyaena (assembly GCF_003009895.1). NCBI lineage: Eukaryota > Metazoa > Chordata > Mammalia > Carnivora > Hyaenidae > Hyaena > Hyaena hyaena. The sequence goes on from NW_024081168.1 coordinate 390,795, forward strand.
GACAGATTTCTAGAAGTCCAGGGTAGGGTGAAGTGGAATAAGGAAGGGATAAAGAGGGAGGGAAGGAGGGGAGCAGGACCATCTCAAAAAAGGGGCTCCTTCTAGCCCTAGTATCGTGCTGACAGCCTGAGCAGGGACCAGGCTGACACCTAGAAGATCAAGGTGATCTCAGTTGAAACACCTATAAACCAGGGGTGAAACTGGGGCAGGGATTGTGGAGGGGCTGAGGGTTGAGAGTCTGGTTGAACCTTGGGCCTTTGGGATCACCCACTCCTTCACCAGCCACTGAAAATTGTCATGGCTGCGGTGAAACTAGACTTGCAAGGTTTACCTACCTGGAGCTTGATCTGACCTAGTCTTGGGGTGTGGTCCATCCAGGAGAGGGGAGGAGGAAGAGTGGGAGGGCTCGGGCCCCTCCCTGGGCTTGCCCTGAGACTAACCCAGAGATAGAGTGATTTGGGAAAAGCAATTTGTTGGGGAAGGACAGCTGGATCCAACACAGACCCAAGTAAATCTCAGCTAGAGGAGCCATGATGGCACAGAGAGGAACAGGAGAGAAATGGACGGTGGGAATGAGCTAGCCAGGCAAGAGAGGGCATTGCAAGCTGAGGTTGGCAGGGATAGAGGATGCAGACAGTTGGAACTTGGAACTTCAGTTTTTTTTCATCTCTAGAATAGGCTCATCAATATCCACTTCAGGGATATATAAGATAATATAGCACCAAAGGTGAAAGTACCCAGACAGTGCCTGGCATATAGTAGGTGTTCAAGAAACGGAGCTCTCCTTTTCCCTGTAGGGAATGACTGTGTGTGTCTGTGAAGAGGGTACATGCAGAGGCTATGGGTCTTTGAGGGGACAGATAGGGGACCTAGGTCAGGCTGGGGATGACTGTAGGTATAAGAGAGGGCTGCTAGCCTTACTGGGTTGTCCCAGCTCACATTGCCCTGGGCCTGTTCTTTAACCTTTGGTGTTCAAGGCCCACCCCTTGGCACACACTCCTTTCCAGAGCCTTGAGATATCAGTGTAGACTCACAAGAGTCATTAGTTACAACATAAGTTGTATAGCTAAATGGCCTAGGTTAGAATCCTGACTCTCCTACCTCCTGGCAGTGTGGCTTTATGTGAGTTAGTTCACTTCTCTTGTCTCAGACTGGAAGCAGAAAAGGAGAGGTCAAGGGCAAGGGCCAAGTAAATTGAGTGTGTGTGTGTGTGTGTGTGTGTGTGCGTGTGTCCATGCATGTGTATGTAACAGTGAGGCGAGAAAATGTGGGGGCTAGACTCTAGGTTCCACAGGAGCAGGAACCAGGCCTGTCACCTAATACTGCATGAACTGATAGGTGAGAAACACCAAGTGTTCTTATATGAATATGTATGTCCCTGTGTGTGAATATACAAGAGGGGCTACAAACTGTTCATGTGTACACAAAACATGTGAACAGGCAAAAGGGAGAACTTGTACGACTAGGAATGAGGGTGTCTCTGGGGAAGAATGAGTTTCCATTTAGTGAACCATGGTGGGCCAGGCATGATGCTAAGTCCTTGATGTACATGATCTCATTCAACCCTCACCACAGCTCTGTGAAGTAGAGATGATCTCCAAATTATAAATGAGTTCAGTGAAATACACAGAAGCAAAGTGACTTGCCCAAGGAGACACAGCTGATAAGCAGTGAAATCTGTGGCTCTGAAATTTATACCTCCTGCCTCCCATGGGTGTGGGAAGCTGAACTCAGAAGGAACTGCTGGGGACTCTTGTGACTGCATGATGCCTGAGGTTTCCTGCAGTTGTCAGAAATTCTTCAGCATCCCTGGATGTAGGAGGTCCCTGCGTGCTGATTTTGGTGTGCTTGAAGCTCCTCGAAGGCAGGGCTTGCTGGGGCTCTCCTTTGGGCCCCCAGGGTAGGCCCAGCTCAGAAGCTAGCACAGCATCAGTGCTTATGTAATACTGGTGGACTTGAGCCCCAAGGGTGTGTGTGTGAGTGTGAGTGTGTGTGTGTGTGTATGTGTGTGTGTATGTGTATGTGTGTGTTTGGTGATGCTGATCTGGGAGGCTTGGGAAGGGGTGTGACTGCCTCTGGAGTAGGGAGGGCTTGGATAAGAGAGGGCCCACATGCTCCATAGTTCCCATCCTCTTCTCAGGCTCCCCTGGGGAGTAATTTTTCCCTACCTTAGGGGCCTGAATCATATCTGAGCCCTGCTAGCGTGGGGCAGGATGTAGGGGCTTAAAGTCACTGGCCCTGGGCTGTGGCAGAGAGTAGGCCCAGGCTGGCTACCGAGGACCCTATAGCTGGAAGGGACAGGTTGAGGCAGAAAGGTTGTGTTATGACTAAGGATGACCAGCATGTAGAGCAGGCCTAGAATAAAGAGTCCTCTCCTCTTTCCTCTACTGCCCTCCCCAGCCATAATTAGGTATTGGCACACTCAGATTTTGCTTCTGTCTTCCCAGGATTCCCAAGTCTGGCACCATAACCTCATCTCCCCTCTCCCCTACCTGGTCTTAGGCTTGCTTCCCAAGGGGGCACTGGGCATGTTGGCAGCAGAATCTGCGGCTGGTTCTGGGGTTGGTGGTGGCAATTTTAGGTGGGAGCTTGGAGATGTGGCCAGGAACACAGATGAACATTCCCAGGCCTGGTAACCTGTGAATGAAGAGTAGAGTCCTGGCCATCCTGAAGGCAGCTGCCTTCTAAGTATGAACCAACTTTTTTTTTTTTTTTAAGGGTTCAACAACACATGATTTTTATTCTGTTCCTTCTGAAAGCTTGTATCAAAAAACCAGATATATATTAAACCAAGGAATATAACTGAAGACTTATGGGCCTCTTGTGCTTTAAAAAGGGAGGGGGGGAGAAAAGAGTAGCCACTAATTTGGTCAGATACAGCAGGCTTAGTGGTCCTGTTACTTTGAAAAGTTTTTAAGAATGGTTTTTTAAGGGAAAGGGAAAACATCCACTACCCCTTTCCAGAGTTTAAACAGAGGGCAGTAGACATTCTTTACACCCAAATAATGCGACCAAGGTGAATGTAGAATGGAGATGTTCTAAACACAGCTAGGACTCTCAGCAAAGCTAACACACTAAAATCATATGATTACATTTTGAAATAAAATGCACAAAAACCAAATAGGAATTTTGAGATTTTTTTTTCATTTGAAGGTAAATCTTAATGCTATTAAATTCATAAATACGCTAATTTAAATACCCAATTCTATTTATCTAAAACACACATTGCAAACATACAAATATCTATTCTCTCCACATGTCAGAGCCCATTCATTTCATGGTTTGGAAAAGCGGAGAATAGATTCCCCTTAAACTGCAAGTCAGCGGGTGTTTCTTTACAGTTAACTTTAGCAAAATTCATACAAAATAGTAATTAACAATGATCTTCTTTGCTTGTTAACTCACAAGGAAACACCTTCAAAACTGTATTTTGTTAAAGTTTCTGTACTAAAATGTAGAAAAACTGAACTACACAAATATTGAAAAGTTAACAATTCCTTAATTTTTTATTCCTGATACCACTATCACAATTTACAGGGCAATATACCTGATGTAATGAAAAGAAAAAGAAAAAGACAAAGCTACAACAGATAAAAGACCTCAGGAATGTACATCTAATTGATATTACATTGCATTAATCAATAGTTGCACTTTTTGCAAACTGTGGCTATGACAATCCTGAACAAGAAGGGTTTCCTGTTTAAGCTTCAGTAACTTTTCTGACTATGGATCATCATTCCTTCTGTGGCAGATTTTTTTTTACAGTTCCTCTAATAATGCATCTGGAACGACGGTCTCAAAGTAACCTGCAGCTTTCCTGACAACTCCTCGTTCTTTCTCCTGCTAAGAACTGTAGCCCTTTTCTTCTGAAAATTTTTAGAACCTTCTGCTACCATATCCACCACTTCCACCACCAGATCCATAACCACCACCATAGGGACTGCCCCAGCTTCTTCCACCAAAATTGTCCCCCTTCATGGGTCCATAATTTGATTGCTGTTGTCCACTATAATTTTCAAAATCATTATAGTTCCCACCACATTGTTATCACCTCCAAAATTTACTCCTTCATTGTAACCATCATATCCTCCACCACCACTACTATATCCACCTCCTTGGTTTCCATATCCTGGTCCACCACCACCATCGCCTCCTCTAGTACTATAACCAGGACCACCACCATAGTTGCCACCATCACCTCCAAATCCATTATATCCACCATCACCTCCTCCATAACTACCTCTGCTGCCACCACCTCCACCACCATAACCTCGTCTTCCACCAAAGTTTCCACCATGGCCAAAGTTACCGCCACCTCCAAAGTTTCCTCCATGACCCATAAAGTTGCCAGATCCATCTCCACGACCTCTTTGCGATCCAGCAGACTGCATTTCTTGTTTAGAAAGGGCCTTTTTCACTTCACAATTATGCCCATTAATAAATAGTGTGGTATTTCGGAACAACAACTTTATCAACTGTATCATGATCATCAAAAGTTACAAAAGCAAATTCTCTCTTTCTTCCACTCTGCCTGTCCTCCATAACTTCCATGGTTTCAATCTTGCCATACTTTTCAAAAGTCTCTCAAATTATATTCTTCTGTATCTTCTTTAATACCACCAACAAAAATTTCCTTCACAGCTAGATGGGCACCAGGCTTTACAGAATCCTCTCTAGAAACAGCTCTCTTTGGTTCCACTACACCAGCCTGGTGTGGTCGAGCACACATTGCTGCATCGACCTCTTCCACACGAGTAAGTCACAAAACCAGCCCCCCTGGAACGTTTTGTTTGGAGGTCTCTCATCACCACACAATCTGTAAGTGTGCCTCATTTTTCAAAATTTTCTCTTAAACTATCTGTAGTTTCAAAGCTCAAACCACCAATAAACAGTTTTCTCAACTGTTCTGGTTCCTTTGGATCATGGCCCTCCTCCCCTGGGGCAGTGGCGACAGAGACGGCCGGAGTCGGGCTGGGGGCGACCGGGAGGCGGTTTTACCTCCATTTTGAGACCGGACTCGCCAGTATGAACCAGCTTTTAACCAGGAATTATTAAATAAGCAAGTAGGCAAGCAGCAGCTGACAGTGTGTCAGGTCAGTATAGGCTTTGGGGACAGATAAGCCTGGGGGAAATCCTGGTTCTGCCATCGATTAGCTCAGTGACCTCAGTACAGCTACTTCTCCTTTCTGAGTCTTATCTTCCCTCTGATATGAAATGGGGGGAGTGGAACTTATTTCATGGAAGCCCATATAACACAGTTCTTGGCACAGAGTAGTCACTCAGAAAGCAGCAGGATTCTTTCCATGCTCAGGTGCATGCACACTTCAAGGGATCCTAGTCTCCAAGGCAGACTATTGGTGTGCCCCTGTACCTTGTTCTCATTTCTCTTTGTTCACACCCCAATAAGGGGTCCAGCTGTCATATGAGAGACCTGACATAGTTCCTTCTCCACCCTGTCCACCCAGATCCCTCTCACCCTCCAGGCCCTGCCCCTAAAGGTAGAAGTGGCCTACCTAGCTTCTCCCTTCTTATTTCCCTCCAAATATAGTTTTACCCTACAGCCAAAGAGAGCATCATAGAATCCAGTGATAAACCCCTACTTAAGTGAGATGACACAAAACTGTGTAAATGGTAGAGAATTTTGGGAATGTTGCTCACCTAATTATCTTCATAAAGCAGCAGCAAAGAGACTATATCCTTGGCTATCCAAAACCGAGATCTTCCTCCTAATGGTTTCCCTTCCTCCACATACTGGGCCACAGTTCTTGCCAAGGCCACTAGGTCTGTCCCAAGGCTTGTGTTCAAGTCATGTGCTAGGTTTGTGTGTGCCACGCTCCAGGGTTGGGGCTTCCAGTTTGTCCCAGGCGCCCACAGTGCTATAGAAGACCAGTAGGGGGAGACATTAGCACGTGGGTACGCCTTTTGGGGTCCGACCACGAGACTGGGTCGGACCGGGAGGGTCTGAGCTATGGGATGGAGCCAAAGTTATAAGCAAGGACGCGAGGAGGGGCGGGAAGAATGGGCCAGGGCTGGGAGACAAAGGCCCAGGAGGGGCCAGGAGGGGCTGGAGTCTGATGTCTTGGGGCCAGGACGCCTGCTTTTGCTTTTTCAAAAAGCATCCACCCTGTGCCTTTTCCTCTTTGCCCTCAAGGTGTCTTTCTTTATCGAGGTGCTCTCTCATCCCTTTGGCCTATTCTGGGGCATTGCCTGCGACTTTGGACAGGACAAGACTCTAAATTTGGGCTCTTGGGTCCTACAAGGCTCTCCCCTAAAACTGAGATTCCAAACGCCTGGTCCCCAGGGGCAAAGAACTTACCTCCTACCCATCTCCATCCCGTACTTGACTTGAGTCTCCATTACCTACTGCTATCCGTATATTTAGGATTACAGGTCCAAGTGCAAGCAGACAATGCATTGTGAGGGCAGAAGGAGGAAAGCCCAGCAGAGCCCTACGTGAGATAAGTCCAAGAGCAAACAGGCTGTTCTTGCCATAGAGAGGGGCACAGAGCAGAACTTCAGGGCTCCTGCATAAAGAGAATGAAAGTACTTTCACGCGATACTTGTGACAGGGCCTGTCTGGCCCAGGTCAATGAGCCAGAGTGTTGACTAGGCGCGCGGGAGGAGGGCAGACGGACAGCCCTTTGAGGAGCTCCAACTTCCCACGGGCTGAGCGCTCTGGGAACGGGACTAAACTGGACCCACCCCTAACCGCACGAGCCACACTCTCAGATTGGTGCCATCGAGAGCACCGCGTCCTTAAGAGCTCCCAGAAGCCCCGCCCCCTTCCTGTTCTGGGGGCGTGGTACGGGACGAGGACCCCGAGACGGAGCTCACTATTGGCTAAGAGGAGTAGGGTTGGCCTTGCGTTCGCCTGAGCAGGGGAGTAGACAGCCCAGCGGCAGCGGAGGGAGTCTATGCGCGCTGGACAGCAGTGGGAGGTGTGTGAGGCTCGCACTGGCTGCAGACCTTCGGGCGCAATCGCCCGGGAGCTAGGACTCGGCGACGGGGCTGCGGGGCTACCCAGTCGAGGCTTCAGAATCGCAAACTGATGTGACTGGCCCTCTCGGCTGAGCCTTCCCGCTCTTCTAAGTACACTGAACGGGGCCCCCACTGAAGTAGAAGCTGTTGGGGGGCGCGCAGCCCAGATTCCCAGTGTGGCCTGGAGGAACGGAGACCGTGCCAGGGCGACCCAGCCGGGAGCCCCCGGATTAAGCTTGTGTTGTGGGGAGACTCCCATTTCTTCCGAGGGGCGTCGATTCCAGTACTGTCGAGGCGTCGGGGCGGCCACCGAGTCTTCAGCGGGGAGACCCGGTCAGGGAGAGGGCGCGCAGTCTCGAACAGTCTCCGGGAGTCAAGCGGAATCGGGCCGGATCACCCGGGGGCGCAGAGCCCCCGTCGCGCCTCGTGCGGCGGAGAGACCAAGGGAGCGAGCCCTCGGAGGCCGCGGCCCATGCCCAGGTTGGGGACAGCTGCCCAGTGAGTCCTCCTGGCCCGCCGGGCGGAGAAGAGCGACACCGAAGCCGGCGGGAGGGAGCACTTCAAGGCCGGCGACTGCGGAGGATGGGCGCCTGAGCGGTTCAGAGCGCAGCGCAGCACGGGAAGGCGAGGCCAGTTTGCTGAGGAGGCGCCAGGGGATCCCAAGTGCAGCCTGCTCCCGGGAAGATGGCCCGGCCTGGGCAGCGTTGGCTCGGCAAGTGGCTTGTGGCGATGGTCGTGTTGGCACTGTGCCGGCTCGCCACGCCGTTGGCCAAGAACCTGGAGCCCGTGTCCTGGAGCTCCCTCAACCCCAAGTGAGTAACTTATTGGCTCTGATCCCCGGGGGTGGGAGGCACTCCTGCAGGGTGAGGCCACGCGCCCCCGAGTGCGTGTGGGGAGGTGTTCGGAGGAGGAGCGGCGCCCCATTTTGTCTCTGTCGTTTTCGAGTGTGTTTTCCTGCGGGCGGGCGGATCAGGGTGCGGCGGGGTGGGGTGGGGGCACTCGGCTGGGTTGGGTGGGGGCACTCGGCTGGGTTGTGACCCCTTGGCTTCCCCGCCTTCTCCTCCGCACGTCCCGGATCAAGTCGGGATGGTCGCCCCAGGCGGAGCTGGGAGTCCCGGCGCCGCTCGAGGGCACACCCGAGAGCTGGGTGGGGGAGAGAACGCATTCCCCTATGGGGCCCCTGGGAACGTGGCGGTTTTTCCTGAGAGCCGCTCGAGGGGCGAGTTTGACCTGGGTGGGGGCGAGGCCGGAACACAGGTTCCTCGTTTGTTTAGCTGTGAAGGGACCACGAGTGGGACTCCGCGCTTGGGGTGGGTGGCAGCGCCTATATCCCCATTTGGGCTTCTCCCATTTTCATTTCTCTTTCTTCCCTGTTTGCCTCGCTAGCTTTTCGCTTTGCTGTTTCTTCTAGCCCCTCTTTTCTCCCTGCCCGGCCGTGGGCGGGCGCCGCTCCCAGGCTCACAAAGGCGGCGGGTGGAGAGGGGCGGAGTGGGAGAGGGATCTGGGAGCGGGGGGGTGGTGGGGGGTTCGATCCAGCGCCCGTCGGGGGTCTAATGGAGCTGGCGGCAGAGCTTCGGGAGCCGGCCCAGGCAGAGTGGCGTATGAGCTAGCGAGGAAGGTGGGTGGGGGTCGAAGGATTCCTGCTCAGACCAGTACTGTTGGCCCCCCACCCTGTGTCCCTTAGATTGGGAAGCTATGCTTAGCTTTTCCCAAGGGGTTGGGGAGGTAGCTATGTAGAGAAGATCCTTTCTTTTCTTCCTCCTCCTTCCCCGTCACAATTCCCCCTACCTCGAAACAACACACACACCTTTTAGGGCGGTGGCTCAGTGGTTTCTGGGCTGTTAGTGAAGAGTTGATGGGGCTGTGTGGTGACCTCTGGAGCTTTTACTCTTGGCATTCAGGACTGGGGTTGAAATCCAGGGTCAAGATAGCTCTTCCTGTTTTGTGGAGGTCCCGGCAATGTGCAGACACCCTACTTAGTGGGAAACTGGGGGGCTTTGGCCTGTTTTCTGTGCTCTCTGATTTTTGTATCTGGAATCTCTTTCTGTCCACTCTCCTGGGCTCCCAGCTAACTTCCGTGGCTCCTGCCTCCCTTGGCCTCTTAGGTTCCAGGGACAGTGCATCTCTTAGCCCTGGAGTGGGAGAAGGCAGCTTCTCTAGTTCTATTCTCCTTGTGTTAAGGTAGAGTCCTATTTACTGGTTTGTGGGATGGCTAAAACAAGGTCAGTGTAGAGGGTTTCAGAAAGAGAACAAGGTACAAGGAAAAGGATTGACAAGAATTTCTCCCCCCACCCAGAAGCCAAACTGGGTGCAGAGCTCTTCTAACAAACAGCAGGCACTCAAGATAGTCCGGGGGCTCCTGAGCTGCTTAGCTCAGGGGGAAAGGTTGTGAAGAGCCCAGTTCCCCCGTGTAAGGGTGGAGGCTGGAAATGCTCTCTCTTGAGCCAGGATAGCTGAAATCCGCCTGGGGAAGCCCATTATAGGGGCTCATGGGAGTGACCTAATTGCTCTCTCGGGTCTCTAACCAGAGATAGCATGCAGCTCCGCAGCTGGAAAGGAGCCCTCCTGCAGAGTTGGGGGGCGTTGTAGCTGGGAGAAACAAGATCTTTCTGAGCTTCTCCCTTTTTGTGTTTTGAGCCTTTAGTGCTCTGGACCAGTTTACAGGTTTTTGAGTTCTGCCCACGGCAACCATCCACTTCAGGCTGAGGGCAGGCATCCTGGGGGGGGGGGCGCGTTAAGGTGGGAGGGCGGCTGAGGACTCAGTAGGACCTGCACAAATTCTATCCTGTAATTGAGCAGATCCTGAGAATGGTGGGGGACTGATCTTGGCGCCCCTGGGCGCGCGCGCGCGTGTGTGTATGCGGGCACACACACACACACACACACACACACACACTCCCAGTTCCATCTATACCCAAGGGTCTGTGTGTGTTGACGCCTGGGGTTGGACAGGAGGGGCTGCACTGCCTTCAGCTCCACTCAAGCTCTGGGGGCTGCCTCTGCCACCGCGCCCGACCTTCAGGCTGCCACAGCCTTTCAAATAAACAGTCTCTCTCTGTCTCTCCCTCTTTGCCTCCTGCCTGAGTTCTCCCTCTCAGGTCTGTGTCTGGTTCGCCCTCTCACACCCTCTGTGAGCTGTGCTCACTTCCCGTTTCCAACTAGGTTCGCCTGCTCTCCCTCTTTCTCACACTCCCTCTCACTCTTAGTCACTCTCTGCCTCTTTTTCTCAAGTCCTTTTGTTTCTCGCACATGCCCGTGCTCTCCCTCACAGGCTCATTTTCTCTCTTCCCTCCCCCTCTTCCTCCCTGCTTTTGGTCTCTTTTCTCAACCTTGTCAGGAGCTGGCACCCCCCCACCCCTCAAATCTCCCAGTGCCTATAAACCTTGCTTAATTGCTTCCTTCTTGGGGAAAAAATCAAAATAAAGAAGTGGTAGGGCTGGGGGTATGTTTCCAGGTTCCAGGGTGCGTGCAGCCCCAGCCCTGACTGGGAAGAGGGGAGCTGGAAGGGCCGGCTTAAGACTTTCAGCTTCTTTCCCAAATTGGTGCTGGAGGCTTTCAGCGTGGTAGTCCCTGGGTGGCAAGAGCTTCTGCCTCCTTGGCACCTCTTATCAAATGCCCCTGATGAGCATAGAATGGGGAAACAGGTTTAGTCCCAGTAAAGGTTGGGAGAAACCAGAGTGTATGCATGTGCTTGGGTGGGTTGGGGGCTGTGGTGGAAGGTCCCAGAGCAGTCCCCTCCCCCAGCCTCTTCCCCTGAGAGCTTGGGGCAGCCGGCAGGCCTCACACTTGAGTCTTCAGCCAAGTCCAGCTGCTGCAGTTCAGTCTCTCAGTCCCATTCTGATCCCTTCCTGCCCTCCACTCAGGTTCCCCCACCTCCAGGGAGTGGGAATGTGCCTGAGATCACATTACACCTTCCCTATAAGGGGGTGGGGGTGGGGGGTTCAGCTTGGTGTCCAGGACCCTTGACTCCATCCAGCATGGGCGGGGGCAGCTGCAGACCCTAACCCAGGCTTGCCTGCCACAAGCCAAAGTGTTGGTCCCAGCCCCCTCACAGCTGTTCCAGCTCACAGTCCTGGGGAGGCCAGCTCAGGAGGCCCCTTTCTGGGGCAGCTAGGGACCTGACCTCTCCTACTCTGTGGCTGATTGGCCACAGGTGGGGCCTGAGAGTGATGGGAACCTAGCAGCTCCTAAAGTTTCCTGTTCCCCTTCCTCCCCACCCCCACTCCAGGCAACGAGGCCAGGCCAAGAAGGGCCTGTGAGGCTAGGGTGCAGGATAAATTGAGGGTTCCCTGTGTCCCCTCAGGTTCTCCATTGCCTCTTCAGCTCAGGTGGATGGGGACAGCCAGGCCCTGGCTACTACTCTTTTCTGGGGTTTGGACTGTAGAGGAGGTGGGCCAGCCAGGAGGCTGCTTGTTGCCATGAGAACACCAGGTTTGGGGGAGGGTATACTCTATGATTATCCGGGAAGCTGAGGTGGGGGATGATGCTTACCAGCCACATTCTGGGTTCCTTGCCTTGTGTACCATAGCAACCCCTCCTGGGTGTGTTTTCATAGTGGTCATTTGGGGTGGGGATGCTAGCAGCCAGGAGCATGAGCACCAAATGGTACTATGCTTGACATGCTAACTAACAGTCAGGCAGCATCTTGCTACTTACAAAGCATCCTCATATGTAAGTAAGTATTATTGGTTGCTCCCAACAGCCTGGGGAAGTAAGAATTGTGCCCATTTCCAGATGAGAAGGCACATGCCTGGAAGAGGGAAATGACTTGTCTAAACTCAGTCAGCTTATAGTGGGTAGAGCTTGCTGTGTGCCATTCTTTCCATGTCATCCTGCTATACCTTGGAATCTAGGAGAGACAGGAATTCAAGGTGAGGTTTGGAAAGGGGTGCCGGCTCCCTGCCCCTGGGTTTCCCTCTTACTTCACAGGTGTGCTTGCATCTGTCCTTGTGACTCAGGCCCTGCCTGTGTGGGATGAGCAGTGCTCTGGCTTCCTCATTCGATTTTGCTCGGTATACCACGAAGCACAGCCTGCTTGGGTGACATGAACTAGAGGCAGCCAACTTACTGCCTGGCACTCTCCCTCCTGAGAGCTGAACAGCACCTTTGGTTCCTCTCTGGGCCAGGAATCTCACTTCCTCTCAGGGATCCCCCAGAAAGCAGACAAGGAAGGGCGTGTTAAGCCCCCAGTGGGCCCTAGTGTTAGCCTGGTGGGGAGGAGGAGAGGGCATAGTTCGGTGTAGGTGGAGAGGGCGACTTCCTCTGGGACTCTCCTGGCTTCCCTGCCTCCGACAGTGCTGTGTGTGTGCCAGGACCCAGCTGCTGTTCCTACCCACCCACGCCTGGGCGGGCACTGCTGGGACATGCCAGGCCTGCTCCTGCCGCCTCGGGGGCTGGGTGGAGCTGGGGGAATGAAAGAGGAGCCTTTAATTTGGGGGCTCCCCACCCTTGCTGGGATGAGAGCAGACTTGAGCTCCGGCTTGGGGTCTGTCCTCCACTCATCCTGCCACTCTGTGGGTGCAGGCACAGTGCTGTTGGGGGTCACCAAATCAAAGCTGTGGCTGGGTCCTTATCAAACTTGCACTAGCATGGCCAGGGATCACACTCTCCCCTCAGCCACTCTCTTGACCACAAGTTCCTAGAGCCTGGGGGAAGGATGAGAGGGAAGGAAGTATAGATCTGGTGGAACATGGGCACCATTCTGGGCATGACCCCCACAGCTGCAAGCTAGCCCTACTGTAGACTGTATGTGTTTGGGTAGATAGGGTCTCAGCTGGACCAGAGAAGCAGGAGGGCAGTTGGCCTCTGACCAGGTTACTGCCCCACACTCTTCAGGATTCTCATATGGCAGGATTCTTATTAGTAGTCATGGCGGCCCTTCTCAGCTCAGTAGGAAGGCTGAGGGACAGACTTGGGCTAGGGTGGAAGGGAAGAGGCAGGGCATAAGACAGGGGCTGGAATGCTCAGGCTGCCTCCCCCCAAGTTCCTTTACTCCCTGGGGTGGCTCACTGGGGTCCTGGGGCTATCAGAAGCTAAAGAGGGAAGGCCTCAGGGGTTACCATGGCGACCTGTTTCAGGCTTCCTGCTGGGCCTTGTCAATCAATCCCCTTATTTTCCAGAAAAGGGCTTTGTCTGGGGGTGGCCCCAGGCAAGAAAGCTTGGCTTGATAATGGGGGAGTAGTAGTTTTTGAAAAGTGGGGGATAAAGAGTTTAACTTGGAGACAATCTCTTCCTCTTCCTCTCTTGCCCCTATTCCTAACCTGTTATGTAGGAGGAAAGACCTGCAGGGTCCCCCTATACTGTAGGATTAGTGTTGTACCTGGCTTCAGGTTTCACTCTCTCTAGCTACCTACCTGCCTCAGCAAGGTCCTCTTGCCACTTGCCTGGGCTTCTCAAAGGCCATGAAGCAGTTTTCCTGGTGGCACAGAAGATGCTGAGAAGGCACCATAGTGGGGGATCAGGGTCAGGGAAGGCAGGTCTCAGGCTCCTCTCCCTTCTGCACTTTAGGGGAAGGTGAGTTTCCCCTCTGCCAGCTGCCATGCAAATTAACTAATGAATATTTATGAAGTCGTCTCTGAGGTTGAGGAGTGTGAGGGGCGTTAGGGGCAATAATCCTCTTTTCTTCCCCCTCCCCCATCCACTATATCGACATCTGCTTCCTAGTGTCTCTGGATTCAAGGTAGAACCCCAAGTAGCTGGAAGCCCTGTTTCACTTCTGGAGCTCCAGAGCCTGAGTGGCCACAGATGTGCTCAAAACACATAAGACTCCCTGGTGAGGAGGCCAGGGCCAAATGGTTAGAAAGGTGAGCTGGCCTCTACTCGTTTTCATGCACCCTGTATACCTGCTGTCACCTCCATGTAGGGTCTTGTTGAGGTGCAGCTGTACAAGGTTTCAGCCAATGCTTTAGGTCGTCTTAGACCCCCAAAGGGGTCAACGTCCTGGGTAAGGTTAGCCTCCTCTGGTTGGCTTTGAGAACTTCTCTTCAATAGGAACATTCATCTGATCACTCCCTCCCTCATATGAAGAGCCTGGACTCAGTGGGTCTCAAAAGTTCCTCTGACTCTAATACGTTGGAAGTTGTCTAACCCTGCTGTCTGGATGGAACCAACATGAGGATTGGAAAGTAAAAAATGCCTTGGGAGTTATAGGGGGTCTGGTGAATCTTCTCGGCTTTCTGTGGTTAATGGGGTGACGATGTTCCTTCTCAAATGTTTATATGGGCCTTCATCCCATGCCTGCCTCCTTCCTGGCCCTCTGGAGTGCAGTAAAGCTAGATACTAAGGGAAAGACCTTCTCATTGTGGTTTTTACCATTCTGTGCATCAAAATGGCATGCCCAAGCTTGTTGAAGCCACCTTTAACATGGAGGGAGGGCTGCCTTTCTTCATCTACTTGGTCTAGACTCACCTCCTGGGGTATCATTTCCCTCCCTTGGGTGAGGGCACTGAGTGCCCACTAGGCCCTCCTACCTTGTGTTCCCCGCTGTGGAATGGGCCTCCAAGAAGGGGAGCCATGCTTTTCCACTGTGAGCTTTGTTCTCTTGAAGGACTGCCTTCAACCCTTCATTGTCCTTACTAGAAAGTCTGTCTGCAGTGGAATGAACCCAGCACTGCTTGTTGTGACCCTCAAGGCCTTTCAGCCTGGCCCCAGCTGAGCTTTTTGGCCTCTTCTTATGCTTCTCTCTACCAGTTGTGGGGCCAATCACTGGCCTGGGGTTTGTGTCCCAGCCACCCCTGTCCATTCTTGCTCTGTGTTAAGCTGTAATTCCTTACCCAGGCCCCACTTTCATTCTGCTTCTTCTGAGGAACCATCTTTGACCATCCTGTCAGATGAACTGTCTCCTTCCTCTCACTGCCTCCAGCCCTTGCCATTTGAACCACCTTCCCCCCCACATCACCTGCAGATAGCCTGGTCCTGTCTATTGTTAAAGCATGGACCATTTTTACTTTGCTGGCCCACAGCAGACAGTAAAATCCTTGAGGATGAGGCCATAGCTCCTCTTCCTATTCCCACTGACCCGCAAACAAACAAACAAACAAACAAACAAACAAAAAAAAAAACCACACCAACCAACCAACCAACCAACCAACCAACAAAAAAACCCAGAAAACAAAAACCCCAAGACTGGCCTCATAGGTACTTGCTGTTAATCTGGCCTCCTGCCTCTTGGCAGACTAGACTGTTTCTAAGCAGGAGTCAAACATGTTGAGTGCCTACTGTGTGCTAGGCACTCTGGGTGCATCATTGCATCCCCTTCACAATCCCAGGAAGGTAGGGCTCTTACCTCTTCCAGTTTATAAGTGAGGAAATGGAAACTCAGGGTGATCAGGGAGCTCATCCAAGGTTGCAGAGCTCGGAAGGGCCGTGTCTGTCTAATTCCAAAGTCTGTCTGCTTCTTCCTTTCTTCATGCTGTTGCCTTGCCCCCCGCTCCAGCCTACCCAGGCTCAAACATGGCCAAGATAGCACCACCATTTTGCTGTGTGCTTAGGCAAGGACACTGATATGAATAGATGGCCCTGGGCAGGTGCCCTCTCCCTACTATTCCCTGTGCCTGGCCTTCAGGATTAGAAGATGAACCTGGCTCAGAAGGCATCTGTCCATCTCCCTCAGGATCTAGAACAGAGGCAGTGTGGTGGTGGGGGGATTAGAACACAGATGTATGAGATTCCTGGGGCCCTGTTTTACATAATCTGTTGCCCCTTCTTGGGCCCCTTGTCCCCTCCCTCTGTTCTTTTTAGGACTGAGACTGGTCAAGTTTGGGGACTCACGTTCTTGCATTATGGGAGTTGGATGGGTCTCCTATAAGACACTGGGCTGTGGGAGTGGGAGGTGGGGAGAGCTATATGGAATTGCTCTTGGCTAGAGACTATGCCCATCACCCTTGGTTCCAGGTGATGACTATTTATATCTCCTCATTATGTCCGAGATTAGCAAGGATGGCAGTGAAAGCATGGGTTCCAAATAAGTTGAGCTCCCCCAGTTGTTTTCTGGGAGCTGCAGGGGTGGTGGCTAAGGCATATGTGGGCTTGTGTGTGTGTGTGTGTGTGTGTGTGTATGTGTGTGTGCATGCGCGTGCATGCACAATGTGTTTGTGAGATGGTAGCAGTGGGCTTTGAAGGAATGTGAGTGTGATGGGGGTGGGAGGAGCACAGGGCTGCCACCTCCAGGTAGCCCAAGCCTGACACCATTGGCCACGTCAGCCCCCTGCGGAAATGCCACATTAGGACAAAGGGCTCCCCCAGCTAGGCAGTGCCCCACCCTGCCAAGCAGTCAAAGCCTGGCAGCCTTGCCCATGGGCCACCCCTTCCATACCCTGTTGGCCGTGTGATTCTCTCTCCTCACCCCCAGCCTGAGGTTGGAGGAAGAACAGAATGCCTATTCTTGCCATCTCCACCCAGTAGGCTCAGCCTGGCCCCTCATTGTTTGTGCCTCTGATTCTGGAGATGGCCCGGGACCCCTGACCCTGAGGCTGACCGTCTCTTCCCTTCTGGGCAGGTTCCTGAGTGGGAAGGGCCTGGTGATCTACCCAAAGATTGGAGACAAGCTGGACATCATCTGCCCCCGAGCAGAAGCAGGGCGGCCCTACGAGTACTACAAGCTGTACCTGGTGCGGCCTGAGCAGGCAGCTGCTTGCAGCACTGTGCTTGACCCCAACGTGCTGGTCACCTGCAATAGGCCAGAGCAGGAAATCCGCTTCACCATTAAGTTCCAGGAGTTCAGCCCCAACTACATGGGCCTGGAGTTTAAGAAGCACCATGATTACTACATTACCTGTGAGTCCCTTCCCATCATATGGTTCTCTTTTATCTAGGAGCTTTCTAAGTAGTGCCATGAGATAGCAAACAGGCCACCCTGATCTGGGTCCCCTCTGAAGACTGGCATGCTCTCCTTCCAGCCTGGCCTTGGAATTCTGGCCCTAACGTTCACCAAGGGGATGGCTGCCAGCTCACCTTGGCTCCAGGAGTTGGCTGGGAGAGGACTCCAATTCGTGGTGTTCTCTCTTATTTCCTTGGCTTACCTAAGATATAATCTTGGGAATGGCAGAGTGGGCAGAACCCTTTGGGATCAGCTGGCTGTCCGGCCTTTCTCTTCATGGGAAACTGGCCACAATAAATGAAGGAGCTTCCTGCCCTAATATCATTCATGGAGTTAGGGGTAGGATTGGGACTCTAACCCAGTTCACCTGACTGGATTCCTTCCAGTCTGTGTAGAAGCCTCCCCCATGATTCCAGTTCTGACTGTTTTGCCTCTGAATGAGATCACCCAATGAGAAGATCCTGAGAAAGAAAGGCTAAGCCCCGGCCATGATAAAGGAGCAGCACCCTTAGGGGAAGGGCTACTTTCTGACGTGGCCTGAGCTGGGCCAGCTACTCTGTCCCCAGTGCAAGGGAGATAAGTAGAAAGGTTCACAGGTAGGTGGGAGCTGCTTGCCACCCCCCCAATTCCCAGCTCTGTTCTCATGGGCTAAGACAGCACTAGGATTTCTAGGTAATGAGGACAGACCTTCCTCTCCTCCTTACTTCTCTGGCCTCTTGCTACAGCTACATCCAATGGGAGCCTGGAGGGACTGGAAAACCGGGAGGGAGGCGTGTGCCGTACACGCACCATGAAGATTGTCATGAAGGTTGGGCAAGGTGAGTGCCCAGTTGCAACAGATGTCCCTGGCTGGGTATGGATGTGTTTGGGAGTAGGGGAGGGGCAATGGGGTTAGAATATCTGAGGTCTGGTATACAGGCCATTGCTGGCCATGCTAGATGATAGAGGTATGTACTCTAGTGAGGTCCCCCATCAGTCTGTCAACCTGTGCTCTCCCCACCCCCAGACCCCAATGCTGTGACGCCTGAGCAGCTGACTACCAGCCGGCCCAGCAAGGAGGCAGACAACACTATCAAGATGGCCACGCAGGCCCCCAGTGGTCGGGGCTCCATGGGTGACTCTGATGGCAAGCATGGTGAGTGTATAGGTGTCTCCCAAAGGGCAGAAACCATCACTTAGCTGCCTTTTCAGGCCCTGTGTCTGAAGTGAGGCAGAACCGGGCCCTGGGACCCCTGACTGACCATTTCTCTCTGCCCTTCTCCTTCCTCAGAGACTGTGAATCAGGAAGAGAAGAGTGGCCCAGGTGCAAGTGGAGGTGGGAGTGGGGACCCTGACAGCTTCTTCAACTCCAAGGTGGCATTGTTCGCGGCCGTTGGTGCTGGCTGCGTCATCTTCCTGCTCATCATCATCTTCCTGACAGTTCTGCTACTAAAGCTGCGCAAACGGCATCGCAAGCACACCCAACAGCGGGCGCCTGCCCTCTCACTCAGTACCCTGGCCAGTCCCAAGGGGGGCAGTGGCACGGCGGGCACCGAGCCCAGTGACATCATCATCCCCTTACGGACTACAGAGAACAACTACTGCCCCCACTATGAGAAGGTGAGTGGGGACTACGGGCACCCCGTCTACATCGTCCAGGAGATGCCACCCCAGAGCCCAGCGAACATCTACTACAAGGTCTGAGAGCCCAGTGCGGCCTCGGGCCCTGAGGGACAGTCGGCCAGGACTGCACCTCTCCTTTCTCCCCCACACTCCCTCCCCTTACCAGCTGTGCCCACCTTTGTATTTAGTTTTGTAGTTTCTTGGCTTTTATAATCCCCCTTTTGCCCTGCCCCCTGGGCTTCGGAGGGGGGTGCTTGTGCCCCCAGCCCCCATGCTCTTGTGCCTTCCCCCTCTGGCCAGGCCTCTGGGCTCTGCAGGGGCGCCCCTTCTTGGAGGGCAGGGTTGGACGCTGATGGACAGCAGGCAGGAAGATGCCCCCCTGGCCCTGCCCCCCACCCCCTTTCCCCCTTCCCAGGACTGTTTGTCCGCTATCATCACTGTTTTTAATGTTTTTGTGTTCATTTTTTAGCTGTCAACTCATTTGCATCTGTTTTTTAAAGAAAATGGAAAAATGGAAAAGGCACCCCCTCCTTAGGCTTTCTGAGCCTGGCTCAGCCCAGTTTAAAGGAACTGGGGCAGGATGTGGCCAGCCAGGAAGCATAGGATGGCAATTTCTTTTAAAAACTCCTTGGTATTTGGGGAGGGGTGGCAGGCCAGAGCTCTTCTTGCCCATGAGGGAAGACGAGAGTGCCATTGGGCAGTCTTTCACCCTGTCCTCCTGACCCTCCTTCTACAAAGCTGATCTTGGCAATGGGGTAGTGGCTGCCACCCTTCCACCAAAAAAAAAAAAAAAAAAAAAAAAAAAAACAACTCTTCCTTGTGGGATTCTTGGGCATCTCCTGCCTCCCTCACTCTCACGGTAATTAACGTCTTAATTGGCTGTTGCCTGGGGAACAGGAGAGCTGCTGCAGGCAGATGACCTCATGGGGGTGGAGGGAGGTGAGGTGCCCAGGTGGCTATTTGCCCTGCAGAGCTGGGAGTTCCCCTTCCCCAGCCTGTTCTCTCCTCACCTTTGGAGGTGGGGAAACAGAGGCCCAGGGCAGAGACCTACGTGGGTATAAGGCCATGTGGCCTGCTCCTTTTCTGGGCTCTAGCACAGGTGGGTGCCCCCCTCAACCCAGCTTCCACTGGCCCCTCCAATCTTGGGCTGGGGCCTGGAAAGAGGAAGAGGCCGCCCATGGCTGGGCCAGCACGCCGTGCACTTTGACCCCGGCTCCTTGCCAGCACGGCTGCTAACAGACTGCCACTTGAGTGCGCCTTGCAGGCGCTCCCAGAGTGGCCATGGAAGGAGCTGGGCCTTACACCATCCACCTCCACACTGCCTCTTGGCCAGCTGCCCACCCCAGTGCCAGGTGGGAGAGGGAACAGAACAGCCAGCCCCTTCCAGGTGGCAGTCGGAAGGGTTTTTTGTTTTTGTTTCTGTTGCCATTTGTGTAAATACTAGTCTTTTTGGAAAAAATAATGTAAAGATGTTTTGTATAAACTCCGAATTATTTTCTTGTTGCTTTTTTCTTAGAAAAAAAAATGAGAACTAAAAAAAAAATTAACCACACGGAGAAACAGGTGTAAAATGGTGTCATGATGTTGGGGAATGAAGTGTGAGTATGTGAGTATGAGTGTGTGTGTGTGTGTGTGTGTGTGTGTGTGTGTGTGTGTGTATGTGAGAGAGAGAGAGAGAGAGAGAGAGATTTCTTGTGCTCAAACCACTGAAGGTCTGGGCAAGTATAAGAAGAGGGTGGCTTTCCTAGTGGAACAAGATGTTTCAAGTGTCCTGTGCCTTTCCTCTTCTCCCCCCCCAAGTTCCTCTGCCCTCTTGTTCTACTGGAGCCTGTGACAACTTCTCCCTGTCTATCCTGTCACCTCTGTGGCATAGGCCTTGAGCATCTGCCCAGTCTGTCATTAGGCTCAGCTAGAGAGAGTTGATGGGGGAGGGGGTGTTCCCATGGAGATCTGGGTGTGTCCGCAAGTACCGCCACCACCTGGCTGGAGCTATGTCTGGGACCTGCTGGCAGGCCCAGCCCTGCCCTGCCCCAAGATACCTGAAGGTGAAGAGAAAGAAGTTCCTAAGAGCTGGGCCTCAGCCACGGCCCACTGGGTACTGGGGTTGCTTCAGGCTGCCCAGTTCTCTTCCTAGCCAGAAGATTCTTCCTCTCTTATCTCCAGAGCTGGGCCACACCAGAGTCTTCACCATGGCATACTTAGGAGTTTCTGGCTGGCAGTTGAAGCCTTAGAGCTAGAGCAGCCCTGAGCACCCAGTCCCCCCACAGGCTGGTGGTCCGGGAGTGTGGCAAGGGCCCTGAAGAGGATTTGGCCTCAATCCCACAACAGAGATATAGACTGGTGGGCCTGGGGCCTCCGTGCTCCAGTCTGGAGGGATTCCCTATAGAGATGGCTAAGGCAGAGGTCAGAAGAGAAGGCCACGTGAGATCCCACTAGCTAGACATGGGTGAGAAGGCACTAGAGGAAAGGAGAGAGAGGAAGGAAGGGGAGGGTTGGTTAGTGATCCAGAGCAGGAAGCCTCAGAGAAGCAGCCAAGGAGCAGGCCAAGGAGTAGGCTATGAGGGAAGTGGGAAGCGCATGGAGAAAGAAGGGGGAGGAGAGCCACGGGACCTGTAGAGTGAAGGGAAGGGAGGCTGGGCTGGAGCAGGGCTGGGCCCGGCTGGGGTGCTCCTGGAGCCAGCTGGGGCAGAGGCTGTTTATTTGGTTTCTCATTAACCAAAGGAAGTGCCTGGATCAGATGGGGCCTCTGCTGCTTGAGTGCCTGCCCAGAGTGGGGCCCCCAGCCTGGCTCAGGGGTCTTTAATCAGGACTGGTTCAGGCCAGGTTGATATCTCTGAGGTGGAGCCTGACTGGGGTTGGGTGAGCAGTCCCATACTTTTGCAAGTGAGTGTCCCCCACCCCACCCAAGATATCGGCCGCCCTCACCCTATTGGTGGGGGGTTGAGTTCCTGGGGGCCCCTTGGGAGTAGCTGTGGGAGTATGAAGTAAAATCTCTGGGAGAGAACAGAGGAAAGTATGGGGCAGTCTCTCCCAACAGTCCAGGTTTTTGGCTGACTATTCTCACTCGCCCCGGCCTGGGTGCTGTGGCTGGCGCTGATGTGAGCTCAGAGTCCGAGCCGTGCTGGCCACACAGTGGTGCTCAGTAGCTCATTGTGGCAGAGTGTCTTTCACCTGGCCAATGCCTGCCACTTTTTTCAAATACTTACTTACTTACACACGCTATGTCACTGAGTCTTGTAAACCTTCCTGTGAGGGTGGACAGTGGGGAATTATTTGCCTCATATTTGAGATGAGAAAACTGAGACTCTGTGAGGGGCAGTAACTTGCCCAAGAACACATCAAGTTATCCAGAGTGCTAGGATTGGAGCCCAGGCCTTTTTCTATGCCACAAGCAAATAAAAGTTCCTTGATGGTGATTCCCCGTCTCCCCACACCCCTGTTCCTTGCCCTGTCCCTGGTGAGACTGAGGAAGCATGCTTCCTTAGGGATCTTGACGAACAGGAGACTTTCCCCGCCCCCTTCCCTTCCCATCTGTGTGGGTCAGAGAGAGACCAAGCCTAACTAGGTGGAGGCAGGAGGTGTGAGCCTCCGGTGGTAGGGCCCCAGACCAGCTCCACCCTCAGCTCTCCTTCCTGTCCCAGCTGGGCCAGGCTCCTGGTGAGTCAGGGATAGAGGATGCTTTCCAGGTGAGGGTGGGGCTGCCTGGCTTCCTCTGCAGGCTGAGCCCAGATCACCGATGAGGCAGGCTGGGCAGCTGCTAACCAGGCCTCAGTTTCCCTAAAGGGACAGGCCATGTGGAGGCTGGGAAACTGGGACTCTTATGATTTATTGCGCTGGTCCATTTTATGCTCACAAGAGGCCTCCCTGAGGATGTGGATGGCCTGGCACACTCTAGGCAGGGACCTGAGGGGGTTGGGGGGTGGGCGAAGAACCCAAGGAGAGAACCAGGCCCAACTGGGATCACCCTAGGTTTGACCCTGCTGAGCAAGTGGCACTTTGGCCACCTGGCATCAGTCAGTCTCAGAAATCCACTGTGCCTGCCTAGCTTTCTGTCCTGCCCAGGCACGTCACAGTCCCACTGACACCCCAGCTGAGTCAGCCCCAGCCGGCCCGGGGACCCTCCTTGCCCATCTGCTGCCAGTCTCCTGTACAGCTGGCCATTAGATCTGGGGGGCTGGGGCCCCAGCTGGTGCTTGTTAGGTTGGCTCCCGCTTTGGGAGGCTGCTGAAGGGGAGACCAACCTCCACCCAGGACAGGGGTCACAGATCCCAAACTGAAAGCAATTTAAGGGCATCGGGGAGACAGTAATTATAGGTTCTGTTTCCAATAGTTAATTACCCAGCTGGCAAAGATAAAGGAAAGAGGAAAAGCCAGGAGGGGGTGTGGGGAGAATAAGGAATGTGTGAAGGGATATGGGAGGGTGGGAGGAGTTTGCTGCAGGGCCCTTTGATACAGGGGATAGAGCCCCAGGCTGAGAGGCTAGAGACTGAGGGCCTGTCCCAGCTCCAGCGTGACTCTTTTTGACCAGAGGCAGGCAGGTCCCTGCTTCTTTGGACCTCAATTTCCCTGTCAGCGTAATGAGGAGTAGAACTAGATGTCCTCATTCATTCAGAGAATATTTACTGAGCAGCCACTATATGTCAGCTAGTAGTCTGGGCACTGGGATGCAGTGAGGAACAGAATGGATAAGGTCCCTGCTGCTAGGGACCTCACGTTCTACGAAGGCCTTTAAATGCCTGGCTAGCTCTTAACTGTGCTTGTGTGGTCATGGCTCATGGGAATATGAGACGCAGAATAGAAGATACACAGATTAAAACCTTGGGTTCTGAAGTTAGCCTTTCATGCATTCATTCATCCATCCCCCCCCCCCAAAATGCTGAATGCCTGGCATGTAGTAGGCACCAATAAACAGTAACTATTGTTTTTCTCCTGAGGCATGGAATGGGCAGTTCACCCGGGCTTCCTGGGGACCTCAAGCCCTGGGCTGTTCTCATCATCACTGACCGAAGATGGCCTTTTGCAAAGTTACTGAATATCCTCATCAGACGTTTTCCTGAGGCTCCAATCCCAGCCCCAATCCTGGGATACCTGGGCTGAGGGCTGGGCAAAATATACCCATGACAAACACTTCCAAAGCCAAAGTAGGAGAGATGCGTGTCCTTAGTCCTTGCCTACTCCTGTGGCTCCATGGGTTCATCTCTCCCAGCCTCCCTAGAGGCAGAACATGAGGAATTAGCTTCTGAGAGAGAATTTTCCCCTTTTCTCTAGCCAGGGCCCTAGGGAGAGACTCCAGGTGGCTTCTTTGCTTCCAGGTTACCAGAAGCCAAGGAGATCCTGGAATCCACCTGACATCACAGGGACTTCATGCTGGCTGGATTCTGCTGGGCAGTCTTTGCTCTCAAGGGGTACTAGCTGGTGGTTTCCCTGGCTGCCCTCATGCCTGTTCAGCAGATTCTGAGAGATGAGAGACCAGGAAATGGTAGACCTCGGAGTATCCTGAGAGCTCCTTTCCAGACCAAGCCACTTATGGGGAAACTGAGGCCCAGACAGCAGAAAGGACTTACTCAAGGGCACATAGGGAGTACTTGCTGGCAAAGTCAGACATCACAACCAGCCTCTTTTGCCTCACAGGCCACAGTTGTGTGCCCTTCTTTGTTGCAGACTGTTGCTTTGTTCTTCCAGAATCCCCAGGAGTTTGTGTGTGTGAGTGAGGCAAACAAATCTATGTATACACAGTATTTATATTGACGAAGTATGTAAGTTTACACAAGACAATTACCAAAATGACACATTATAACCCTGAGGAAAACATGGCCCTGGGAGGTTTAGGCCCGGGCAGAGCAGACCTTGAAAATGCACTGACAGTTCATCCCACTCCCTAGGGGCCCCCTCTCCTGTGGCACCTCACACAGCTCTGAAGTCACTCAGTACAATAGTTTGGGGACAACTGTAGAGGCCAGGCCTACTAGTTCATGGCTGGGACCCAGAATTGGGCATCTCATTTGGGTGGGGCCTTAAAGGTCGTGAGGTTCACCCTTCCCGGGGAGCCTAGTGAGGCAGTACAGCCTCCTGTGCACACCTCCAGGACTTTCCTCCCTCCCTCCCCAAACCAGGCAGCTAGCCTGGGCCTTTCAGGCCAGCCTGACAGTTAGTTGTCCGTGCTCTGTCTTCAGCCCCCCTGCACACACTAATAGCCATAGCAGTAACATGCTTTCACATGCAAATTGCTATGGAATTCTCAGCCCCTGCTGGTGCCCCAGCCCCCAAGGCCTCCCCCTGGGCAGATTCAGAGAACAGAATGGAATCTTTCAAGTTGTTAGGGCGTTTAGAGACCTTCTAGTCCAGCCCCCTTGTTGGATGGATGGGAAAACTGAGGCCTAGAGAGGGGGAAGAAGGAACTGCCCACAGTCACACAGAAAGTTCACCAGGACTGGCCTTCACCCAGGTCTTCTGACTTCTAGCCCATTGCCTCTTCAAACCGCCACACAGCCTCCCAGTCCCCCTGCCCCACCCCCACCATGGGTTGTTTACTGTGGACTCTGGGATCCCTCCCTCTAGCACAGACACTCCACCGATGCACCTCTTAGTGGGGCCTGGGAGTGTTGAATCCAATTGAAGAAAAGGCCAGAGGTGTCTATGACTTAGGGGCATTGCCTGGGGAAGGGAGCCATTCTCCTTTGAAACAGGTGATAAGCAGGATTTGCTCACTTCTCTCTGTGTGCAACACGCCCCCAACTCCCATCCCCTGATCTAGGCCAAACTGCTCTTGCCACCACCTCCCACCCCCCACCCCAGCATGCTTGCCAAGCCATGCCAAACCTTCTCCTGGGCCCTAGCCTCACCAGATCTTCCTAGCTTTGTGTATCATCACTCTGCTGGAGTTGTCACCAGTAAAACCTGGGCCCTGGGAAGCATGGGAGCCCGGGCCCCAGGTCGGGTATGGAAATACCTCACTTTCAGTTCAGCTGAAGCAAGATAAGAATTTTCTGAAATGAACTTTACAAGGTAACAAAACTAAACAGCCAAGGGGAAAGAAAGACCAGTTTACAGAGCACAGGTGTCTGTTCCCTGCTCGGTCTTGGCACAGATGGGTCTAAGCTAGAAACTTTAGGGTTATCCCTTAGTTCTGCCTCTGAAACAGCTCTTGACTCTGCTCATTTCTAACCACCCCTAAAGCCACAACCCTGGTTCAAGCCGCCTTCATCTCCTGCCTGGACTATCTCTTAACTTGTCTTCCTGCTTCCATTTTGTCCCCCTTTCTTGCAGAACAGCAGCCAAAATGATCCTTCCCAAACTCCCTCCTGATCCTGTCATTCTGTTTACCTTTCAAACTTGCCCATCATCCATCAGCTCCTCAGCATGGCTATCAGGGCTCTGGATGGTCTGGCCCCTGCCCATATTTTAAGCTCTGAACCTCTCATCCCTCGATACCATATTCACCTTATATCCTAACAGCACAAGCCTCCCCACTGGTCCCTGACCAGGACGGGCACCCTTAAGCACCTGAGCCTTTCTGGATGCACTTACATCAGCCAGAAATGTCCACCCTCTTGCCCTTGCTCTGGAAAACTCCTATTGGTCCTTCATGGACACTTCTGATCCATGGATCCAGGCAAAGTTAGAGCTGCCTTCTCAGTTCTCACAGCACTTCTGCCCACACTATGTGGCCTGTGTTGGTTTTCCTCTGTAACTCACCTAGAGTGAGGCCCAGTACAGAGTTTAGCACAGAGGCAGTATCCATAAACTTGGACTGTCTGTCCAATTGAATGGACTTGAATGGACTGGGACAGTCATCCCAGAGCTCTGTCCCTGCCCCTGCCTGCTTACATTACTGTCCAGTTAATCTGGAGAGTCAATGACTTATTACATTACCCTACAATAACAGTGAACATTTATTGAGTGCTTATTATGGGCCAGACACTGTGCTCAACACTTCAAATGCATTACTCACTCTGTTGACACCTCAGGTCTCAGTGAGGTCTCAGGGAGGGCCTTATCTGAGGTAGGACTATGATTAGCCCTGTTCTATCAGTGCGGAAACAGAGACTCAGAAAGGGAAAGTCCCTTGTCCATGAGCACAGTTGTAGAGCAAGGACTTGAACTCAAGAGGCCCAAATCCAGAGTCCAAATGCTTAGGTACTTTGCCACTCTAGTGAGGTGAGGTGCTATTGCCAACGAGGGGAGAGAGTGAGGTTGGGCCCTGCAGGTTGCACTCTTGATGTCAGTCATGTGGCTTCAGAGGCTGGTTGCTGTGGTAGTTAAGAGCCCAGGCCCCGGAGTCAGGCTGTCAGGGTTGATACCCAAGCTCTACACCTCTCTAGTTATGAATTCTCTAGCAAGTTACTTAAACTCTTCTGTTCTTTTGTCTTTTCCTCCATAAGATAGGGCTGGGCATAGCCACCATATTCATGAGATTGCCATGAGGATTAAATGAACACACACATAACAAGCCCTGAGAAGAGTACCCTGGTAATTGCTCAATACAGGTTTTACTAACCTTTAAGTCCTGAGGCAGCCTTTGGTTCTTCTCACCCAGCTGCAGGCAGCCAAGTCTGCTCCAGGCTGGTCTCTGTGTGGCCACATGAATCAGGGCCTCAGCAGCCAGAGATTCTCTGGTCTCAGCCTCAGCCTGGGTCACTATGATTCCAGTGGGAGTCCAGTGGTGGTAGGCTGCAAGCTCTCCAGGCCCCAGCCCGAGCACTTGGCTGGCCTGGCCTTGACTTCCAAATGCCCGGAGGAAGGAACACCCAGTCTGTTGTGCCCCCAGAGGAGCGTGGACCCAGGGTCAGGAAGCCTGCATTTGGGGACTGACTCTGCCACTAATACTTGAATAATTTATCTCTTGGGGCCTGGGTTTCTTCTTCCTCTGTTGGGAATGGAACGATGTGAGCAAAACTGCTTGGTAAAAGCACCAAGTGAACTTTGATGGAAGGAGCCACCACCTCCCATCAGAATGTGTGTTCCTTTGGGGCAGTGAATCTGGTGCCGAGCAAAGACCTGATGAATGAATGCCTAAGCGAGTGTCTATCCCACCCAGCGTCTATGCCCATCCCCAGCCAGGCTCCAGCAGCCAGAGTCCAGTTCCAAAGCAGGAACTCTCTGGTAGTTGTCTTCAGCGCTTCTGGGAAATCAAGAAGCCTGTGTTCGCCTGTTCAGGAGAATAGCCCATTAACCGAAACCTGAGATCCAGAGACTGTTTTGTTCAGATCCTCAGCAGGGTTACTGGAGCTTCCAGGTACCACTGAAAAGAAAGACACTACACTAAACAGCTTCTTTCTACACTTATTATGCTGGTAAAGTCTAAGCCAGTGCAGCTTTTCTGGAGGCCGCATAGATAATAATATACATATCACAAGCCTAAAAGAGGTGCAGACCCTCCGACTTAGCAATTCCAATGTGGGTTAAGGGCCTGTGTAAAGGATTTTCATCGCATTTGTACATGTTTTTAGTGTTCTTCTAATAATGGAAAATGGGAGAAACCTCAAAAGCCACTTTCTCTGGTAAGTTTTCACCACGCACACACACACCTCCAGTAACAATGAACATGTTTTGAGGTAGCATATAGTAACTGCCTTCTCCATTCAGAAACCTTCCCAGTTCTTGGGGCACCTGGGTGGCTCAGTCGGTTAAGCATCCAACTCGTCGTATCGGCTCAGGTCATGATGAGTTTGGGCCCACGTCAGTCTCTGTGCTGAGCAGGGAGCCCTGCTTGGGATTCTCTCTCTCCTCTCCCTGTCAAAATAAATAAATAAACATTTTTTAAAAAAGAAATCTTCTCAGTTCTTTGTCTGAGCCCTATGGGTGACACATCGAATCACAGTTACTGAGTTCTTCCCCTCTCAGTAATTCAGTTTTCTCCTCTGGAAAATGGCACTGCTGATACTATCAATAGTGTTGGGATGTTAAAGAGATGCCATGTAAAGCCCTCAGCACAAGGCCTGGCATGTCATAATCACTCAATTCATTTTATTATGACAATTACTATCTCACTGCAAGATAGTTGCATGACTGCCTCTGTCATTACACCATGATATTTTCAAGGTGAAAATTATGCTATATTTTTTTCTCTCTGAATCTATAGGGCCCAGTACAGAGCTTGGCACATAGTAGGTGCTGAGGGAGTTTGATGAAAGAAGAAATTAGGTCCAAAGCCCTCAACATGGAGAAGAGGCCCACGGAGGGGACAAGTCAAGGTTTAGCCTAGAGCTTGGGTCTTCTGTCCTTAATTAAATGGTGGTGCCTTGGGGATTTGGGGGTGAGGGTAGGAGTTGGGGACCTTCTGGATCCCTTGAGCTGAACTGCCTGGGCTCTTTCAATGCTTTGGGTCTGGGATCCTGTGATCATAGAGTCTCCAAAGGCCGGGGCAGTTGTGCTGACTCTCCGCCTCTTTCTCGCCCTCATTCTCTCCATTTCAAGCTCTAGCCTGGCCCAGCCAAACAGGAAGATTCATTAACCATCTAAATATACAGAGCCCAGGGGCCATGTGCAGCCTGCAACAGAGCTGGGGTCCCAGCAGGGCCAGAGCCTGAGGCAGTGGTGCAGGCAGAGGGCTGGCTGGGAGGGGCCAGGCAAGGGGGAAGGGCCTGGAACAGCTAATGTGATGATTGATGGGGAGGTGAGTGAAGCCAGGCCAGCGCCAGGCCCTGGAACTCCCCAGTCTGTAGTCCCATTTGTAGCCATCTATCCCTGCACCAGCCCCCTAGGTCCAATCCTGGCCCTCATGCCAGCTTTGGTACCATCCCCCTCTCCACGATCCCCAAACCCCTCAGTCCAGGTTTCTGAGCCTCAGAAGTATGGAGCTTAAGAGGTGGGCAACCAGGAGTGGGGGTGGGTTTCCCCAGGCTCCTGCCTGCTTATTATTGTAAGGGCTATTTCTCTAATCAAAACTCCCCAATTACCCAAGGGCCCCTCTGATTAATATTCCATGATAACAGGAACAGGTCACATCTGGCTGCAGGAGCTGGAATTCGACACTCCAGGAGCCCCATGATTGGTCTGCAGGAAGAATAATAAACTTCCTTTATCCTGCCCCCTTTCCCTTCCTTTCCATTCAGAGGCTCCCCTTTTCTTCCACCTCCCCTTCCTCAGCCCCTTTCTGCCCCTCTCCACCCCCATCCAAGTTCCCTGCTTTGCCCTCTGCCCTCTGTGGAGGTAGAAGTCACCTTCCCAGCCTTGGTCAGACCCTGGTCATTATCTACCCCTGCTTTGCTAGGCTGGCTCTTTGGCCAGGGAGCATCTTATGCTGGGGGGGTGGGGTGGTCTGAGCAGGGAGGGCAATTTCTGAGTGGTTGTGGGTGCTCTAAATATATCATTTCATCAAATTCTCATTACCATCTCCTACAAGGGGGCCATACTAGCCCTGTTTATTGACAGGGACACAGTGCATCTGAGAAACCTCTGGACTTGCCCACATCACACAGGCTTTACATGACAGAGTGGAGATTTCAAACTCAGAGCTTTCTGCTTCCAAGTCTTCTTTTCTCTCTACACCCCACCTTGATCTGCTAAGGATGATTTCAGTCTCTGGATGCTTGGATTAAGATGGGACCCGCTGATATGACATAGAGTCAGTGCCCACCAGACTCCCAGGCTTCCATTGGATTACAGTTGGACTTTTAGGAAAGAATGTGCTAAGACATTTTAGTCAAATTCCACAGTCCAGGCAGGGGAAAAGACGCTCCTTCATTCATGTGGGAAGGTGGTGGTAAATATGGGATTTGGCCCCAGGTCTTCCAACATGCATATGACAACCATTTGCCATTTGCCATCCTGCAGATGGCTCTGAGAGAGAGGTTTCTGATCACAGCTACATGTGAGAGACTGCCAGATGCCACCATCCTCTGACCTGACCTATAAACACCCAGACAAGGGCATAGCTGCTTGTGTTTGTTCAGACTTCACCAAAGAGCCTGGGAAGAAAGCAGTCTCTCGTTGGAGTGGGATAGGAGCACAGGGCAAGGGGTTGTGGTCACCACTGAAGACCAGAAAGGGTTTGCTTTCAGCCAGCTCTCCCTTAGGGTGTGTGTCCCTCTGGCAACTGCTCCCTCCTTTTCCACCATGATTCTCGGTAGCCAGGAGAAGAAACAAGCCCTTGTGGGTCAGGGGCACAATTCTCCTCTGTTGTCCCTTCACCCTCAGTGGTGGGGCATACATAGGCTTTATCAGTGCCTAATGGCCAAATAGTAGTGTGACTTTACTAAGGAAGGGCAGGACAGTAGAATGTGCCTCCCATCCCTCACTCTCCCACCTGGCATTTTCCTCTGCCTCTCACCTTGCTCATACCTCCTCTGTGTGCTCCTTTGCTCAACACTATTCAGAAACACCCTAAAATCACCTCCCTAATTCATAGCCTGGTAAACTGAGGGCCCCGGATGAGGAGACTGGCTAACACTTGACTCAGTCAGTGGCCCCTGGATCCAATGGCTCTTCCCACTCCATTTTCTGGCTGTGATGATCCTGGCCAAAGGGCTAAAACATGGGGCTGCTCAGTCCTAGTATTCTACCCCTTGGTGAGGTCTGAGACCCACTGTGCTTTGTAGGAAGTCATGAGGCTTCTGGTACACAACCACCTCAAGATTTATGGAGGTCCACACAGGTCTGGTGGGATCTTGATCTCTGCCTCAGAAGCAGAGGCCCAGGTCTCTCTCATCCTTATGTTTTCTCCCTGCTGCTGCTCCTATGGCCTCGGCCCCTGTCTCTGAGTCCTCCCCAGTCCCACTTTACCATCCAGTTGCCTTTTTAATTCATCATCTATATGCTGAGGCCAGGCTGACCTTCTTAAACTCCAGATCCAGGTTATTTGCTTACCTTCTCTATTCCCCAGCTTCCTCCTCTGTGAAGTGGGGATAAAAATCAGTCCTATCTCATGGAGTTCTGGAAATGAACCGAGAGCATGATGTAAAGCATTTACTCCCATGCTTGGAGTAGAGAAAGCACTCAGTATTATCATTTCATCTGCTAATAATGAAACAGGCTGTCACCAAGTGAGTGGTGACTATGTGCCAGGCACTGTTCTAAGTACTTCACATGTCATAGTGTATTGAATCTCCAGAACAACGGTTTTACACGAGATCACTGCTATCATTCTCATTTCACTGAGGCACAGTGATATTACGCAACTTCCCAAATTTCACGTTGTTAGTAACCTGCTGATCAAGCATTTGAATCCACATTATTTGACTCCAGAGTTTGCCTCTTAACCACTCAGCTGTTTTGCCCCCCCCCCACAGCTAGAAACAGTCTATGACTCCCTAGTACCTAGAGGATAAAGTTTAAATTCTTTCAGCTGCCACTCAAAGCTCTCTTCTCCTCATACCACAAATCACCTTGTGAACTGAGTGACTGCTTTCAGAACCCCAAGGGCACTT
The DNA here is from genome assembly GCF_003009895.1 of Hyaena hyaena. NCBI lineage: Eukaryota > Metazoa > Chordata > Mammalia > Carnivora > Hyaenidae > Hyaena > Hyaena hyaena. The sequence goes on from NW_024081168.1 coordinate 422,559, forward strand.
ACCTGCTTCCCAACTCTGGCTTAGGCAGTTTCTTCACCTTGGAATGACCCTCTCTCCACCCCCCACCAAAAAAGAATCCCTGCAAATATGAACACAAACCCTGCCTTTTCAGGTGTTTATTCTGAACCCATCTCCAAAGCAAGCACCTGGAGAGGCAGGGTTTGTGGGGCGGGGGGGGGGAGTGGTTGGGGGCAGAGGCTTAGATGGACACTTTACATGTGACAACCCTCATGAAGCTATATAGGGTGCTCAGTGCTAGTGGTCCTTGACCGTTTTGCCACCTAGGACCATCTTTTGGAATTATTCCTCCTCATTCCTCTCTTCTCCCTGCCCTCAATACTAAAGCTTTGAAAGATCTTGTCTACCAAACATTCTGCATTTAAAAAATATAAAGCAGGGTTAGCAGGGAAGGCAGGTCTCCTGGGAAATCAGATACCACATTTGAGAGGTGTATGGATTTTGCCTTTTCTACACATCCCACTTCTTTTGAGCTTGAGTTTGAATGACTCCATGCGACTTCTGGGCAAAGGAGAGGCTGGGCTGGGCCCCCTGCAAATGAGAATAGAAAGATCAGTATTTTTCTCTCTGCTATTGATACGACTTTATTGTCATGCTGTAGGATTGACTGCAGCAGACAATTGATTCTACTGCCCAATTATTATCAGAAAGTAGACCTTAAGATCAACTACTTGAAAACCCAGATCATCAGCATTGGCAGACAGCCCCCAGCATTCAGTTGGTTTCTCTCCAACAGTTTAATACAGCAGGTCAAATCATTTAGTTACCTGGGGGTGCAATTTGCAACTAATTCATCTTGGAGGCTTCACCAGGAAGCTATATTGCCTAAATTAGATGTTCTAGGGGGTGTTTTATTGAGTTTTTAAATGGCCACAGTGGCAATTGGTAACGCCTGCCTTGAAAGCATTCCAGACAGAAATGGCTGCAGGCCTGGCTCGATGGCAGAGAACTTTGCACATTGGAGGGGATTCAGAACTGTTTTCAGGAGAAAGCTGCCCTTGCACATGGGTACCCCTCCAGGCCTCTCTGTGAGAATCGCTCCTAGGCCCTTTTGACCCATGTAAGCCCTCCCCTCTGCCTAGCTCTCCAGCCAAGCGTGGGGCTCTGCCCTGCATCAGCGACTCACAATTGGGACACTCCAGGATCTTCCTCCAGATAAATCAGCCTTGAAGCCCCTGATGCCCCAACCTTATCAACAACTCTGTTGGAAGAACTAATATTTATGGTGGACAGTCTGCAGAGCAGAGTGTCCAGCCTATGTCCTGGGGTCTCATATTATCTTTAGCTTAAGGTAGCTCATCAGAGGGCTGGGTATGTGGAGCATAGCCCTGTGGCCTTTCCAGAGGCAGGAGAGTATAGTGATTACATATCTGGGTTCTGGTGACAGACTGATCTGGGTTTGTCTAGCCCTACCACTTCCTGCCTGTCTGTCATTGAGCAAGTGGTTTCACCTCTCAGTTTCCTCATCTGTAAAATGGGAATAATAACATTTCTCACCTCCTGAGTTCGGGGAACTCCAATGCCTGGCACATAGTAAATGATGGCTGTTATTATTTATTGTTATTCTTGGAAAATTGCTTTGGGTCCTTGTAGTAGGTGGCTAGAGGGAACACTGTGAGAAAGTCAGCCTGGAACTCACTGGCTACAGGGATGTTGAAGACATTGTGTGGTCATTTCTCCCAGGGTCCTCTTTGCGAAGGGCCAAGGAAAAGTTGTAATTTCTTTTCTGACTGGGGAAAGCCATGCTTCTCTGGAATACTTGGTTTATTTTTATGTTACAGATGTCATGAAGCTTATAATTGATGATGTTTCCCTCTTTTATGAGGCTACCAGAAGAGTTGGGAGCTAAATTCAGGCTCCAATATCTGTATAGAACTTTAGAGACGGCATTGTGTGTGTGTGTGTGTGTGCATGTGTGTGTGTCTATCTTACTTCTGGCTTTATTATTTTCCGAACCTTATTTTATCTCAATTTCTCTCCAGTACATATTTTATCATTTTATATTTTATAGCATTTGTTCAGTCCCAAATCCTTTGATGAATAACTTGTGACATAAATGACTGTTGTAAGAGCCACCATCATTTAGTGAATGTGTACTGTCACCAGTCGTCACCAAGAATTAGCTTACTTAATCACACAACAGCCATACAAGAAAGGGGCTATTATATTATTATTCAACTTTTAGACATGAGAGAATTCAGGTTCAGAAAAGCTAAGTGACTCATGCCGGGTCATATGGCTTGGTAGATCTGGGTAGGAACCTGTGCCATCCTCGTCCAGAGCTGTATCCTCACTCTGAAATGAAAGGTAGGTACTCAGGTAGGTATCTAGGGGATACATGTATACAGATGACAGATTACATACATAGATATAGGCAGATATGATAGGCATAGATGGCAGAAAGACAGTGAGAGAAAGATATGATTGGTTATGGAAACATAGGATAACCAGAGTTGCCTCGTCAAGGTGATGCAGTTCTAGCCCAAGGCAAAAGGACTTGATGTCTTAGCTTGAACAATCCTACTATAAAAAGGTGCTCATTTTCCCTTAGGGCTCTTGAAAATTGAGATACTTATGGATGTTCATGAATGCCTTCATGGACCCCTATTTATTCGTGCATTCATCCATCATGCAATTACTATGTGGCTGGACACTAGGGACACAGAGATAACTAAGACATGGTGTGTCCCCATCCTCAAGGGTCTCCTGACTCACTGAGTGAGACGTGCATCAAGACTAGAGATCACAATGTGGATGATAGAACCCAGGCTTCTTTAGTGTGTCTGAGAAGCACAGAGGCATCCAGGGGTGGAGAGCAGGAGGTCCGCGAGAATCAGGAAATGCTTTAAATTATCATCTCATTGGGAAATGTTTCCAATGAGGAAGATTGAGCAAAGAGTGGAGGATGATTAAGAGTTTGCTAGGCTGCAGAGGCACCAGAGGACAGGTGGAATTACATGGACGAAAGCACAAAGACAGGGGAGACCAGGGCACGTTGGGAAGCTTTAAATAATCTGTTATGGTTGAAAGGCAGGGGATGTGTTGGGTGTCAAGGAAGCCAGTTAAGTAGCAGTTTCCACCACTTAGTTCTGAGCTGCTACCATATGTGTTGCTGCTTTAGCAAATACCTATTGAGTGCCTATTAAGCACCAGGCACTGTTGTAGGCATTGGAGATGTGGCAAGAAGTAGCATGGACAAAGCTCTTTGCCTGCAGAGACACACAATAAACAATAGACAAACAAATTAGGTTAGAAAGTGATAAGAGCTAAACAGAAAAAGAGAAAATAGAGCACAATTAGGAGAATTGAAATTGTGAGAGTGGGGCTGGCTTACAACCTTTTTGAGAAGATGACAGTTAAGCCAAAAATGTGAAACAAGCAGAAATAATATTAAGGACTCCACTCATGCCTGATTCCTACAGATTTTCACAGCCCAGGCCAATGGATTTGGTATCTGACAGACAGTCCTGGGCTCAGGTCCTAGCTCCTTGGGCAGGAAACAGCCTCTCTGAGCCTCCATTTCTCCTGTGCACCCTGCCTTCTGAGGCTGTGGTGAGATTGATGGACACGATGGTGGTGCTTTCTAATCTGACAGGCAGGGCCCAGAGGTAAAGGGGTTATTACGAATCTTCTCTCTGGCATCCCTTTCCAGGCCTCTGGCAGCCCCAAGGCTCTTTGCGCCTGAGGAGCCAGTAGAAGAGACGGCTGTGGGAGAGTTGCTGACAGCCTCTTATTCAAGGGAGGGTGAACAGTTTCTCCTACCTCCAGTAAGGATGAAACCGGGCCATGGGCTGGGCCTGTGGCATTGTGGCTGTTGCCTCTGACATGCACCACTGGGCATGAACCCACCATGTGGCAGAGCTGGACGAAAGCCCTGACAAGTAATCCAGCTCAGCCCCTATGGGATAGATGGGGATGCTGAGTCCAGGGGTGGCAAGGGAATGACCCATGGGTACATAGTGAGTGAGTTAGAAACACCTGGAACTAGGGTCTAGATGTCCTGCCTCCCAAGTGGGTCATGGTTGAGCTGGGAGGCTGCTTTGACCAGAGTGAATTTGTTAATAGTTATAACCTGCCCTACAGCTTTTTATTCCCCCCCCCCCGGAGGCTTCCTTTGGGGGCCTGGAGCCCACCGCTATAAATTATAATAATAGTTAACATTTATCATTCTTCCAAGAGATTTCCAGTCATGATCTCACTGAGTCAATAACCCTATGAACTATTATTAACCCTATTTTTATTGGTGGGGAAGTTAGAGCTCAAAGCAGTTAAGTGACTTGTCTAAGGTCACACGTTAGGAAGTGGGGAGCTGGCCAATTTTGGCAGTTTTGTTGACGAGTCTTTGTATTTAGCCACTAGGTTATACAGGTGTGAGATGAGTGTGTGTGCATTATGATTTTGTGTGTATGTGTGAATGTATGTGTGCACACATGATGGTTGTGAGTTGGGACGGGTTCTTGGCTGACTCCCAATTACTCTTTCATGCTCTACACAGGGGCTGTCTGGGGCCCAGGACAAGCTATCTAAGACCGGAGGTTGGGTGCCAGAGGTTCGAAATAGCTGTGACTTCGTCAGGATCCCCTTATCCCTCTGTTATAGGAAGAGCAGCACACATTAACAAGAACATGCACAGATAACATGGTGGATGTGTAACCCTTTGCATGTGGTTCTCCAAACTGTGTGTGGTCCCAGGACCAGCAGCATGAGCATCACCTGGGAACTTGTTAGAAATGCAAATTCCTGGGCCCTACCCCAGTCCTACTGAATCAGAGACTCAGGGTGGGGCCCAGGAATCTGTGTTTTAACAAGCCCTCCAGGTGATTCTGATGCAGCTCAAGTGGTAAGCATTAGATACAGGCAGGAGGGGCCCAAAGCATGCTGGGATGCATGCTTCCATGTACATGTACACACATGCCCGGGGCACAGTACTTTACAGTTTCCAAAGGGCCGTCTCACCTATAACCTCCTCTGATCCTCTCAACAATGGGGATCCCGCCCACTTCCCAGATGAGTAAACTGACTTCCGGGGAGGTGAGATCATACAGCAGCTAGTCCTTGACAGATGCCAAGCATGGAAGTCTTCTCCATTCACCCAGTGCCTGTCTTGGATCCTCTCACCCTTGCCCCCTGTGCTGGTCCAGGGCTCTTTCTGCCCACAGCAGCCTCCCAATCGAAAGAGAGTAGAGACATGGCTGGTCTTGGCTTTCTGCCCACCCTACCTGCCCCTCCTGTCGGCAGCACCTCTAGAACAAATTCCCTCTTCCCCAGGTGAGTTCACCTGGCAAGGAAGGAGAGCAGTGTCCACAGGCGTGAAAAGGGCTCCAGGGCCCAGGGGCTATTTGCTAGGAGATACCTAAAAGTGGATCTGGGGGCAGCAGAAAGTTTGGGCTCAGAGTTGCCTCCCCATTTTCTCCCCTTAAATGTGGAAGCTTTATGGGGTTGGCCCAGCCCCAGTGGAGGGTGAAAGGTGGGGTCTCAAGCTGATTTCTCCCCAGGCCCGTCTCCCATTCTGACCACACAGCTGCTCTGGAGGTGCTGGCAGGAAAGTGGGAAGCCTATCTAGTCTGCCAGAGGGTCTGGGGTAACAAGAAGAGACAGGGAGAAGGGGCATGTCTGGGTCCGTGGAATTAAGGTATATACACAGCCAAGAGACCATAAAAGTAGGCATAGGTCCAGAGCATGTTGGCAAACATCTGGCCCAGTGATTCTCAGCCTGGGGTTAGTGCGATTTCGGGGGGGGGGGGTCTATTTTCAGGGGTCATAAGTTCTTTGAGAATTGAACTTTTATGTTCTTATTTTGATGGTAATCTAAACATGATATTTCTTACACTTATAACGACAGCTATAATTCACACTAGAAGACATTTTCATATCCTATGTTCAATTCTGAAGACATTTCTCAAATGAAGGACATGCAGATCTCGGGGTGAGAGCTGTAATTGTTCAAAGATATCATTTCAGGGGTTGGTTCTGCTGGAACTTTTATCCTGTAAGGGGAATATCTGTGGATTCCACCCAAAGGTTGAGAAGCACTGATTTGCTTCACGTTTCAGCTGAGGACACTGAGACCTAGAGAGGACCAAGCACTTGCTTGAAGTCTTCCAGGAAGTCGGAAGTAGGGCTGAGACTGGAGGGCTGGGATCCCACAGTCTGACCCAGAGCTCTTCCTGTCACACTTGCAGGGGTCATGGTTCAGGCCAGGGCAGGGGCAGGCAGTGTGGCAGAAGTGTGTGGCTCAGACGTTTCCATTAGGATTTGTCTAGTTCTCTTTCTGTTCATGGGATTGCACGGAGTCATTTGGATCTCTTTAAGAGATAATCAGCCAAAAGGTGAATGGGGGAGAAGGACACACAATTTCATGCCATGGTGACTACTGTGTCTCCATTCTGTGAGACAGACATGGATGGGCAAAGTCTAGCCTCTGCTGGCGCCCTGCTCCTTCACTGTCTGGGGAGGCAGATGTAAAAATAATGGCAATGCCTCACAGTCTTCAAAGTGGACTTTCTCATCCACATAGCTAACAGACATGTATTGAATTTTTACTATATGCCACGTACTTTACATGTAGGATGTCAAGATGTCATTGAAGGAAGTGTGGCCCTACTTTGTAGATGGGGAAAATGAGACCCAGGAAAGTTAAATAAACTGCTTCTAGGTGACAGAGCCAGGTGGACTGATTCCTGTGCACATTTTTCTTAACATTTCCTTGTGTCATGTGGTCCTTGTAATAGCCCTGGAAATGGGCCTGGATGGCCTATTTCACAGAAGAGGAACCTGTGGCTCAGAGAGGGGGAGCAGTTGGACCACAGGGTATGAAGCTAGGAAGTGTTCTGTCTGCTTCCTGATGTAGTGTCTGCTCATCTGAAGACCAGAGACAGTGAGATCTTTGAGGATCTGGTAGCATATCAGAAACAAACTTGTGATGGGCGCCTGTGTGGCTCAGTCAGTTAACCATCTGACTTCAGCTCACGTCAAGATCTCGAGGTTCTTGGGTTCAAGCCCCGTGTCAGGTTCTGTGCTGACAGCTCAGAGGCCTGGAGCCTGCTTCAAATTCTGTCTCCCTCTCTCTCTGCCCCTCCCCCCTCTCAAAAATAAATACACATTAACAGAAAAGGAAATAAACTTATGAAAAATCAATGGCAACAGCAAATTAGTTAAAATTATAAATTGGCTAAAAATAAATATTTCCAAACAATGGTTTCCCATGTATTAATAATTTTCAGGCACTATGGGAAGATTTTTGCACTTTGAACATGTTTGCCTATTTTCTGGATTTTCCAATTCTTTTATTTTTGGGGGAGAATAATTTGGGGATTCATTTTCACCTCATTCTTCCTGCTCTGGTTGTTCAACAATATTTTCAAAAACTTTGAAATCTTACCTCTGGTTCTAAATAAACTGCCCCGAAAGCAAGTAAGTTGAAACTGAAATGTTTCCATCTGCTAGTTCCAGCTTGCATAAGTCTGTGCAAGCTAGGATGCATATCCAGCCCTTCAGTCCAATGCAATCTGCTTTTCAAGTGATTTGCCTTTAAGTTCTTCAAATTAATTTTTTTCCTTGTCAGTGATGCTCATGTTCTTTATCTTTAACCAGTGCTCCCACCAGTTTCAACGTACACCCCTTTTCAACGTAAGCAGCTTTTGCTTAGCATCTTTTCAACTGTGCCATGATAATCGTTTGCTCCCACTGGGAATGCTGATTGCTGTCAGGATTGAAGTGCTGTATGGTTTCTGGGACGGGAACTGACTTAGGCTGAGCTTTGTTGGTGTAATGGTGCTTGAAAGTACTGGCAAGGAAAATGCCAGCAGGCATATTGTCTACACACACAGCACACCAGGTGGGGTGTGAGGTGAGGGAAGCATCTGAAGCCAGTGAAAAGGATCAGGGTGTATGGTTCATTGCAGCCCACATGCTGCTGCCTCAGTGGTGGTCCGCATTGTCTGAGCATTGGTGCTTTCAACACCGCCTCTCCCTCAAAAACTGATTTGGGCTCCTTTCCTAGGTAGCAACAGTGTGGCGTCTAGGCTCAGAGTAGTTGCCCCACTGGCCCTGGATGCGTTGATCCGTCCACCAAAATAAGACAAATACCCTTCAATGATGCTGACCAGGAAGAATAGGAGTTTAAATGAATTAGAAATAACGCCCCACAAATGAAGAACAACATGAAGAGTGCACAAAAAATGCCTCAAATTGTCAAAAAAACTTGCTGAAACATCTCACAGTATGTCAAAGTGACCAATGACTGGAAAATCAGTAAGTTAGGAGTATATAATTTTTCTCTAGTTTATCATTTAGAACCAACTTTATTTTTCCATCATTTCACTTGGAGCCAGACCAGATGGGCTGGAACAAAGGTCCTCATCTTATTCTCCATGGAAGTGCCCAGAGCACCACTGGGTCCACGCTTGAATTGAATTTAGCTGGGCCCCATGCCTCCCTTTTCTATACGCTTGCATTGCAGTACCCATCTTGAAGTAGGTTCTCTGGCTTCAGAATTCAGAGAAGAGATGCATGTGGACAAATTGAGGTCAAATCAACCCTATGGCCACTATGGATTCAAAGTAGGTTTCTTCCTTTTTTACGGGTTTTCCTGTGTTTTCTACATTTTCTACGATTAGGAAATTCAAATATTACCTTTATAATTAGCAAGCATAAATCCCACAATAAGAAGCTGAAAGCACATATTCAAAATGCAGACCCAAACCATGTATCGAACACTGTGATGGGTATGTTGGGGTTGGGATTATGGGTTCCTGTCCTGTGCAGTCAGGTCCTCCCGGAGGCTTACTCTCCCAGCTAATAACTGGGCTCCTCTCATACCTCCTCTTTCCACAGTGGCTTCATCTACCAAGAGAGCAAAGAAAGAGGTGGGGAACTCAGATCTCTGTCACCAGGGGAGTGAAGTGATTAGTGTAAGGGCACACATAGTAAATTGAGACTAGGTTGGGATAGGACAGTAACGCTCAAGACAAGAAAGTATTTCCACTCTGAAGACTAACGACCTCTCTTGGCAGGTACCTCTTCTCTTGCCTCCCTCTTCTTTGACCCTCAGGCAGGCCTAGAGCACCCCCTCCTTCTCCCTGTCCCCTCCCTCAGTCCAGGGAAGACCTCTTTTGCCCCATCCTTACAGTCTGTCTGGGCCAGTCTGTCTCCCCAGCTCCAGCAAAGCATTAAAAATTGAAAGCTCCTTTGAAGAGAAAACAGTTTAATAAAAGCTGTATCTATTTTTCATGAGAGGATCAGGAGAATGATGGCGCAGAGAGGAGAGGCAGAATGAGGGAGACGAGTGGGGGTGGGGACAGTGGGCAGTGAGGGTCTTGGGGAATCCCTGATGGGGGCTTAGCAGACCAGGGGCCAATAAGTGCTGCCTCCCCCTTACCCACAGCCCTGATGGTCCCAGTGTCCTCTTCTTTCTCACTTCCTCTTAGCAGGATCCACACCAGGCCTGTCAACACTAGGAAATATGGTTTGCTTTTTGAGGGAGTCTCCTGCCTTCTCTTCGGGGAAGGCATCAGAGGACCTGGGCTGCACTCTGTCAGAGAACTGGGAGCGCTAGATAGCCTCTGGCTGGGGCGGGGGGGGGGGGGGGGGGTTCCAAAACTGAGCAGCTTCCCAGGTTGGGCAAGAAGAGGCCTGTTACTTGAGCCCTGGCCACATATTTGGCACCCAGAGGACTGAGCAGGGCAGGGCCAGGCCAGAGCACCAAGCTGGTCACCGGGCAGAGGGATGAGCTTTGGGAAGAAGCACAACAGAGTGGTTAGGGTATGCAGGGGGAGGGCTAGGGGAATTAGATCCAAAACCCTGGCTCATGTTTTTTGGACCCTAGAACCTTTTCCAAACACAAGAGACACAGTCACATTCACTGTCCCACTCAGCCTCCACCTTTTCTTATCAGTTGCACCTCAACAAAGACAGGTCTATCCAGGGAAAAAACTCACAGACTGGCCCTGGCAGGAGTGATATGTGCCTAAGTACATACCTAATTGGGTCTATCTCTGCACAATTGTCTGTGTGTCCATGAGTGTCTACATGTGCCAGTGTGTGTAGTGGCGTGTGAATGTATAATAGCACATATGCGTGCAGTGGTATATTCATGAATGTCTGTAACTAGGGTGTGTGTGTGTGTGTGTGTGTGTGTGTGTAAGCAAGGATGTGGGATGGTGCTGATGTGTGAGAGTACTTGTTCCTACTGCTCCCTGCTTCTGAACAAAAACGAGCCCTTCCCTGAGTACATCCCAGAGGACAAGTGTGACAGCTAGGCTCGGTAAGAGGGGAATGGGAAGCGTGGAAAGGAGGGTAGGCCCCAGAGAGCTGAGCAGGCTTTGGGGCCTGGAAGACAGGCAGGCCAGAATGTGCTGTGCTAGCCACAAAGCTGTTTCCTGTGGGCCCTGGGAACCGAGAAGGACTTTGCGTCATTAGTGTTACCAACTTAGGAGGGCACGAGAGAGAGAGAGAGTGTGTGTGTGTGTGTGTATTTGTACAGGAGCAGGGGCTTTTGTTTCATCAGCAGGGTTAAGAAGGCTTCAGGGGACATTCCTGGAGTGATGGTTGAGGAGGGGAATGAGAGACTTATTAATGGTGCCTCCATGGGTTTTGGGGGTCCAGCTTTTAGTGAAAGACCCGGGCCAATTTTGGCAGAGCTTCCTCTCCACTCTTCTCTGCCCCAGCAGGAGTCAGGTCCCCAGGGTAGTGGGGTAAAGGAGTGAGGTCCTGGATCTGGGAAAGGACTTGGGACCAGTGTTGGGTATCCTGCCTGGGCCTTTCTCTAGGTTTGCTCCAAACATGTATCCACCTAGTTGTTCTTCCATCCATGTACTCAACACACGTTTACTGAGCCTTGATTCTTGTGCCAAGGATTTTATCAAGACATTGAAAAGGAAGATATGTCCCTGCCCCCCAAAACCACTGAATCTAGTACATTCTTATCTATTTTTCTCCATTACTTCACATACTTTGCCTCTTCCATGGCTCTGTCAGGCAGGTCACCAACCGTTGTACTGGCAGTTCACTCTGGTAGCGTGACAAGAGGAAGCCAGAAGACACAGAACCTCACTTTCGTTCACCATGTGACCTTGTCACTCACCCTTCCAGGTTCTTTGTTTTCCCATTTGTACTGGGACTGGATGCCCTATGATGGACTCAGAGGGCCTTTCCTGCTTCAGTGACTGTTCTTGCCTTTGGACACATGCTATAAGTTCTAGCACTGACAATTCCTGGGGAATTTTCCCCTTGGCCAATGGCTCTGGGTGGTCTTAGGCAATTGATGACCTCTCTTTAAGCTTTGTTTCCTCAACTGAAAAGAGGGCGTAATAAAGCTACGTACCTCATAAGGTCTTTGGAGGCATTAACTGTGAGTGCTCATGTATACAGAAGTCCTGACAAAGAGCCTGTGGGCCTAGAGCAGCATAGAGGCCATTGAGCTGGGACTGGTTGTAGCATCCCTGATGGTGTTCCCAGTCCCAGGGCTATCCTTAGCTCCCCCTCCTCACTGAGGCAGGAGTGTGAGTTAAGGTGATGGGCATGGGAACTGGTCATTGAGGAAGCCGGTCTGGGTCTTGAGGAAATCTGGCAAGGGAGCCAGGGAGAGAGGCCATACCAGGTGTAAGCTCCACTTGTCTTGTTCACCTGAGCCCAGTGTTGGGAAGCTCCCATAGGCCCCAGTGCAGATCAAAGGAGTGGTTGCAATACCCAACTTCATTGCTCTTCCCTGCTCCCCCCTGCCAGCTATCTCTTAAAAGAGCTGAAGAATAGATGCTGGCATTGTCCTTTGTGGCTAAAGCATAGCAGAACAGGGAAATGAAGGGATATAGCAGGAGGCTGATGGTCATGGGCTTGAATCCTCTTTCCCTTCTTCCTTCTCTACTGCCCTCCTCTGCTCCTTACCCCTATCCTCCTCAAAGGAAAGAGTGGCCCTTCTCCTCCAAAGTCAACTAGCTCATCCCTTAGGGTACCATGCTTCAGTCATCTTCTCCCCTCTGCTGGTTCCCTGCCTTCAGCCTGCAAATACATTACAGTTTTTCCTGTCTGAAAAAATCTTCTCCTCCATGTTATATACCTCCTTGGGCTCCCACCCTTCTACTTGCCTACCTGGTCACAGCAGAGCATCTACATGCATTGTCTCCTGGCTTGAACTGCCTCCCACTCTGCTCTTAATGCAAAAGCCAATGTTGTCTGTGCAACTCAAAGTCATCTCCTCCCACTTGGCCTTGACAACACCCATCTGGTTTTGACACCATTGTCCAGCCTCTCCTTGCAGTGCCCCTTCCTGGGTTCTTTTGGAATTGTGCTCTCTGAATCCTCCTTTCTCTCTAATAGTCCTTCTCAGAATTCTGCATGGTTTCCCTTGGATTCCTTCTCTCCTTTCAATATCTCACCCTGGGAAACCCATCTATCCCTGTGACCTCAACTCTCTCCCCTGACAGAGGAAGAGAGAGCATGTGAGGCCAGACCAGGAAGGGAAATACTCACGCCTCAGTAAGGAGACACGAGTGCTGAAGTAGTGACTGACTCTGAGCTCCTCCAGGCCGTAGGCCGTGGCTTCAGGGAACTGCTGTATCTGAGTTTCCAATGTTTCTCCTCCCCCTCCCTTTCCGCTCTGCCCTGTCTACCTCTATTCTTCTTTTTTATCCCCACTAACATCTTCTGAGTGCTCACTACATTTGAAGTGCTTTGTCATGTTGGAGGGCTCAGCAAGGAAGAGGTTGGTGGCATTAGAGGTGAACAAGCAAGGGGAAAAATGGTGAGGACTGAGTGGGAGAGCCAGGTAGGGCCCTGTAGACCATGAGGAGGACTTGGAGATTTATTCTAAGCCATCTGAGAGGCCAATGGGGGCTTGTGAGCATGAGAGTGACTTCATCTAATTTGCATTTTTAAAAGACCCATCGTGGTCTCTGTGTTGAGAATAGACCATGGAGGTGAGAGGAGATCCATTGGGGTGAGTGAGGATAGTGGCAGCTTGAGTCAGACTGGTGAAAGGGGAGGTACAGAATAGTGGATGGATTAGGATATATTCTAGGGGAAGGCTAGCTAGACTGGCTCATGGACCAGATGTAGGAGGTGAGTAAAAGAAAAGATTCAAGGATTTGGGGCTGGAGCAACTGGCTGGATAGAGATACCATGTACAGAGCTGGGGAACATGGGAGGAAGGAAGCTTTAGGGGAAACTCAAGAATTCCACCTTGGCTTGTTAACTTCAAGATCCTATTAGACATCTGGAGGTGTTAAGTTGGCAGTTGTCTTGGAGCCCAGTGGTATGGTCAGGATAAGAGATATAAACATGGGAGGGATCAGAATTTTTACCTTGGGCCTTTGAACTTACTCTTCTCTCTGTCCAGCATTGTCCTCAGACGGGTCTCATCTCAAATAGCACTTCAGTCTCAAGTTGCCTCCCACCTCCTGCCCCAGGCATGCTCTATCCCATACCCTGTTTTATATTCTTTTCAGCAGTCATCACTAGCTGAAGTAGTCTTGTTCACTTACTTATCTACATGCTTCTTCACTACATCGAGATGTAAGTTCCATGAAAGCAAGGGTTGTCATCTGTTTTTGTTTGTTGCTATATTCCTATGGCCCAGAACAGTACCCTCATGTAGTAGATGCTCACTAAATATTTGTGGACTGAATGAATAACCACTTTATAACGCATCAGCTTCCTTCATCCTGACAACAACCCTGTGAGAGTGATAGTAGTTACCCCCAGCTTTCAGGGCAAGAAACTGGGGCTTAGGGGGCTCACTGAAAGTTCTAGGCCACCCACTAGGAGGTAGTGTAACGGGGATTCAATCCCAGGTCTCTAGCTCCAAAGCCTGAAAGTGCCTTTGAAAGAAGGCTTAGGTTAGAGCCCTCCTCTGCCACATGTTTGCTCTGAGATTGTGGGAAAATTCTTAAGTAGTTCTGACTCTCAATCTTTTCTCTCAGCTGGGCATAACAAGTATCCCTTACTTACAGGATTATTCTGAGGATTCCATGTGGAAACATATGCTAAAGAGCTTTGTCCACTCTATCAATGCATACATATATAAAGGATTACTAACCTCTTTGAACTTCAGTCTTCTTATCTGAATAGTGGGTGGGGGTTTAAGAGCATGTAGAGAGGGGACTGGATGACCTGTGACCATCTTTCTAGCACTGACATCTCAAGAATACTGGATCTCCAACTTTTGTAGAGATGAATTGAGCTTGTGCACTCCAACTGTGAGCATTGTGAGCACAGGGGTCTCTACTTTGGCCACTAAAGCTTTAGCTCTGTGGATGTGGGAGGGCTCTTTGAAGCTTGAGGGAGTAAATTGAGGACAAATCAAAGGAAGTCCTTCCTCACCCCAGCTTAATGAGCTTATGGCTTTCATAATGCACAGGAGTGGTCCAGGCAGGAAACAGGAATGGCTTTGGATAGAATGATAAATGCCAGAGACATGGATGGCTCCGAGCAGGACATGGCAGTGCTGACCTCTAAGGTCAACGGGAGGAAAGTGGGCCCTTAGGGCCCACAGACCAGCCTTGGGCTTCCAGAGTGGCAGTTACGGGTGGTGGGAATTGGGGTGGGGAAGTCACTAAGACCATCTACCTGGACTCTCTCTCCTCAATTCCCTGAGCTTAGCCCCTGACTGATGGTTTGTAGGTAGAGGAGGGGTGAGAATTACAGGAGAGGCAGTAGGATGCAGAGATTCCAACTTTGAAGCTCCACCCACCTTCTCAGGAAGGCTCAGGCTGGCTATGCCAACACCCACCAGCTGCTGTGTGGAACGTCTGGCATATGATTTCCCTTTCCTTCTGCCTCACCTCCACCTGCACCTGGTGATGTCAACTGGAAAGAAGGACTCTGTTCCTTCCATACACCACAAGGCAGGAGGAGGTTGGTAGCACTGGGAAGTTGGTGGGGTTTGGCCCTGATGTCTTTCAAATCCTCTCTATTTCTACTATTTCTGTCCTCCTTCCAAAAGCCAGCACTGTAGGGTCTTACTCTCAGCTGGCTGTCAACTAAGGTGTTAGCTGTCAACTAAGGTGTTAGCTGTCAACTAAGGTGTTAACTGATATCTAAGGTGTTACCTGATAACTAAGGTGTTAGTTGACAACTAAGGTGTTAGTTGATAAGGCTTAACACCCCCAAGGGGTATGTGCATTTTAATAGGGGATTGTTGAAAAGGACTGGCCTTCAAGGCTCAAATGATATATGCTATATTGGTGGAATTGCTGGCAATGGTGTTGATTATGGGTGGAGGTGTGGGTAGTCCCCTCTAAATCATACCACATAGGTAGTCACTTATTCATAAGGTCATATGTGTGTGCATGCACACACATACACACACATCTCTATCAGTCTTGCAGAAAGGTTCTGAATTGTGTGTATATAGGTGTACATTTTTATGACATGTAATATTAACAAACACATACCATTCTATGATAGGAACTGTTCTAAGCATTTTACATATATTAACTTATTTCATCTGCACAACAGCCTTATGAGGTAGATACTATCATTATCCTGATTTTACAGTTGAAGAATTGAAGGCTCAGAGAGGCAACATGACTTACCACCCAGCTAGCTGGAGCCAGACCATGTAGATAGATTGCATTTAGGGTCTTCACTACTATACCTAACACTTCTCACCTTAGTACGCAGTAGGGTGCATTCACGATAGTATGGCCATATCCTTGGATGTGAGAATGGTGATCTTGTTTGTAAATGTGCATCCCAAGTTTTTAAATCCTAAAATAAAGGGACTGGGAGAGGTATCTTTGAATAGAGAGAACACATGCATTGTGTGAGATACAGGTCTGTGAACTGGCTGTGTGGTGAGAAGGCTCCAAGGGCTGAGGGAAGTGCATGTTGGCTACTATGGAAGCATATACAGACACTGCAGGGCTGCATGTGCAACTGTCTTCTGAGCTCACCAGTCACATGAGACAGACCTGTGATATCTCTGACCCACACCCAGGCCCTACTTTGCAACTCGCCCTGCTGCCCTTTGGAATTGCCTGCTTTAGGAGGCTGGGCTCTTCCAGAGTCTACTACTGAACAACAAGAATCAGCCTCTGATTGGCCAGGGGAGAAGATGATCCTGGAACCCAAATGAGGGCAGACAGGAGAAATCGATTACAAATGAATAATGGGAATGCGTGTAGGGAGGGTGGTATGGATTATGTTGTGGTAGAGCTTCTGCCAAGTAGGGATGGAACGATAGGAGCAAAAGTGGGAAGTATGTGTGTGTTCCTCCTCCATGGGGGAGGGGACTCTGGGAAATGAAGTTTCCAGAGAAGCTGATAGCCCATAGTTCTTTTCCTACGTGGGCACTTGGGAACCACTGATTTATTTTACAAGTGGGAGAGACATGATTGGATGAACCCTTTAACAAAAGTTGTCCAGATTGCAGTGTGAGGAAGGTGGGGCAGAAGGGGCAGGCCAAAGGCTGCAGTAGCCCGATCTAGGAGTGGCTGTGTGCTGTGGGGAAGCTGGGAAGGGCATTGAGGTCAAGACTGGAATTAAAGTTGTCTCAGCCATAAGAGGGGGAGCAGCCTGTGGTCCTGTGGAACAAGGAAGAGTGGGTTTTGCAGCCTGGAAGTCAGGAGAGAAGTCTGAGTTGGAGATGAAGACTTTTTTTTAAATGTTTATTTATTTATTTTTGAGAGAGAGAGAAAGAGAGAGAGAGAGAGAGAGGAAGCAGGGGAGGGGCAGAGAGAGAGGGAGACAGATAATCCCAACCAGGCTCTGCACTGTCAGTGGATCCCTGCCAAGCAGGGATCGGACTCACAAACCATGAGATCATGACCTGAGCTGAAATCCAGAGTCAGATGCTCAACCAACTGAGCCATGCAGGCACCCCAGAGATGAAGATTTTTTAAAAAATATTTTACATGTAACTTTCTTATTGCTTTTTCTTATTACAAAAGCAATATATGCTTATTAAAAATATATGGGAAATGTAGACAAGCAAAAATAAGACGGCAATAATTTGCAATATCCCTGTCAGATATAACAAGCGTTAACATTTTGATGTATTTCATCCTTCTGGTCTTTTTTCCTTTGTATGTGTTTACTGGTTTGGTTTTTATAAAGTGATCTTTAAGGTATATTATAAACATTTTCTGACACTAAATTTAATCTACAAATTTCTTTTGCTACAAAGCATTCAACACAATGGGTAAACTAAATGTATATAGTCAGCCCCTATTGTTAGGCCTTCACATTGTCTTTAAAGTGTCCACATTGGGGCACCTGGGTGGCTCAGTCGGTTAAATGTCCGACTTCGGCTCAGGTCATGACCTCACGGTTCGTGGGTTCGAGCCCCGCGTCGGGCTCTGTGCTGACAGCTAGCTCAGAGCCTGGAGCCTGTTTCGGATTCTGTCTCCCTCTCTCTCTGACCCTCCCCTTCTCATGCTGTCTCTCTCTCTCTCTCTCTGTGTCTCAGAAATAAATAAAAAATTAAAAAAAATAAAGTGTCCCCATTAAAATGATTGTTGTAATGAATATCGTTGTGGTCAGTGAGGCAGAGATTTGGTGGCTGTCAACTCTATCCCTCTTGGCCCCCTCCCTTCCCAGGGCCCTTTAGCTGAGGTGGGGTAGTGATAGTCTGGGCTTGGGTGTTTAGAACCCTGTCAAGGATAGGCTGTAGGGTCTTGGGCAAGTCTCTTTCTCTCTCTGGTGCCTCAGTCTCTTTACCGGTGCAATGGAGGAGATTAGACTTGGTGAAGTTCTTGTGTTTTCCTGGACAACGTGGGCAATGTCCTCTCTGAATGCTTTGCTTTCATTCTCTTTAGTATTTTTCTTTGGTCTCCATCGCCTTCCTTTTCTGGGCTCACTTTTTCCTTTTTATCACTTCCTCACTTCTCCTCAGCCCTTTTTGGTCCACTTCTTAGTTTTCCTGCTGTGTCAAATTTCCAGTGTGCCATGGCCATTTCCCACCTGACCTGATGGTGCAATCCCTCTGTTCCACACCAGCCCTGCCTGACAGAGACCTACCATGGATGCCAGGGCCCTGGGCAGTTCTTGCTACCCAAGTGGCTACAGTGACACTAGACTTTCCTGGCACTTGCTGTCAGGTAACTGGGTGGGTAGGCAAGACACTCCTGAAGTAAAAACGGAGGCTCTGGAAGAAAAGTTGAAGATTTCTTGAGTTTATCATAAAGGGATAATCTTTCCCAAGACAGTTGGCACCATGCAGGGAAGTGCCATCGGATCAGAGTTTCTGGATCCAAGGTCATGACCAGGATCTCTGAACAACTTCCAGGGATATGGGGACTAATTCTTTGAAATGAATTGCAAACAAGTGTGGGCTGTGTTCCCAATTCCAGGCTTTTCATCAAGAGGCTCAAGAGGCACGTGACTTCAGAAAAGGGTTAAGAAGCCTGTTCTGAAGGTCCTCTCGTCCCTCCTGCTGTCTTCAGGCAGGTTCCAGCCTCTGGTTCCCAAAACAGACACACATACAGACACACACACGTTCAGACACTGGAGATTTACTCCAGTGGTGTCACACATCACTGGGAAGGTGATGTCGTTGTCGCTTAGGGCTGTGCTCCCCACATACTACTTTTCAGAATCACTGTCCTTCTAGCCACCACCCAGTGCCTTCTGAAACTCCCAAATTTTCTGTGATGGGCAGAAGTTGTTCAGCCAGGAGGCCAGGCTTGGTTCATCTGCAGGGGAAGTAACAAGGGCAAGAGCATCTGCTGCCTGGGGCCTCTGAAAGTGCCTGAGGACGTGAGCGTGTGGAGCAATGCAGAGCTGGAATGGAGAGGATTAGATAATTGACCTCATAATTGACCTAATTAGTGAGTGGCTGTGTGGAGAGCCCTTGGGGACTCTGGGCCCGCAGGTGGCACAAAGGCCAGGCAGAAACACATAGAGGCTGTGAGAGCCAAATCCTGGGCATTTGCCAACGATGAAGAAGGGGAAGCATTGCAGGGAGAGGGGCAGGACCTGGGGCCACCAAGAAGAGAGGGGCAGGGGTAATGGGAGGTCCCTGAAAGGGAGAGGGGCCGGAGAGACCTTGAGGGCAGAGGCATGGCAGCCAGTGAGGGGAAGGATCAAGATCTGGGAACACCAAGGGGAGGGAAGCAGGGACGGGGGGGGGGCAGTGAGGGGAGGGAACAAGGTCTGGGGAAAGACCGTCAGAGGAGGGAAGAGATGACCTTGAGGATAGAGAGACAGAGGCTAGGGGGCCTGGAGAAGAAAAGGGAGTTATTGGGGGAACACAAGCAGCAGGTGAAAGAAATTTAGGAGGGGAAGGGCAGGGCCTGGGGGCTCTCTGGCGTGTGGTGGGCCAAATGTGGAACCAAAGAACTCGGACCCCAGTGCCCACATTTGGGCTGTGTGTGCGTGTGTGTGTGTGTGTGTGTGTGTGCGCGCGCACATGGGCACGTGTGTACATGGTCGGTCTAATCTTATTCGGGGCTGTGAGGAACTTTATGGCATCTTGGTAGGAGGAAAAGTGGTTGGATAGTATTGGAAATGAGGACTGGAACTCCTAGATCCGAAAATAAGCTTTAGGAAGAACTTGGCCTTTGGGGTTTCCTCCCCAGGATGCATCTAGTGTGCCTACTAGATGCCAGAAAATGTTTTAGGAGCTGGGATACATCCGTGATTAGATCTGACAAAGATCTCATGGAGCTTACTTTCTAGTGAGGGGAGACAGATAACAAACAATAAATGAGAAAATCATACAGTGCACTAGAACATGATTAAATAGTATGGAGAGAAAAAGGACTAGATTGTGGAAAATAGAGTGGGGAGGGCAGGGATCTGCAATTTTGAATAGAGTGGTCCTGGTGGGCCCTATTGAGAGGGTGACAGAAGGCATGTGAGTAAATAATGAAGGGGAGGGAGTGAGCCTTGTGTATATCTGGGAGAAAAACCCTCCAGACAGAAAGAGTAGCAGGTACAAAAGCCCTGCGGCAGGAGAGTGTCTGATTGCTGGAGAAACATCAAAAAGGCCTGTGAGGCTGAGGGCAGTGAGCAAAGGGGAAAGTTAGAAGAGAAGGTCAGAGAAGCAATGTCAGGCAGGGGAGGGACTATCTTGTAGTGGCATGGTAGGGACCAAGGAAAGGACAGTGGCTTTTACTGTGAGTGAGTGAGATGGGAGCTACTGCAGGGTTGGCAGCAGAGGAGGGACTGAACCTTACTTTTAACAGACCCCTCTGACTCATTTGTAGAGACTGTGCTTTGGCAGGGTCAAGGGAGAAGGCAGAGAGCAGTGAGGAGCTTCTGTAGTAATCTTGGTGAGACAGAATGGAGGCTCGGCCAGGATAGCAGTAGTACCCACCTGGGTAGAAGACCTCATCATTGCCAGCCTCCTGTGCTTGCCTGGCCCTGGCTGGGGTTAGTCAGGGCAGAGTGAAGAGCCCTAAGAAGAGAACATGAATCCAGGTCTAGGAGTTCCTGCTCATCAGGAATTGGGCAAGTTTGATGCAGAAATATGTCTAGGGATGCTGTGTTGGAAACTGTTGGTATACAGGGCTTGGTCCTTGGCACTTGGTGGGTAATTTACAGGAGAAATGGCATCCACAGTCCCTGTCCCTAGGGTGCTGGCAGTGTGGTTGAGGAGACCAAACATATACATGGACACACCAGCTAAGGAAGAGCCTGTCCCCAGCCCTAGTGTCTGCTGGGAGCAGAAAGGGCAGCGAGAAAAATGGCTTTTGGAGATGGCTAAGGAGAATATAGGGAGTCTTTCTGGAGGAGATGGCTTTGGGCCCTCCTACCGACAAATATGCACACACAGAAGCACACGTTCAGATACAAAATGCTCGTCACAAAAGTGGCCATCATTGCATATGCACACAAGTGGAGATGTATACTCAACTCATGACTAGAGGGATGTGCACACATGGACACTAATGCATGGCTCACACTATCATATACACATGCAAAATCTTCACCATGGGCTACAACCCATTCACGGCCTCATCTTCCACTAGCTTCTGCCTCTCTCCGTTCCCACACCAACTAAGCCACCTTCTTCAAACAGGCTGTGTGTTTTTACACTTCATTGTTGTACTTTTGCACGTTTCCTCTGCCTGGGGTGATCATCTTCTTTTGCTCTGACCTTCAACTACAATTGACAAGCCCCCTGCTGCAGCATGGAACACACAGAACTGTCAGTCCCTGTGCATTAATTTCTCTTCTACCTTGTACTGGGAACCCGCCCCCCCCCCCAGGGCCTTGTCTGTCTTCACCACTAGGCCCCAAGATCAGTGTCTGCCACACACCAAGTGCTCAATCAGTTGCTGAATGAATGTGGATCTTTACAGAGTAGAAGGTCTGTGGTGGGTTAAAGGGGAAAACAGACGCAAGGTAAGGTGGCCAGAGCAGACTGTACACGTTTCTCTGAGAAGCAGACGTGATGGCAAACAGGAAGGCTTTCTGCTGGGGCGCCTGGGTGGCTCAGTCGGTTAAGTGTCCGGCTTCGGCTCAGGTCATGGTCTCACGGTTCGTGGGTTTAAGCCCCGCGTCAGGCTCTGTGCTAACAGCTCGGAGCCTGGAGACTGCTTCAGATTCTGTGTCTCCCTCTCTCTCTGACCCTCCCCTGCTCACGCTGTCTCTCTCTCTCTCAGAAATAAATAAGACATTAAAAAAAAAAAAAAAAAAGGAAGGCTTTCTGCTTCCCCTGCTATAGCTCCACAAGCCCCAGGGCCTGTTCTCCCCTCCATATCCATGCCTGAAGGAGCTTCTTGGGGCTGGGGAGGCAAAGGTGCAGGGGAGGGGACATGAAAGAGGAATGGATTAATCTGAGGATTAATTGAAGGACTTGGCGGCCTGGCAATGCATGCTTGGGGTAGCGGTTCTAATGGCTTAATCAGATTATAGGCCTCTGCACTTGGTCTATCCCAGCAGTGCCCAGCTCACCCTCAGGAGCATCCACATTCCAGGGCTCTCCAGGATGGAACCCACACCCTGTGGTCAGAACTCACTCTGAAGCTTGGCATCTTAAGCATCCACTGTGGAGACTCCCTATCTATCCAGCGTAGCCAGGTCCAGACCCACTAAATGAGCAGATTCAAAGGGCGTGTATGTGCCGTTGAGACAAAAATGGGTTCAAAGCTAAGCTCCACCACTGCTAAGCTGTGTGATCTTGAGTAAGTTATACAACATCTTTGGGCCTCAGGTTTGTTTGTAAAAGGGGATAGTAATATCTCTCTTGAAGCACTGATGTGAGAAACAAGATGTAAGTGAAAGCATTTTTTGCAAGAGTTCTTTACTGCTGCTAGAGTTGGTCAACCCTGTCCTCCCACTGGTTCAATCTAACCGAGGCCAGAGGTGAAGAATACAGAAAGGGCAAGATAAAAACAAGAGTCTGGGTGTCTGCGTGGCTCAGCAGGTGAGCATCTGACTCTTGATATCAGCTCAGGACACAATCTCACTGTTTGTGAGATTGAGCCCCGTGTTGTGCTCTGTGCTGAGAGTAATGAGCCTGCTTGAGATGATCTCTCTCCCTCTCTCTGACCCTTCCCCGTTTGCATGCACATGTGCTCCTGCTCTCTCTGTCTTTCTCTTTCAAAATAAAGATGAAAAACATGAAAAAAACATGATAAGCATGAAAAAAAAACCCAACAATAATCATCAGCCATCCCCCAAACTAACCTGTGTCTGGCACTTCAAAGTCTAGGAAGTATTTTCCTGTCCACAACCTTATAGCTAGTAAGTTGAGGGCCTCCAGGCAGAGCTCCTGAACCAGATAGCCTGCAGGCGGGAGCACTTGGCCTTGCCGTGTCTCCTTCCATGCCAGGTAGAGCTGGGCTGAGCCCCTGCGTTTCAGTGAAGATGAGAGCCTTTGGCCTGGAGGAGCCCCCGTGGTTCTGAAACCTGGGGAATCTCAGATCCCAGGGCTAAGGCTAGGGCGGGGGGCTGGAGATATACTCTATGTAGGCCTAGAAAGCCTATGGCTATCCTGGGAGCGGCCAGGCCCACCAGAGCACAGAAGGAGGTACTACTCTGGGAACAGGCTGGCTTCTGGCCTCCCTTCCTCTAGCCCCCAGTACCTTATTAGGAGTAATTTGTTAAGCTGTTCCAGCTTGTCATCAGCCACTTCAATGCCTCTGCCTCCTGCTTGCTTTTTGGGGGGGTCCAAAAATGTCAAGAGCTGAGGGGCAGGCTAGAAAGGAGGAGGTCACTTGAGAAACAGGCCTTTTGAGGAAGGGAGTGCCCAGCCTCACCTCCACAAGATGCCATGTCTGAAAGGAAGAGAGATGGGACAATTAATCTATTGCTCTCATACCCCTGCCCCAGTTTTGCTCTAGTCTCAGGGAAAGAGAGGTATCCAGAGAGGAATTGGTGGCTGAGGTGGGGGCAGCCAGTCAAGGTGCCTTCTGGTGGATAGGGGTAGGGACTGGGCTTGGAAAAGAGGTGGAGATGGCTAGGGGGCCTCGTGCTGTTCTGTGGTGCTTGGCCTCACGTGGGATGTTAGGAACCTGCATGAATAGAAAACTAGACAGGATCACATTGTATAAGGCACTGAGTTCTAGGCTTCACTGGAATTGACTCATTTTCTCTTCACAACCTTGTCACTTTACAGGTGGAGAAATGAGGCTCAGAAAAGTAAAGTGACTTGCCCAAAGTCACACAGCTTGAGAGTGGTAGGACCGAATCTGAACAGAGATCTGGCCGGCTCCAAGGTCTGCAGAGTATTTAGGACTGCTCTGGATTAAAAAGAAACAAGAGACTCAGTGAGGCAGGTGAGAGAGTAGCTCGCTGGTTTACTAGGACTCTGGCCCTGACCCGGTTTCCTGCCCCTATGAGAAGTGAGAACCAGAATGGAGTATCCTGGAGGATTCCGCCAGCTCTGATGGTTAAGGATTTCCCAGACCGGTCTTTTACTTCTTGTGATGGTCGGTCTGCTACCCAGTCTGTCTGGGTTAGGGACAGGAAGACAAACCTAGAAGAGCTTGAGCCACCATGGGATGAGGGAGGTGTGGAGGGGGGAGTTTTCGTGAGACAGCCAGGCTTATAGTACCCAACCAGGTGCAGCTTTGGGCAAGACTTGGCAAGAGGAGACAGGTCTGAGGCGAGTTTTGGCTCTTAATCACTGCTTCCCTCCCTCCTGCACACCCTGCCACCCTCCCAGGAGCTGGGCACCATGGGGGGCTGGGAATGGGAAGGGCCTGCCTGCCACATCCCCTGCCCTGGCCTTGCCCCATGGACTCTGGGGGAAGCTCATTAGCTTGGGGGGTGCCCTGGCCCTCCCCTCACAGCTTGTCACACAATTAGCCACCCTCTCTGCACAAGTTGCTGTGTAATTATTGGGTCTTGGCGGGCTTGGGGCCATGTAATTAGGCTGCCCCAGCCTCCAACCAGCTCTCAGGGTCATTAGTGGGCTCACTGGGGGCGGGTGGGTGGGCAAAACATCTGCATGACAATGCACACATTGTGGCCCCTCTGCCTGCACCCAGGGCAGAGGGGCAGCTGGTGTCACTGTATGGCCGGGCCCTGGGCACATCTGCTCCTATCCTAACTGCCTGATCAGAAGCACTTCCAACAAACCCTTTCCCATCCTGTCTCCTCTGTGGGCTTCACCACAACCCTGGAGGTAGGTACTCTGCTTATCCCCATTTCACTGATAAGGTAACTGAGGCTTAGAGAGGAGCCAGGATTTCTCTAAGGTCACTTTTAGCTCACAGGTGGTGGAGCCAGGTTTGGTACTCAGATCTGTGTCACCCATTCACTTTCTCCCCGTGGTAAGCCTGGGAACAGACTGGCTCCTGAGGGCAAGTGCTTGATGCTGAGCCAGAGGCTTCCTGAGCAGCCTTGTTCGCTCCCAGGGGCCTCTGGGGGGCCTCTTTTCCAGGCCATGAAGCCCTCTGCCAGCTCCTGGGCCACCCCAGCCTCTGCCAGGACCCTCCTTCAGGAGTTCTTGGAATTCTCCCCCAAGCCAGCATGACATGGCTACTGCTCTAAGCATTCAGACTTCCAAGGGGAGACCTGCCAAGATCCCCTTGGTATTCCTGACTGTTTGGAAATGTCTCTTCTATTTGTATCCAGTTGCAACCTTGGAGGGCTAATAGTGGGCACCCCTGGCTTTGCGATAATATTCCTTCACTGAGACACTGTTCCCCGTCCCCCTCCTAATCTGCTTTACCATGCCTCGAAATGTCTTTCACCATCTCCCAACCTAACCTGCTATCTGAGAGCCTGGGTTGTGCTGTCCTCCATTAGGACCTCTGACAGAGGTGGGGAGGGATGTGGTGAGAGCTCCTGGATGCTTAAAGCCACCAACCCTGCTTTGCAAAGGTCTTAAGGTACATTTACCATGGGACCTTGCCTGGTTTATAGCTCTTTACTTCTGGCCATTTAGAGCTGTGTGATCTTGAGCAGGTTCCCTAACCTCTCTGACCTGCCTAGGAGTTATCGAGAAGACCAAAGGACAATAACTTTGCAAGTGCCTGGCTCTGCTAGTGCAGAGCACAAAGTGGGAAAGTGAGTTATCTTCCCAGTTCTCAGCAGCTACTGCCCTCTGAAGCCAAGCCCATCTTCCATTTCTCCCAGGGCTCTGAACAAAGTCCCCACAGAGCCCCAGTATTTTGCACCTTGCCCCCTCCCCTGCTGCCTGTCCCTGGCGACCCCCAGCCACCTTCTAGCTCCCCCTGAACTCTCTCCCTGTTTTGAAGGCTGCATTATCCTGGCTGCAGGGAAATTAGTTGATCCCTTGAAACCCCCTGCCCCGCCCTCCCTGCCCCCCTTCCCAGGGCTGGTGACAAGTATGTGGGACTTAATTGGCTGGCATGAAAGGCAGCACTGACATTAATTGGCTACATTTGGCAGGCAGGCCCCCAGCCTCCCCCTTCTCTCTCTAAACCCCTACTGCTTCCCAGGAACCTTATCAATTCCACCACAGGGACCAAGAGCTTCGAGGCCCCTGCCAATTAGGCACTTTTTGCTTCTTTTCTTCCCCTGATGGGGTTTCGTTAGAATTTATGACACTCTATAGGGCTGGGGGTGAGGAGGGTGGGAAGCAGGAGATGGGAAGGCAGAGGGAGGCCCATTCCTTTGGAGAACAGGCTAGGGGAGGGAGGCGGGGTGCAGATGTTAAAAGGACACTTGGGATTAGGCCCTGAAGCTGGAGGGGAGGGAGTCTACGATGCAGGATGTAGGGCTTGGGGGAAGGGCTTTGGCCAGGCCAAGAAGACTGATTTAATAGGCACTGCGTGCACACTTGAAGGAAGGTTTGAGAAACTTTGAGGCAATCCAGTAACATAGCTAGGAGACAGAGCCAGAAGGCCCAAGTCCCGGCTTTTCTCCCCTGTAATCTGGTGTCCCCTTGCATCAGTCACTGGCCCTTTCCAGGACATGAAGTTTTGGGGCAAGGCCCATGGTTCCCCATCCCAAGCCAGTGTCCATGAAAAGAATAGTTGGGGGCCCATCTGAAAGTCAGCCATATTACTTCAGAACGTCTGTACTGGGTTTGGGCTGTCATGCCAATGACCGATTGGTCTTGGCCAATTTCATGCTGGCCAGAAGCTTCAATTGGCAGCCCAGGATGTCTATGCAATAAAACTAGGAAGACAAGTGAATTGTCACTCTGCAAATTCTGTGCTTCGGAGAATAGATCTTTCAAAGCCTGAAGAAGGTGGAAAAAGAGTTTCCTAGTGATATTAAGGCAGACTCACTGGCCTAGGTAGGCTGGCATAGGTAGAGTGGAGGCAGAGACTGGCGGCCACCTCTTATCACACTCTGAAACCATCCTTGCAGCCAACATCATTGCCCTTGCGGGCATTGGGAAAGGTTCAGCTGATTCAGGGCTTCCAAGGATATCTAAATACAGATGTGCTCTTTTGAAAAAGGAAGGCCTTGGCACTTTGGATCTATAGTAGCATTTTGGTGTTGACTAGTGCGTCAGATACTATTCTTATAGGCTCACTGCTTTCACACTGGTTTATGAGTCTCTTCTTCCTTGTTCTTAAAAAATATACCTGCTTCCATTTTGGTTTTCCCCTCTCTTTCAGGCCACACACAAACCTCTAATTCTTTGTAGAGTCTTGGAATCACCTCTTTCCTCCCTGTGGCACTGTCCCTCAACCTTTTCTCTGGCCTCTCTGAGCTCTGTGTTTGCAGTGCCCTGGGTCCATACCCATGCCTAGCCCTCTGCCACAGTGGGATCCAGTCATGTGCTACCTGCTCACTTCCTCCTACAGGACCCAGCACCTCCTCCTACCCAACCAATCAGGTCCTTCTTGTGGGCCAGAAATAGGTCCAGAGAAGCCACTCGCCTCAACTTCCCCTCTGCCAGCTAAGAGGCTCATGGTAACCAAGGGGGCCTGACGCTGGCAGCAAGTCAGAAGAGGGAATGCCAAACTTCAAACCCCCGTGGGTGTTCTGTTTTAACAAGGGATGACTTCCAACTTTACAAAAGAGGTAAAAATAGTCCCCATGTTCCCAAGGTTTTCAGTTCCATAATCAAGGTTTCCAGGCCACTTAGGACTCATTCTGGGTTTTGTCTGATAGTCTTCATTGGCCTCTGCATGACTTGTCAGGACTGGGCAGTGGGAGGTGGCCCTGAGGAATCTTGGTGGGCTCCTTCAGACACATCTTGAATACAACCCACCTCTCATATGTGCCTCTTTGTCTCGAAGAGTTGTTTCCCATTGCCCAAACTCATCTCTGTTTCTACTGACAACTACTAGATCATTATAGTAACCACTGTTTTGGAGAGTGCACTATGTCAAGGATTATTCTCAGCACTTCATTTATAGTAACTCATTTAATTTTTATTCCCATTTTGCAGATGAAGAAACCAAGGGAAATCTCATTTGTCCTGGATCACGTAGCTAAGAAGAGGTAGAGCTGGGCTTCACATGCAGATCTGTGTAACTTTGAATCCTGGGCCTCTTTGCCTTTGGGAGGACCCAGGGTACTCTTCACAGTGCAGATGAGCAACCACCGCTGGTGTGTATATGTGCTGATTGGAGCACATGGAAGTCATGTGCCCTTCCTTTGTTCCTCGATCCCATGACACTTATGCCCCTCCAGACCCTCGGACCCTTATTATTTTTGTAGGTCATCGTGTATCTCATCTAGAAAATTGAATCTCCTCTGCAGATCCTAGGGGAAAAGGAGGAGAGCTAGCAGAACACGTACTTGGCCACAACCTCAGGCCCCAAAGCCCAGGGACAAAGACTTCAATGGCCACCAGGGTTGGGTTTTAAGACCTTTAGAGGCCTAAAGCTCTAAACAGACTGCACAGCCCCTGCCCCCCGCTGGCCATATATAATTAAAATTAAAAACAATACTAACCCATAAAATACATGTAAGGAAGTCCAACAAAGTTTCGATTTTTCCCAAGATACTACTTTGATGCTTGAAAAAATATATCATATTCTTTCAGATTTTTTGCTTTCCCTCTCATGTGCATGCAGAGACACGTGCACACTGCTGTTAATGCCTTAAATGCACACAGGCTGCCTGCCATTCTTGGAATACAGTCCTCTTGCTCTCGCTGTTGTCTTCACTTCACCAGCAAAGTATTACATTCTTGCCTCTTCTCTGATACTGCCTTTTTGCTGAACTTTTGGTCCCTGAGCCCTGCACTCCCCTCCTTTGGTCCATTTACCTCTGCTAAACTGCCAACCTGTTGGTTGGGAAGGGCTGGTAATCAACTGTCAACCACTTCTCTAAGCCTTGCTACCCAAAGTGTGGTGGGTGGAGCAGCAGCAGCATCTGGAGCTTCTTGGAAATCCAGAATCTCAGGCTCCACCCAGATCCACTCAATCAGAGTCCACAGTCACACATCCTCCCTAGGAATTTCACATACACATTATAGTTGCTACTCTAAGGCAGTGGTTCTCAAAGTGTGCTCTCCAGACCAGTAGCATCAGCACCCCTTGTTCTTGTTAGAAATCCAAATTCTCAGGCCCCATGCCAGTCCTACTGAATCAGAAAATCTAGGGGTGGGGCCTAGCAATCTGTGTTTTAACAAGGTCTCCAGGTGATTCTGATAGACTCTAGGGTTTAGGAAGCATTGTTTCTCTAAGATGCATAAAGTAGGAAACTCTTGCAGGAAAGTGTCAGGCCCTTGGATTGTCCTAACCCCAACAAAGATGAGTACCAGGCAGGCTTCAGTATCTGAAGGGGATTCTGCACTGTCCGGATGACTATTCAGTCATTTAGGGGTAGTCTGTGGGAAATGATGCTGAGTGTTTGGGAGATTTCAGAAGGCTGTCATTTATTGAGCACTGACTATGTTCTAGGGATAGCCAGACACAATCCCAGATATTTCTTCATCTAATCTATAGACCATCCGGTGGGCTATGAGTTATTCCACCACTCCCCTTAAAGATGAGGAATTTGGGGTTGCCAGAGTGGTTCAGTCAGTTGAGCATCCAACTTCATCTTAGGTTATCTCCTAGTTTGTGGGTTCAAGCCCCGCATTGGGCTCTGTGCTGACAGCTCTTAGCCTGGAGCCTGCTTCTGGTTCTGTGTGTGTGTGTGTGTGTGTGTGTGTGTGTGTGTGTGTGTGTGTGCTCCTCCCCACCTCTCTCTCCCAAGTAAATAAACATTAAAAAAATATAGATGAGGGATCTGGGGTGACAGGGTGGCTCAGCTGGTTGAGCATCTGACTCTTGGTTTCAGCTCAGGTCCTGATCTCACCGTTTGTGGGATCTAGTGCTGCATTGGGCTCTGCGCTGGCAGCAAGGAGCCTGCTTGGGATTCTCTCTCTCCCTCTTTCTCTGCCCTACCCCCTCAAAATAAATAAATAAACCTCAAAATGTTAAAAAAAAAAAAAAAGGTGAGGAATCTGAGGCTTAGAGAAGTCAAGCCAGAAGTGAAGGGTTTATGCCCAGTTCTGTCAGAACCCAAGTTTAATGCCTTTTCCATAGAACCTCTGCTGCCCAGGCTTTACTGTTCTAGAAACACTGAGTACCGACTGTATGCCAAACACCATTATGTTTTACCAATGTTAAGTCATTTAATCTCACAACACCCCATTTTACAGATGAGGAAATTGAGGCATGGAGTAGTTAACCTACCTATCCAAGGTCTCACAGCTATTAAGTGTCAGAGCTGAGATTCCAACTCAGGCAGAGTGGCGCCAGAGGCCTCACCAAAACACCAGAGTTAATTTGCTGCCCCTTTAGAAGCCAAGTACAGGTCAGGCAATGGGAACAAAAGAGGGAGTTTGTTGGCCTTGACAGGTTTATTGAGGTGGTTTATGTTTGATTTCCCCAATTTCCAGCTCAGCTGTTTCACTCACATTCCCTCCCTCCCAGGCAGAGTCAACCTGGGGCTGCAGACCACTCCCCTGCTCTTTCTAGTGCTTCTCCCACCTCATTCTCTAGGTCCCTTAAGGTCCTCTGTAGCAATCACCCTCAGCTGAGACTGATTTTTTGGGCTTCCTGCTCAGCATCCACTTGGCCAACCTAAAGCCCCCAACCACCCAAAAGGCAAGAAATAAGAATCATACAGGTCCTGGAGTCCCCAGGGGGCTGGGTTAGATGACAGCCAGATGAATGCATCCTCATGGATCTTCCCCGTGCTTCCCTCTCCTCAGCATTCTGGCTTCTTGCCCCTTTCTCCACTGGACTACTACCTTCCAGGAGCATCAGGTTCCCAGCTTGGCATGGGTGCTCGGATGCAAGCTTCTAGTACTGACAAATGGGGAGGTGGGCCACTGGATAAGCAGACAAGGTGATGGGTCTGCTGGCCTTCAGCAGTGTCCTGAGGCCACATCCCTCCTCCCAGGGGTAATGAGATTCTCTCATCTGACATGTCTGTAGTGACGGTTTACAAAGACTTCTTGGAGCATTCTCTCAGTTAATCATCACAACCGTCTTGTGAGGAAAGCCTTCTTACACTGATTTTTCACGTGCAGGAACTGAAGAGGTTCAGAGAACAGAGCAAGGAAAGAACTCACACAGGCCTGCTTAAACTTTTTTTGTGCCAGTATGGTGCTCTGTGGATGCCACCAAAGACCTGACTTCAATTCTGTTTGGGAGAAATTAGAGCCAACCTCTTGACAAAGGAAATGGAGTGGCTGGTCCAGCTGAGAAAACTCCAGGAAAAGCTGGGAAGCTTGACATGCTTTGTGCTGGTCAGTCCCTGGGACCCAGGCAGCTTTGCTCTCTGATGTCTCTGTTGGCTTTGCTGGGAAGAGGCTAGACAAGCTTCCGTGGTCGTGCTCCCATAGGACTGGTCCAAGGACAAATGGCTCTCATAGGTGCCACCCCGGTCCCTCATCCTTCTCTCCCAAGTCTGACCTCATCTTTTCACCAGCCTGAGTGTTCTCCACAAAAGCCTGTTGTGTTGGAAACGAGGTCACCAGCATCCGTATTTTGTCCAAAAACATTTTCCCTTTACCCTCATATCAGGACTGAAACAGAGTATCTGCCTTTAGCAACTCTGTCCAATGAATGCCCTGCTTTCCCTTTGCCCCGATTGGCTTCTGGGAGCAGTAGGGAGAGAGATATAGCTCAAGTTTGCCGTGCAATTGCTGTTTATGGCTCAAGGCTCCCGTGCATAATTCCAATTCCCCTTCTTCCATAGAAATCCATGCTATTGACTAGAAGCCCCTCTCCGCTTTGTCAGCCCCACTGCCTATCAGAATATTAGCTGGTCTTCAGTTCCCACAACACCAGGCCTTTCTCTCCAGCTTAGCCCCTGCTATCTTCCCTACTGACTTTAGCATCCTCATGGACATCTCCTCAGGCTGACCCCCCATCCATCCTACCTCCATGACATCATCCACATGTCCTCTCTATTGAATATGTGGCTTGGCCACATCTGGAGCATTGCCATTACTTGGGTTGGGCTCCAGCTCCAAAATTTCCAATCTTGATCTCCTCTACCCCCATCCCTCAGATGACTGGCTCCTTTATTCCTCCTAATCCTGGTCTTCATTGCAGCACTTGGTACTGAGCTAAGTAATTATTTGTTGAATAAATGAGAAAAAAGAATTGGTCCCTCTACTCCTGAGCACTTTAGTCCCTCATCCTCATCTCCTATTCCATTCTTCCAGCCCTCGGTCCTCTTCAAGCCCTCCTCACCTCCCTGCTTTGTCTACTCTAGACCCTGGTGCCAGCCATGACCTTCATGAGTTGAAGCTATTTAAGCTTTGTTATTCCTGCCTTCTTCTGTCCCTAGCTCTGGCCAGTTTATGAGTTTGCCAGCCTCAACAGGAGGTCCTTGCTGCTCCTGCTGCTCCACCATCTTTTGACTCATCCCATGGGGACTGCCATTCGCATCTTCCACTTTTCTTACATTCCAACCTCACGGCTACACCCTTCCTAATACTTGGCTCCCAATTTTGCTAAGATAAAGGCTGTCCATTTCAGAATTTCTCTGCACCCCCTCTCCCCCTCCCAGTCTCTCTTTTTCCTTAACCTTGGTCCTTCCGTACCTCCCTTTCTTCCTCCCCCTCCCTTTTGTCTCCTAGGAAGACATGTCTATCCTCCTCTCCATACCTAACCTCTAACTCCATCAATTATTCCCTTTCTCTTGTATCTCCATTTCTCCCCCTCCTTTGAGTGCTGTTTCCTCCTTAGCCTTCAAGGATTTTCAGCTCTCCCCCTATCCTTCAAAGAAACCCTCCCTTGACCCTTCCTCCCTCTTAAGCTATCATCTTCTCTCTTGCCTTTGTTTCTCAGCCAAACTTGGAAGCACTGTCTACTCTCACTGTCTCTGCTTCCTCACCTCCCACTCTCTCCTCAGTCTACTGCATCATGTCCTCCTCCCTCTGCCTGAAATTGCTCTTTTAAAGGTCACCAATGACTTGCTTATCACCAAATTGAGTGGCCTTTTTCCACCCTCACATCTGACCCTGCCACATGTGTCTTCCAGTTTGACATTCTCTCTTCCCTTGGCTTTGGAGACCCTGAATGGCTCCAGGTCTCTTGCCTATCGCAGCTCCTTTACTCTCTTCTTGCGCCATGCATGTGTCAGTTTTGGTCTAGCTTTTGTCTTTGGTCTTCTCTCTCTATGCTCTCTCCAGAGCATTGAGATCTACTCTCCTGCTTTCAGCCATTCTGATCATGTCCCCTTTATTTATTTCTAGCCCTGATCATTCACTCAGTTCCAAACTCAGGTCCCAATGTATTTACTGGGTATGTTCATTTTATGTCAGATAGGGACCTTGAACTCAATGTATCAAACTGAAGTCATCATTCCCCGCCCCCCCCCCCAAGCTGGCCCATTCCCATATTGTTCAGTTTCATAAATGGCACAACTAACTATCCACTCAGTTAATAAAGCCAGAAACCTGTGAATCATCACTGCCTTATTTCTTCTTCCCCCATATTCAACCCATCACCAAGTCTTATCATGTCTGCTTCCTCGATATCTCTCCAGTTTGTCCCCTTCTTTCCAGCCCCACTTTCTGTTTTGCTTACTTTATCCATTCATTCAGAAACTATTGACTTCTTTGTGACAGTCACTGTGTCAGACTCTGGGGGATACCCGGTAAACAAGACAGTCAAGGTGTCTGCCCTCATGACATTTACATTCCAGCGAGGGAAACAGTGAAGAAGCAGATAAATACATAAAGAGAAATTAAGGGAGTATTTAGATGGCCCGTGATCAAAAACAACAGGGGGGACCTATTTTACATGTGGTGTTCAAGGAAGGCCTTTTGAAGGAGGCAGTGTTTAGGCTAAGGCCTGAAGGCTGAAAAAGAGCCAGCAATGTGAAGAGCCACTGAGTAAAGTTTCCAAGCAGAGGGAACAACAACTGCAAAGATTCTGAGGCCAGAAAGAACTCAAGTGTACTAAGAGGTAGAAAGGATGCCAGTGCCATTTATATGCTTGTGAACTGGGGAGAATAAGGAGGCCAGTGGGACAAGATGTGATCAGAAAGGAAGGCAGGGGCCACATCATCAGGGGCATTGTAAGCCAAAGTAAGAAGTTTGGATTTTAGTCTAAGCACAGTCCAAAACCACTGCAAGGTTTTCATTTAGGGAGCGACATAGTCTGATATACATTTCATAAAACAATTACTCTGGCCATTGTGAGGAGACCAGATGGCAGAAGGGTGAGAGAAGAAGCAGGATGGTGGAGAAGAGGTCTGTGCTGTGGTCCATGAGAGAGAAGATGGTGATGGTGATGGTGGGGCAGGTGCAGAGACATGAATGGACAAGATATGCTCTGGGTAGAACAGAACCTATTGATAGATTGAATGTGGGGTGTAAGGGAAAGGAAAGAATCAAAGCTAACTCCTGGGGTTTGGGCCTGAGCAACTAGTAAATGGTGCCACTTACTGAGATGGAAAGACTGGGGGAGGAACCCGTTGCATGGTGAATTCAGATTTTTCCTTTGGATGTTGAATTTGGGTTTTTCTTTAAGCATTCAGGTGAAGATACCAAGTAGGTAGTTGGTTAAATGAGGCTGGAGATCAAAGACATTGGGATAGACGTGCACATTTCAGAGTCACAAGCATATGAATGGCACTTGAAGTCATGGGAATGGATGCAGTCACCTAGGGAGAGAGTGAAAAGAGGAGAAGAGAGAGCCCAGAATGTGTCTCAGGAATTTCAGTACTTACAGGTTAGATAGAGAAGGAGTGAGCAGAGGGACCATTGGGGTGGTAGAGAAAACCAGGAGAGTGTATGGTTACAGGGTTGAGAGAAGACACATTTTACAGGAGGAAGTTGATTGACACTGGTGAAGTCTGCCGAGAAGTCAAGTCAGATAGAAGCCACCAGTATGGAGCGCCTGTGTGTGTCAAGCACTGTATGAATGTATGTGACATGTATTACCTCTACTTTACAGATTAGGAAATTGAGTCCCAGAGAGGTTAAGTATCTTTCTCAAGGTCACAGTCGCACAGATGGTTAGTGGTAGATCTGAGGTTCAAACTTTGGCAGGCTGGCTCCAGAAAACCTGTCGTAACCACTACACTGGCTTCTCATGGTATCAGCTCTTAGAAGTGTCTGCTGAATTTGGCAATCTGGCAGTTGTTGGTGATCTTGACAATGGTGATTTTAGTGGAGGGGTGAGGGTAGAAGCTAGAACGCAGGGGGTGACAGATGAATGAAAGATGAGGAAGCAGAGACTGAATATATATAGATAACTTTTGAGAAATTTCCTTGTGAAAAAAAGCATAGAAATGGTGTCATAGTTGGAGCGAGTTGTGGATCAAAGGAAAAGTCTTGTCTTTAAACATTTTTTTCTTTTCCCTTCTCTTCCCTTCCCTCTTCTCCTCCCCCCCCCCTTTTTTTTTGTTAAGACAAAAGACACTGAACTTGAGTTTTTGTTAAAGGGAGTGAGTCAGATATTAGAAGGTGTTACACAAAAAAAACCTTGGGAAGGTGAGAAGGGTGGTCTCTGGAGGACAGTTTGGAGAGCTGGTCTGAGACAGGAGAAAGGCCTTGTCCTCCATTGTGATGGGGTTGAGGGGCTGCCAGAGGGGAAGGAACAATGGGGCTGTGGAATTGTGGGGATAAAAAAAGTTCCTGTCTCATGGCAGTGTTCTCAGTGCATAATGAGGTGAGTTATCAGCGGAGAGGGGTGGGAAAGAAACAGAAGAATGAAATCATAACCCCATCAATTGCCCCCTGAGCCATTGCAACAATCCCTAACATGCCTCCCTGCTTTTACTTTTTTCTCCTTCCTCCACACAGAAGCTAGATTATTCTTTCTAAAGGTTAGAAAGGGTAACCTCTGCCCCAAAACCTTCAATGTCTTTACGCATGTCTTCTACTTTACATGGAATGTCTTCTCCATGGCCCACCTCTGCCGGTGAAAGCCTTCTCTAGAGCTCTTCAAGTGGTATAACTTTTATGTCCAGATGGAATTGAGCACTCCCCACCCTTTGTGAATAACAGATTGACGTGCTGGCTCTGAGCCCTCTGAGAGCAGGGATTCTGCCATCTTCACCTCTGTGTTCCTTCCATGCCAACACAGCACCTGGTACATAGTAGGTGTCCTACTGTGTGTTTATCTACATAGGAGATAAATACATGTTAACCTGAGCACACATATGGGCCAGAAAGTCAAAAGGGCAAGTTTCTAGCCTCTCCTCCTGCAACTTAGTTTCCATTTATGTAACATGAGAGGATGGGATCTGATGGTTTCTAATGTCTCAGTTCTGATACTTTATGCCTCCATCATTGGCAGCCAATGTCATTGCCAACCTGTAACCCAAGTTTACAAGCCTTTGGATGCAGAGGGATGGCTTTTGACCTATGTGCCAGCCTCTGCTTGAATTAACAATGATAATAGCAAGCCTTCGTTGGCACTTACTGTGTACTATGCCAAGATCTTCGCATGTGTTTTTTCATTTCATCCTCACAACAATTGTGGAGGCCATATTTTGCAGATAAGGAAACTGAGCTTTGACAAGACTGGGTAATCTTCCCAGTGAGACACAGCCAAGTCAGTGGTAGAGCTTAAATTCGAATTTAGATCTGTCTACTTGCAGAGCCCCTGTTCTTAACCACTCTGCTATATGCTTACCTTTACCCATGGTCCTGACTTTAGCTGCACATTCCACTCATTTGGTGAGGGGGCTTGAAAAAATTATTGATGGCGGGGCACCTGGGTGGCTCAGTTGAGCATCTGACTTTGGCTCAGGTCATGATCTTGTGGTTTGTGAATCTGAGCCCTGCGTCTGGTTCTGTGCTGACAGCTCGCTCTCTCTCTCTCTCTCTCTCTCTCTCTCCCTCCCCTGCTCGTGCTCTCTCTTCAAAATAAATAAACATTAGAAAAATTAAAAAATATATATTGATGGCTGGATCCTATCCCCAGACATCCTGACTCAATTGGGCTGGGGTATGGCCTGGTTCTTGGGGATATTTCAGAGCTCTCTAAATTATTC
This sequence comes from Hyaena hyaena, assembly GCF_003009895.1. Lineage (NCBI taxonomy): Eukaryota > Metazoa > Chordata > Mammalia > Carnivora > Hyaenidae > Hyaena > Hyaena hyaena. The sequence continues at coordinate 459,300 of NW_024081168.1, forward strand.
CACCGTGCGGCTAGGATTGAGACTCCTAGAGGCCTGAAGCTAATCCTGACCTGGACCACCTCAGTGCCACCAAGTGTTTGGAGTAGGGGTGGGAGTGGACCTTGGGCTAGAGGCAAAACATAGGGGCAGGAGAGGGAGGGGTGGTATAATGGGAAAGGTGTCTGGAATTTCTCTTACTATATAGGCTGTAGCACCTGGGGCTGGGAGAGAATCCTGGGACAAATTTGTGTCCATTGTGACTTTCTTGCCACCTGCAGCCATACGTGGGTCTAACCTGTATGACTTATTGACCAAAAAGCATATTTCTTCCTCACAGTGTTAATGCTCTGTCCAAAGCCCCCTCTTTACCCATAGACTTGGATGCTATTTCCTGGACATCCAGGCCCTGGATAGAATGTTTTGGTCAATGCAGAGTATCTAGAATTTTACCACTCTAATACCAACAAACAGTCACCCACCTTCTGGCCTCTTGTCACTGATCTGCCCAATGCTGAGCCTGACCAAGGTCAGGGTCCATAATCCACTGGACCAAGCTTCCTACTCTGGAATCTGGTTCCTGCCTCAGCTTCTTTCAGGCTCTGGCTTCCTTTTTCCTCACCAATCCTGATGGCTGAGGTCACAGCATGCCTTTTACAAAAGCCCACCCAAGTTATGACATGATAAGGTCAAGCGACCTCTTTCCAGAGGGCCAGGGTGCTCTTTTGCGGACAGTGCCAGGCTGGGGCAGTCCTATGCCCCTAGAAGCTGGCCTCTACATGCCTGCATGCCAGGGTGGGGCACCCCTGAGGTGGAGAGGGCCTGGTCGGGGGAAGAAGGCTGTGAGCTGCCGGGTGGGCCAGGTGGGTGTGGAGAAATTCTCTGTCCAGCTGCACATCTTTATTCATAATGCTTGATTGTTCCTGGCTAGGGAGCTGATCATGCTGTGTGTGTTGGGGCAGGGGGAGCCCCAGGCAGGCAGGCAGTGGGCTCACCCTGCTCCCTTCTTCTGTAAGTGCAGTGGGAGTGGGGGTGGCCACGAGCCTGGGGCTCTGAGGCTGCTCACAGCTGGTCCCGATTTGTGGACAATGGGAACTCAGCTCACAGTGCATCTCATCTGAGCCCCAGCTCAGTCTGGGACTGCTTGAAGTCTTGCACAGAAATGCAGGGCGGAAAGGCTCAAAGGGTGCACTACAGAAGAGGCTGCAGGAAAAAGCTCCACCAGAGAGGGGAGTGAAGAAGTTCTGAAGAGGGCAGTGGGACAGGGCATGTCAGCTGACCTCACTGAGCCAGGCAGGGTCTTAGCAGGGACCCGCACTTTGGTACCCTGGACCCCTTGCAGCCCCACTGTTGGGGGAGAGGCTGCCAGCTGACACCTATATAAGGACAAGGACTCGACCAAGGGTGCACAGAGTCCCTGGCAAATCTGAGACTAGTGTCCAGGCTTCTGGAACGCAGCACCCCCAGGCCTGCCAGAAAGCACAGGGAGGAGCCCTGGAGTGATACAAATTCCTGAAGTCCTGGCCCCACGTCCTCTGAGCAGAGATTTTCTCCACACCCTCTGCCCTGCCAGGCACAGGAGCACCTGGACTGTTCTGAAGGGATTTAGATTTGGGCTGGGCCAGATGGGGCGGGGGAGATGTGGGAAAAGGGAGGCAGGAAGGGTAAGAATAATAGCCCAATGTATTCTCATCATAAGAAAAAAATGAAAACTGTATGAGGTGATGGATGGTAACTATACTTATTGTGCTAATTATTTCACAATATATTTGTATATAAATTATTATCGTTGTACATGTAAAACTAATAAAATGTTATATGTCAGTTACATATCAATTAAAAAAAACAGCCCAACATATTGATCATCTATTATGTGCCAGGTGCAGTGCTAAGTGCTTTGTGCACATGACCTCATGTCACCCTTGTAGGCACCGTGGTCATTAACCTCATTTTTAGAGGAAGAGACTATGGCTTAGAAAAGAGAGGCAACTTGATTAAGATCTCAACGCCAGTGATTTGCAGAGCAGAGATCTGAATCCAGGACTGACTCCCAGATGAATGTAATTGCCAGTATGCTGTTTTTATGAATGCTCTGAGCTGAGGGGGCTTTCGAAGCATCATCTAATCCATGCTCTGAACCGAAGCAGGGGTGTAAACGCCAGCCCCCAAAGCCCAGGCTGAACTTAAGTCTTCCAAAGACCTGTCAGGATCTAGTGCAGGCCCCCTCTTTCTGGGTGGAGTGAAGTACTATTCTGCCTAGAGGTGACAGCCCCTGCCCAGGGGGTGGTGGGGCCAGGGGTGGGGGGTGGGGAGTGTAGGTTACTTCTCATAGGACCTTGAGAAGGCTGAGGCCAGCCAGTGAGGGATGGGGTAGACATTCCAAATCTTGGTCTTCTCCATTCAGGGCTGGGCTGAAGTGCTGTGAAAGGCAACCTTTGCACTGAGCTGGGCTCCTGCCTTGGGAGATGTGAGTTACCAAGAAACCAAGAATTCCACAAGAGAGAGAGCGAGCTAGAGTTAGTTCATTAGGGATATTCGGGACCTTTGTGTAGCTGCAGAGGCCTCCCTGCCCTGGGCGGCTTTGTCTGTTGCCCAAGCAATGTTTCATTAAAGCAGCCTGAGCTGGTGGTGTGGAGGCAGAAGGGGAAGGGGCCCAGCAGGCTCCCAGTCTCTGTGTAGAGCTACCCCTGGCTCTGAGAACAGCTCAACCAGGTCTGAGCTGGGGTGGGTACTGACCAAAGGCAGAGGCCTGCTGTGGGTGGAGATGCTCCTGGGAAAAATCGGGGACCCTCTGTTAAAACAGCCCAGCAGCCTCCTGAAGTGGGCCTGAGGATTCTCCTCCTGTAACAAATAAGGAAACCAAGGTCCTGAGAGGGGATTAGCCGAAGGCTACAGAGCTGTTGAATTGCCCAGCCAGGATTGCAAGGTGGGCTGTGCTTTGTCCTCAGCCTGGCAGCCCTGGGCAGTGGAAAGAAAGCCCTGATTTCTATGCTTATGTGTGACCTGTGCAGGCTGGGCCGGGGTCGGGCTGGGTGCCGGGGAAGAGGGGCGCAGGATGCCAAGATGGAGAGCTGTGTGTGTTTGCGTGTCTTTTTGTGGGCGTGTGTGTGCCTGTGTGTTTCTGTATATGTGTCTGCCAGCGGCTGTTCTGCTTCCTCAGTAAGCCTTTCCCTTCCCCCTCCACTTCATTTCTTTCTTCTTCTCCTTATTCCTCATTGTCGTCTTCTTTTTTTTAATGAGATTTAATTAGCGTCGAGTTCCTCCTCTGGCTCCCTCTCCGCCCCCTCCCCGCCCCTGCCCTCCCCTCCCTCCTCTCCCTCTTTCCCGAGGTACAGGCCAAGCGATCTGACAAATGCACTTGAGAACAAAGCGCCAGGCTAATTCGGGGCCTGCTCAGGAAGCAGGAGCTGAGCTGAGATAATGGGTCTGAAATAGCCCAGCATGATTATGCTTCCTCAGCCTGTGGCCAGGCGGGTGCAGGCTCAGGCCGGCAGGCGGTTGGCAGGTGGACGGCGGGCGCCATACGCCGCTTGCCTGCGTCCTGCTGGTGGAGCCGTGCCAAGTCCTGAGCCCTTCCTTAAAAGCCCACCAGATGCTCGGGGTAGTGAGAACCATGCTTCTGCACCCAAGTCAGTTCTCTGCTGGCCCTTCCAGGGGCTGCTATCCCTCCTGGGAGCCTCCAGACCTCCGCAGGGAAAATCCTGGGTTGGCAAGGGCCAGACGCTCCACCACAGTTGCCTGTGGGCTTATGGCAAAGCTGCGGCGAGTCCAAGAGGCCAGGCCCCCTGCCCTAAGCCCTCCTTGGGTGGTCATGTTGTCCTCATCCCAACTTGGTGAGAGAGGAGTGGGAGGCATGATACAGAGCAGGGTTTGGGCCTCCAGTCACGGCCCTCTAGGAACATGAGCAGTGGGGAGAGATGGAGCCCTCTAAGGTGACCAGAGCAGGAGGGGCATCTGGGTCTGTTCTGGCATCCGAAGCAAGACAGGACATTGGCATGGTGCCCACCAGAAGGGTAGGTTCAGATGTCACTTGGATATCCTCTGCCTCAGCTTCCTGGAATTTGTCCAGAGCTTAAAGCCAGACTGCGGGAGGAACAGCCAGAAGGATGGGCCCAGGATGAGCAGGAATTACTTCCTTCAGGCCCATCCCATCATCTCCCTACCCCTGCTGCCATGCCTTCATCCTCATCCAGACATGGCCTGGAGCCCTGCGATGAGAACAGTCATGGACCTGTACTCTCTGGCCCAGTTGTTAAGTTTGCTGCCTTTCCCAGACCCGGCAACCAGTGTACTGTGTGTGGACATGTGTCTATTTTGTTTCATTCATCCAGACAATATGCATTTCTTAAGTTCCTCCTAGCACCAGGCTCAGAGCCAGGACGCGGGGACTCAGGCAAATTGGACAGAGGCCCTGCTTTTAGGGGCCCTGAGTCTGATGGCAGTGACAAACAAAACCAAGAGATACAGCTCAGTGTGACCTGCGTGGTGACAGTTGGAGTCCAAAAAGCCATGGGAGCCGAGAGGATATCAGGGCAGGGGGTCAGGGAAGGCTTCGCAGAGAATGTGATATTTGAATTGGGCTTGAAAGATGAATAGGGCTCTGCCAGGGTAAAGATGGAGGCTGCTAGAGTTCTGCTCCCTTTGGGGCATACAGGAGCTGGAGTGTGAAAGTGCTAAACACATGTGTTCTAATGTTCTAATGATCATTTACCATCTTGGCATCCTGGGGCTAGAAGGAGGCAGAGGAATGGGAACCGCCAGGTGGGGCAAACGGGCCCCAGTTGCATGCAGTCCTGGTGGGCCACACTGCCTACTGCCCCTGCCCCCCATCTGATCTCACCTAACATAGGACCACACGTTCTCTCATCAGACCTACACCGCCGATCTCTCTGTTCCCTCATCCATCCTCAGCCCTAACCACACTAATAGAAGCCAAAGCGCAGCCCTCGCCTCCTGTTTTCTACATAGAACCCCAGGGCTTACATCTTTGGTTTTCATTTTGAACTTCATTTCTGACCCCATTATGCCAGCCTGGCCTCTGCCTTGCATCACCTTTCTAGCTTTGGGATCCCAGAGATGGCCTTGCCTTCTGCACATATGCGCATGTCTGTCTGTTGAGTGAGCAGACTACCTTCCTTTGCTGTTTTTTCATCTCTTGAGCTCTTCTAGGACTTAATATAACCATCCTGGCTTTTCTCATAGCAAGGTCTCTCTAGTAGCCCAGCACAGGCTTTCTGAGCATGCATTAGAAAGCTCAGATTGCCTCCTCTCCTCTGGCTCAGGGTGTGAGTGGGGACTGACATTCAGCCTGCCTTCTCTTTTATCAATCTTGTGCAAACTGGTGCAGGCTGCGTCTGCCTACAGGGCGTGCCTTTTTCTAATTAGCACAAAGGTACAGGATGGATGGGAGGGGCCCTGGGGCTCCCCTCCCCCAGGTCGCATCCCCATCGCGGAGCCCTGGATGAAGGGGCTGGAGTTGATGAACTCTGCAAGGCCCTCCCAGCTGAGAAACCTAGGTTTGTGAGCTGCAACAAATATCTGGTGAGTGGAGCCAGCTCAGGGAAAGAGGCTGTTCTGGGCTGTGCAAAGGGACTGTGAGAGGATTAGTGAGAGGAAATGAAAATTGGGGATGGCCCTCAGGGGAATTGACTGCAGATGATGTCAGAGAGGAGGCTGCCTCCTGGAGAGCAAGGGACTTGAAAGGCTGCAGAAATAGGGAAAGGCGTGGGAAGGAGGGGGCTATATCCACTGTCCTCAACAGCAAGGCAGGCTGCCACCTTCAAGGCCCAGGTCCCAGTCAGCCCACCTGGTTTTCTGACCCCTAGCTGATTCCCAGATCTCCTGGCGCCTCAGGAGCTCACAGGGCACATTCCTGCAGAGGGCCTCCAAGGACCCGGAGTGGGAAGGCAGGGAGGAGGGAATCATCAGGACAGGGTTTTACCTCCTGACAGCATATTTCACAGCCTGCAAAAGGATTTGCTCTTCCCAACATGTTCATTATAGATTCTCTTGGCCATGTTGCAAGGTGAGTATTATTGTTCCCATTTATAGGTGAGGAAACTGACGCTCAGGGAGATAGGAAGTAGCCTATCTAAGCTCATTCCGCTAGTAAGTTGTAGAACCTGTATTTGAACTCCACTCTGCTCAGGCTTTTCCCATTTCACCCCACTGCCAGCCCTAGGCAAGAGCTGAAAGCCAGGTGTTACCTGTTAATGATTTCAAAAACTCGAAACACTCTATTTTGGCGTGATTTATTCCATTTTCCAGATGAGGAAAACTGAGGTCACACACAGCTAACAAGTGGCAGTGTCATCAATCATGGCCTTGGAGTGGAGCAGGGAATGAGAGTGTTTCAGAGACAGAAGGAAAAAATGCATGTGTGTACGTGTGTGTGCATGTTGGGCAAGGGGCCAGGATGCATCACGGAGCACTCATGCCAGCTGAGCAGAGGAACAGAGATGGGAGGGCCCAGCTAGAAGTGGCTTTCGGATGGGTGGAGAGGGGAGTGGGTAGTATGTGGGTCTGGCCGTGTGGCTGGAAGGTTAGACCATGGAGGAGGCCAGGCTCCATTTATTGAGATAGTTCCCTGAGTTTGAAAATAGCTCTTCTTTTTCGGGGAGGGCTTTCTCCCCAAGGCTCTGCCACTGCCTGCCCCCCTCTACCTTCTACGGGGCTTTGGCTGCTCCCAGGTGCCCAGCTGGAGCCCCCAGCCCTACTCCCTAATTCCAGCTGGGCAGGCAGCATGCCCGCATGCCCAATTGATTCTCCCAGCACACACAGGTAATTCATCTCAGCTTCACTTTCAGACCCCCACCCCCAGATGTGCAGCCTTCTCAGCAGCCAGAGGCCAGCTGAGAGAGGCCACCCATATCCCCAGCCAGCTGCAGCCCCTTATTTCCCAGGGAAGAGAGAACTAATAAAGGATAGTCTCTGAGCCACAGCCCCCCACCTCATTCTTTCTTGCCACAGCCACCCCATAAAACTGAGGGGAGAGATATAAAGGGAGCAAGTGTGAATAGAAATAGAGTTTCCATCTGAGGAGGGAAATGGAAAGGTGGGGATGTGTGGCTCGGGCTGGGACAAGAGTGGGCCAAGGCTGGGGCGCTAGCAGAGATGGCAGCCCCTATTAATAGTCACTTTGGTCCCCATGCCAGCTCCTAAAGAAGAGAGAAGGGTAACATAGGTCTAAAACAGATGGTGGTGGTGAATATGCCAAAGATGGTAGCCCTGGTGTGGGTGCCCAGGATAGGCAATCCTGATGGTATCCTTTCTGCCTTTCCCTTCCCTTCCCTGATTTTTGCTAGAACCCAGCAGGAGAATCAGGAGCCCTGACTCCAAAGCCTAGCTCCACACTGACTCAGAGTGACTTTAGTCTGCTTCTTTACTCTTCTCTCCAGGCCTCGGTCGCTTTAAATGTGGAATGGGCTCAAATCTGAGTTAAGGCAAGATGCGCTATTGGCCATGCTCCATGGGAACTCATGGGGAGCCCCTTGTTCCTCACTTCCCATGTCTGGCAGAGCCTTTAGGAGAAAGTAGGGTCTTACAGGAGTACATGTGCCAGGTGCTCTGAGATGGGCAGAGAGTCTGAAGGCGTAAGAGACATGTCCTTTCCCAATATGTCCAAGAGAAGGAGGGGGGCCATTCTTAGGACATGAAACCCTCCCCACTTATGGAATCTCTGGTATACCATGTATTTATTAATTTATCCAATTCAACAATTACTTATAGAGTATGTTCTCTTAGCCACCTACTGTTGCCGGCCTTGGGGGTAGAGCAGGGAACACAATGCAAAACTCCCTGTTCTCATGGAGCTAACACTGTAGTGAAGAGAGAGAAGGACAGTAAGCAGGTGACTCTCTTATATAAACCAGAATTTGTGAAATGGGGGTAGGAAGTAAGACCAGGTGTCTGTGGGTCACTCCAGAACCTCTTTTCCCTGGTATTGCTCTCAGAAAGGAGCCCTACGCCCTCCTCTCATAGAAGCTCCTTTGCCAGAACTGGGCCAGTGTGGGCTGGGTTCAAGATTTAAGGGTGGAGTATAATGGACAACCATTACGTCTAGATCCTGGAAGAGGAGCACCCTCCTCTACTGTCCACTGGGTTCTGCCTGCTGGGATGGGCCTGAGGTTCAGTTCTGTGAGTGCAGCCTGACCTGACCCTAGTGTGGGCCCCATGATACCAACCTTCTCAGTGATAAAAGTCCCGGACAATGTGGTTCCCCTGCTGCCAGGGTGGATGGCAGAAAGAGCTCTGGATCTGGGATCATGTGAGGAGGCTCTAATCCTCTCTGCCGTCTACTCTTTAGCAGACCCTGGCTATAAGGTTAATCATCATTTACCTTGGTTATTTAAAAAGGTGGCAAATGTGACAGTGTATGAGAGGGTACCCTGGAAACAGCAAAACTCTTGCCAGATATTAGTTTATTTGTATCTGTCTGTATTTCCCTAGGTCCTTGCTCAAAGCGGGACCTCAGGATTTGTTGACAAAGCCATTGCAGGGGACAGCACCTCCCTGCTGCTTTGCCCATGGTTCTGGGAGCAGAGTTGGGGTAGGACAGTGCAGAGGGGTTGATCTTTGCTCTGTTGTTTTTACCCCTGCTCTCGAGCTGTCACCCACTGGCTGCATGTTCTGGGCCAAGTCCTTTGACTTCTTGGAACTCAGGTTCTTGTCTATCAAGCAGACAGAAGGTTCTCTAGCTCTGCCTCCCAGAGGTTTGAAATGACAGTGAGCACAGACACTACCAGAGCTTTCAGCCAGTCGTAGAGTGGGGAATGGATGGCAGGAACTCCGAGGCCACAGGGCCGACAGAGTGTGAGGACTATTTCTCACCCCTAGCAGCCTCAACATTTAATTGGGATGATTATTCCCAGGGCCAGACTCAGGAAGGCCCTGGAATGGTGGCAGGAGGGGCATTTTCGAAGCAGAGTCAGGCCTAGGCTGCCATGCCCTGTCCTTCCCTGACTAGGCTTGGCCCCCAGCAGGAGTCTGGCACTTTGAAAGCCTCGCCCAAGCCTGTTCCACCTCAGGGAGGGGTCAGGCCCTGGTCGTTCTCAGCCCTCACAGAGCAATGCAGAGAGAGAGAGAGAGAGAGAGAGAGAGAGAGAGAGAGAGAAACCCAGAGAGGGTACAGGATCTAGATACCAAGAGAAATAGCAACTGAGAAGCCCCTGGGAATTGTCCCAGTCCCCTGATGCTTCAGAGAGAGCCTAAGAGCATGCTAAAAGGGGGGCCCAACAGTTGGGGAGATGTGGGAAGGGGTCTTTACTTGGGAACTCTGGATTCTGGTTCCAGCTCTACCACCACTTGGCTTTGAACGTGAGGCTAGGCCTTTCCCCTTTTGGGGCCCCAAGAAGCCTTTCTGTAGGATAGATGTGTCTGAGGAGAGGTGAAGTGAAAATCTCTTCCAGCTCTAATGTTCTAGGATTCATCTAAGGGAAGGCAGGAGAAAATGAGATCCCTCAAAATACAGAAACCCGTAGGTGGAGAATTTCCAGGATCCATATGGATTTTTTTTTTTCTGTAGAGAAGGCTAAGAAATTAGCTTTCAGTCTCTAGGGGGAAACACAATTGGCTGTCTGAGAGTTGGGAATGTAAGGAAGCTCTGAGGAAGGACTTCTTGGTCCCAAACAGAGGGAGGCTGCATTAGTTGGATAAGAGCTTAGCTTTGCCTTCAGGTAGGGGAATGGTGTGAATCATTGCAGAGACTTCCTGCCAGTCTGCTTATAGGTGTTTTGAGAGTTACAGGGTAGTCTGTTGGGCACTCTAATAGCTGCACTGCCCTGAGACAACCTGGGGGCCTGGCTGCTGTGTGACATATCCCCCCCCCCGCTTTAGCAACTGAATTGTAAAGGAAGATGGTGGGGGTGGTGCTAGTTCCAAGGAGCGAGTCACAGAGTCTTGTTGCTGTGCTGTTGGAGTGGGGACCCACAGAAATTACCCAGCCACTGTCCCAAGCACCAAGAATCTGGAGTGTGGCAAAAAGATGAGAGGCTTTGTCCAGCTGGTGGGTTGGGGGAGAAGCGAGGGTGGCCCCGTGCCAGCCCTTTCCAACATGGTCTATGCTTCCTCCTCCTCACCTCATCTTGTAAGCATGCCCTCCACTCCCATGCCCATAGATCTTGTCCTGGAGGGGGTGGGGTGGGGGCTGCTGTGGTTCAGTGGACAGGCACATCTGGCATAGGAAGGCTTTACCCAACCCAGGAGCTTCACCCTCTCCCACTGCATGGCACAGTAGTTGGACTTGCTCACAGCACTCTCATTTTCCACACTGATAAACCAAGTCCCCATCCTCCCCTTTCTTAGTTTGGCAGGAGAAAGAAGAGCTGGTTAAGACTAAGGGCCACACCCAGTGCTTGCATGCATCTTGGCGGCTTTGACTGGGGATAAGGATGCCAGTTTCTCCACCTTTGTTCTTGATCTTCCTGGAGCGACCAAAAGAAAAGGTAAGTTGGCTCTACAGCAAAGACGAAAAAATGTAATATCACAACACTCATCTCAGAGGTGAGATGTTGAGACTCAGAGCGCCTGGGTGACTTGTCCACAGTCACATAGCTAGTGGAGGCATGGCCATGATCCTCTGTGTGTCAGGCTCTAAAGCATCTGTAGATATTTTTGGCTTGTTTATTTTTGTCTGTCTCATTTTGAGAAGGAGAGGTGAATGATAAATGTAATACATATTTCCTATAGAAAATTTAAAAACCACAGAAGAGCATTACCAAGAAAATATTACCTATAGTTCCACTAACCAGGGAAAACTATTGTTAACTTTTTGGTATCTTTCTTTCTAGTCATTTTTTCCCTCTGCACACACATGGACACATGGATACATTACACAATCCTCCTTTTTTACCCAAGTGATCATACTGGTAATTCTGTTTTTTTGTTTTGTTTTGTTTTTAAACTTTATTTATTTATTTTGAGGGAGGGAGGGAGGGGGAGAGTGAGAGAGAGAGAGAGAGAGAGAGAGAGAGAGCGAGCCAGAGCAAGAACATGTGCTCCGGGAAGGGGCAGAGAGAGAATCCCAAGCAGGCTCCAGGCTGTCAGCTCAGAGGCTGGTGGGGCTCCATCCCATGAGGTGTGAGGTCATGACCTGAGCTGAAACCAAGAGTTGGATACTTAACTAACTGAGCCACCAAGGTATCCCTGTTTATTTATTTATTTTATTTATTTATTTATTTTACAAGTAGTTTATTGCCAAGTTGTGTGGTAAAAACACATAACATGAGATCTATCCTTCTAACTTTTAGGTGTAAGTTGTAGTTAACTATAGGCACAATGTTGTATGCAGATCTCTAGAACTCTTCTACTTCACATGACTGAAACTCTAAAGCCCTTGAACAGGAACTCCCCATTTCTCCCTCCCCTAGGCCCTAGCAACCACTATTCTACTTTCTGTTTCTAAGACTGACTATTTTAGATTCCTCATATAAGTGGAATCATGCAGTTTTTGTCTTTCTCTCACTGGCATTTTTCACTTAGCATAATATCCTTCAGGTTCATCCATGCTGCTACATATGGCAGGAATTCCTTCTTTTTAAAGGCTGAATAATATTCCTGTGTGTGTGTGTGTGTGTGTGTGTGTGTGTGTTTCCTTTATCCATGTATCTGTTGATGGGCACTTATGTTGTTTCTGCTCTTGGCTATAGTGAATAGTGCTGCCATGAACACGGGTGTACAAATCTCTCTTCAAGCTCCTGATTTCAATTCCATTGGATAAATACCCAGAAGTGGGATTGCTGGATCATATGGTATTGCTATTTTTAACTTTTGGGGGAAACTCCATACTGTTTTCCACAGTGGCTGCACCATTTTACATTCCTACCAACAGTGGATGAGGGTTCCAATTTTTCTGCCTCCTCACTAAAAGTTGTTATTTTTTGTTTTTGTTTTGCTATTGTTGTTATGATGACCATCTTCTAACAGCTGTGAGATGATATCTCATGTGGTATTGATTTGCATTTCCCTGATGCATGATGTTGAACACTTTTCATGCACCTGTTGGTCATCTGCACGTCTTCTTAGGGCCATTGTGTTCTATACCCCGAGTTTCCCATATATCAATAAACCATAAGCATTTCTCCACATCATTAAATATTCTTGGCACTGCCCCTTACTTCACCCTGAAGACAGGGGCCTGAACTTGGAGAGCCTCAAGGTCCTGCCAGGCTTCTGTTCGTGCCTGGTGCATCAGCAGCTCCGTGGCTTGGCAGGGATAGAGGTGGGAATAAATCCAGGAGAGGCCCTGGAACAATAATAGCTAAGAGTATAAATTTGGTGGCGGACAACCCTAGGTTCCAATCCAGATTTTGTCACTTCTAGGCTGCCTGGCTTTGGGACAGTCCGTTCCTTTCTAAGCCCTGGCTTCTCCATCTGTAAAATGGGGATGATAGTAGAATCTATTTCATGGCCCTTTCGTGTGATCTCTCTGAGCATGCCAAGACTTAAGCTGCAGGAAGTCTCCTGTAAACCATTGGCTGTTATTATTATGAGAATGCCAGGAATCCTGAACTAGTTCCTTCCTCTCTCTGTGGCCTCAGTTTCTTCATCTGTACTATGGGGGCACTGTACTGGATGTCCCCTTTCAGCTCTGACTGTCTTGAGATCTCTATGAATACAGATGGAAGAAAGTGAATGTTAGCTGTGGAGGAGCTGGGCTCTCCTCTTCTGACCTGCTTGTCTTTATAGTCCTTGGCATTTTCCTCCAGAAGACCTCCTTCCCCATGGTCTGAGGCCCAGACAGGATCTCACATGGCCCTGGCTTGGTGGGGCCTCTGGCCAGAGTAGAGGAAGGCTGGCTGCCCTGCTACAGATAGTCATTCTGTAGACCTGGGCTATATCCATCAACACAATCCATGCTGGAGAATGTAAGCATTTAATTTTGGCACTTGTTAGGAGACTCACAGGGAGGGGGAAACCAGCCCCCCAGAAGTTGGGATTGGGCAGAACTGGGCTCACTTCGTTGCGGCTCAGAACCAGATACTCAATTAGGTTTTATAAAGACAGAGAGAATCTCATACAGGGTTCCTGCCAGTCCTTGAGATTTGGTTCTCTTCTTTCATATAGGAGGAACTCATACAAGGGAGGGATTCAGAAAATATTGAATCCAATTCTCCCCATTGTACAGGTGGAGACACTGAGGCCGGAAGGGGAGAAAGGATCAGTCCACACTGCCCGTCTCTTCCATGTTACTGAGTAGGACACGAAGATCAGTTCTGTTTTAGCTTCTCTGGATATTATAGATGCGCAGAACCAGAGGATGTGTGGGATATAGGCTGGGTAAGCAGGTGGATTCCTTAGCAAGACCCTAAGCTCATTGAAATTTCTGGTGTCAGGGTAGAAAGAAAAGGCACAGAAACTGCCTAGCTTGAGACCTCGGTGGCAAGTGGGGAGGGGGAGAACCCAACCCCTGCACCCTCTTCCAGCAGCACCCGCAGGCACACCTGCAAAGAACCTTGGAGCTGAGCTCACAAAAAGGGAGGAGCTGGCTTAAGGTCCAATGGGAAAGCATCAATTTGCCCATTTGGGTGTCCCTCCCAGGACATACACTGCCCTTCAGCTAGTCTCCTTTGGCCTGCCCCCTGCCCAAACGCAAGCTCTCTGGGGACTCAGGTTATGGTTTCTTTAGCATCTCTATTCGTCCCCATATGTCACATTGGGGGCTCAGCTTCATGTTGGCTGCCTGAGTTGGTGAAGACCAAGGGGTACTGGACCCAGAGGGGCATGGGCAGAGCAGCTGGCAGAGCCCTGGCTTAGTTAGGGCCCTGACAGCTGTGACCATCTGTGTCCTGGCACTGGATGAGCTCTATCCCAGTAGCAGCAACCTGAAGCCTTACCTTGGCAGTCCCCACGTGCTCAAGAGGCGCCCAAGGAACTGTGCCCATAGTCCTAAGGCCACGGGATGCACTGGAGGGAGAGAGGTCGGTCCATCTAGCCCTTAACCTCCAGGGCCCACAGCCCCTTTTGAAGTCCAGACAGGTGGTAATGGGAGCTGCTGACATTAAAAGCCAAAGGTGAGGCTGGGGTCGCAGACCCTGTCAGGAAGCTTTTCATTTCTCACCGAACTTCGTTCAGCTGCCTTTTTTTTTTTTTTAATTTATTTCTAGGAGAGAGAGAGACAGCGTGAGCAGGAGAGGGTCAGAGAGAGAGGGAGTCACAGACTGAAACAGGCTCCAGGCTCTGAGCTGGCTGCCAGCACAGAGCCCGACGCGGGGCTCGAACCCACGAACCGCGAGATCATGACCTAAGCGAAAGTCGGACGCCTAACCGACTAAGCCACCCAGGCGCCCCTCAGCTGCCATTTTTTGAGAGTTCCTTCTTGGAGACCAGGAGCGGCTGGCCCCTCTCTCTGGATGATATTAGAGGAGAAGAGGAAGATATTGTCCATGAGTTAAGTACCTATAATGTGCCTGCCAGGCATTAGGCATGACACTTCTCTTACATGATTCTATTCACTCCTCAAACAGTCTCATGAGGCAGGTGTGATTGTCCCCATTTTACGACTGAATTAACTAAAGCTCAGAGGTCTCGCTACTTCCCTAAAGCCATGCAGCAAATAAGAGACCAAGCTGGGACAGAGCCTGCGGTAACTCTTTTATTGCTCCTACAAGCCAGTCACAGAAACTTAGAAAGCTCCTGGGCATTGGGGTAGGGCAGGGGAAAGAGAGCACTGAGGTTGGGTGCTCTGGTCTTAGGGCCCCTGCAGCCCTGCCTTTCAACCCCCCTCTCCCCTTTCTCAGAGTTCTCCAATCTTGGGAGGGGCCTAAAGGGATTGGGGGACAGGAGAAGCAGGGTGAGGAATGGAAACAGCTGCCTCCAGCCCCAGGAACTCGCTGCTTGACCCCTGCCAGTGAGGTAGCTCCAGAGAGACCTTCTGGGAATAGAGGGAAATTCATTAGCGGATGTGCAAGTCCCAAACCGATTAGCGATTTATACTCTGGGCTCAAACGGCAAGTAGATTAGGTTTATTATCTGACTTAGCCCAAAGGCCACCCAGTTCCACCCCTCCCTTCTTTCTCTTCTTCCTGCGGTCATCAGAATCGGATCCTCAGCCTGACTTGGCTTAGGCCCTTCCTTTAATCCCCATAGCTTAGGCCAGTTCCCAGGAGAGAATGTGCTGGGAAAGGTAGTGGTGGGAAATGACAGGCGGCACGGTGCCAGGATTCCCTCCTGAGCAGGAAGAGATTTTCTAATCTGAGCTTTGTTCATTCAGGGACCAAAGAAGACTGCATTTCCATTTTGGGGCGAGGCATGAGGAAAGAGGGTGAGGTGGTACAGCAGCAGGAAGGATGGAGGATAGATATTAAGGGGAACTTCCAGTATGCTTGAGTTTTGATTCCTGGGCTTGGGTAAATCCACTGCTTGGCTGTGGGAAAGGGGCCGGGATGGAAATGACACAGGCTGGGCCTATAGCCAATGGGAACTTCCCCACAGAAGATGCCACTTAAAAGTGTTATTAAACCCTCAGGACCTTTAAAGCAGAGAACACGGTAACTATGAACACCCTTTAAAGCAATATTGAGAGTTCCCGGGGGAGCTCTGTGTCTTTCTCATTCCCTTCTGCCTTGGGATGGAGACATGTGACCTTCCCATATCCCCACTCCACCCCCACCCCCATACCTGCCTGTGCTGTGTCTATGGTCATGGCTGCCATCCCCTTTTCTATCCTCCAGCCTAGCCCTATCTTCGACTCTGAGCCTACAGGCCAGCACTGATTTCTCGGCCTCTCTGTAGTGATGACAGAGGGTAGGCCTGGGTCTGTCTGCCTCCGCTGGGTTCTACCTCCTGGGCAGCCTCCAGGGAGATAAAGGCTGTGGTGGCCTTGAGCTTCCACCTCTAATCAGCAGTCTCAGCACTAGACTGGGAACATTCCTAGGGGCCATTAGCTTCAGAGTGATAGACAGGAAATAAGATGAATTGACTCCCCCCAAAGCCCCCCACTTCCCAATTCTGAGCTCTAGGCTTAGGGATACAAGTGGAAAAGTCACTCTGTCAGCCCTTGCTCAGCTCTGAGTGTTACTTCTCCATTCCCACACTGGGCTTCCAGTTCAGAGCTGGAGACTCCAGCGTCCACCTGGATTGCTGCTTCTGTGGGGTTCTACCTTCAGGAAGTTCTTCCTGGTGTCTGACCTTAAGCCTTCCTGCTGTAACTAAGTCTTTTCTTTTTCTAGTGCTGTCTAGAGAATCATGGGGGAAGCCTTTTTTTGTTTAAGACCACACTATGTGCAGAGCTTAGAAGACTGGGAAGGATTCGTTGAACCAGAAAGCCTGAAGAGGCTCATGATCTTCTAGAGTGGGAGCTGAGAGGGATGGCCCTTCCCTCCTGGCTGCCCTTGAGGTTCCTCCCCAGTAAAAAGAGAGGCATGACAGGGTGATGGGAAAGGGCTTAGTGCAGCTTCTTCTTGGCTGTGTGACCTTGAATGGAGCCAGTCCTAGAGCCCCGGTCATTTGCCTTCTGGTCCAGGGTCTTGTCCCTCACGGTCTCTCCTGGTACATTATTCCTGCCTGTTAGTCAATTATTCAGCCAAGAGTTGTATGCCCATCCCAGAGCGAGGCACTTATATGCGTGGGGGTGGCACTGGCAAGAATGTGACCAAAGTGGCCAGGCCCTGCCTTTCAGAGTCTCCCAGCCTAGCTTCCTTTCCCAGACTCACCCTCTTGATAAACAATCTGGGCTGGGGGTGCTTCCAACCCAGCTGAATTGAGTAATTAAAATCTCTCCTCTTCCCCTGACAGATGACCTCTAAGGTCTGTTCCAGCCCTATGATTCTATGATTCCAGCTGGGGGTATCCAATTAACCCTTGTCATGCTTGGCTGGACTTCGTGGGTTGTAAAGTGGGAAGGGGCGGTGATGCACAAACTGGGATGCTTGACCCCTTCTTCCCCTCCACTCCTCCCACCTCCATCCACCCCAGCCCTCACGCCAAGGTTGTGCTTACCAAGCCTGGGCAGTGAAGTCAGAGTGTCAGAGAAAGGACAGGGCTACTGGTAAACCTGGATCTGGGGTGGTGCCTCTTTCCAGTGTGGGCCTAAGGGCAGATGGTATACTACTATCGCTTTGCATAGCATCTTCCTGGCCCTTGGTCCAGGCCCAGGCAGAATGTGTTAACAGAGGAAGGTCTTGGAGGGCTGGTCTAAGGTAGTGGGAGGAGGGGGCTTTGAGAACAAGGTCACTGGCCAGTAAACAGGTCATCTGGAAAACTAGCGTCCTAGGTCACACCCACCCCCCTCCCATGCCAATGTAAGGCAGCCCCGTTTTGGTGGTACATTCTGCCTGTTTCCCAAAAGGCATGATCTTTGGGTGAGGTTTGGATTCCACTTAGGATGGTGGTAGAGTCATAGATGTGGTGATTGAGCCGATGTGGGCCTTTGAGACTTGCCATAAAAAGGTAACTTATGGGCCACTTAAGACCCTCAAAAGTGTTTTCTTTGGCTCACACAATGCCTACATTAAGAAGAAATTAGCTGCCATCATTTAAAATTCAGATTTTTACATAAAAATCCAGATTCATAACTTCTAAAAAATCCGAAGGTCTAGTAATACTGGGCCCATATTCTCACAGGCCAACAGCTGGAGCTGAATGACAGCTGTCCCCTTAGGCAGGGCACATATTCTGCTTCTCTGCTGTCCCTACCTGCTTGAGTTTGCCCTTCGTGGGAGCAAAGGGGGGAATTGAGGTTCAGAAAGAAAGAAAGGAGGGCACTTGCCCAAGGTCACCCAGCCAGGGTAGGGGACCAAGTCAAGTTTAGAATCCAGGCCTCCTGCCTGCTGGCCGGATCCCTGCCCTTCCCCTGCAGCCTCCTCCCCAGAGCTCGGCAGAGGCTTCAATATCCCTGCCACGGCCTTGTCCTCTATTCCTGAGGCCTGGGTAGCCTCAGCCGGCCAGGCTTTGTCTGGTCGCCTTCCTGCATAGTCCCTTTAGCCGCTGGGCCCCAGCCCCCGCCCAGGCCCCCTTTGGGTGAGAGCAGAGGCACTGCGGGGCCTCCAAAGCCTGGCCCCATCTCCTGCAGCTCTGAACAAGAATCTCATTAAGTGCAGGGGGCGCCGCTGCTGGGCCTGGGGCGCCCTGACCACAGAGCTGGCTTCCTTCTGCAAACAGCCCTGGCTGGGCCTGGGCCGGCTGTGTGTATGCGCATGTGGGGGCACTGCAGTAGCCCGTATGCAGCCAGCCCCGCAGCCTCTCATGCTGCCTCCTGTCTCCTTCCCTGCCCACCCCCTCTGACTACCCCAGCCCTGTCTCCCCACCCTTCCTCCTGCCCCCATCCCCTTTCTCTCTCTCTCTCTCTCTCTCTCTCTCTCTCTCTCTCTCTCCTCTCTCTCTCTCTCCTACTCCTTTTCCTTTTTTGCTCTCAGCCTGGCTCTGTTTCTGTCTGGCTTTTGTCCTCATCTCTCAAGTAGCCTGGTTATTCTTCACGATCTGGTTTCCCATCTCAGCTGGGAGCCCTGCAAGTCCTGCCTACTTCCCTCAGGCAGTGTCTTGCTGCAGCACCGTCTTGCTGTGTCGGAGAGGCACCTTCTTAGCTTCAGTTTCTCACCCTCTGCCCCTGAACTTCGCTCTGACTCCCTTCCTCAGTCTCTCCAGCGCTTGCGCTCCCTTAGGCCTCCCTTACTTGGAGCCTCTGAGTCATTCTGCCTCCCTTGCTCGGGCCCTCTGGCCTGCTCCGAGTCTGTGTTTCTGAGGCTGCCACAAGACGCTTCTGGGGGAGGTTTGCTGTACTGGATAAACATGGCCCCAGCAGCAGGACGTGAGGAATTCTGCTGAAGGCGCTTTCCTCAGGGGCTGAGGAGGGGTAGTGTGAGCTGGCGGCCAGGGGCCCCAAGGAGACAGAGTGTCCTTTCCATGCCTGTACCCCTGACTTCCTGGCATCTCAGCCAGCTCGGAGTGTCTCCTCAGCTGGAAAAAAGAACAGGCCCCAAGGGGCTGCTCACCCAGCCTAGCCCACTTACCAACAGCCTCCTCCCCACACACTATGCACACACTTCCCTCCAGTATCTATGCCTGGAGCCAACTAACTGGAATTCGGTTCTGTGTTTCTTCTGGCCTGGCCTGCCTAAGCCTCAAGGGCAGAGGCTGTGGGGGAGGGAAAATAACCCCAGGGGCCTTTGATGTGAGGTGGTGGATGCAAGAACCCATTGGAGGTCATTGCAGCTACCCCTCTGCTCCCCGGCAACACCCTGCCCTCTGCAATTGTTCTACATTTAAAATCCTTACCCTCGGAGGAAAAGTTTATTGATGTCCCCCTCTCACCTATTCTGAGGCTTGATCTTACTTTCTGTCAGAAGGTTTCTAAATCAAACAGAACTCCTTCGTCCTGAGACTCAGAGGAGTATGGCTATACCTACGATGCATATAGTGTGTGGTGCCTGTGTGTTGGTGTATGGGTGGGACTGAGAGCCTAGAGAGAGTGTAGAAGGGATCCTTGATTTAGAGGTGTGGCAGCAGTAGGGAATGAGACAAAATAAAGGGAGCTCAGAGGAGAGGCTGCTTCAACAGTCTAGGGGAGAGACCATGGGGTCCACTGGCAGAGGCACTGAAGGACGGAAGACTGTGGATACAAACACTGAGGAAGGAAGCATAGAAGAAGGCACTACATGGCAGGAGTCCAGGAGGCTTCCTGAGGAAGGACCGGGGGCACATTTGGGAGAAGAGACTTTCAGACTGAGGAACATCAAGTGTTTGGAGTCAGATGGAGAAGTAAGAGGATCTTCAGAGGTGGACAGCTTCTAGGAAGAAACATTCATCTAACACCTACTCTTAGGATGACCAACCCATCCTGGTTTACTCAGGACAGTATAGTATTTAGCACTGAAAGTCTCGCATCCCGAGGAACCCCGCAGTCTTACATTGACTGGGTTGGTTGGTCACCTTACCTACTTACCCACCCCACCCAGCAGGCAGTGTGCACAGTCATGACACGGCTCATGTCAACTCACAACAACCCTGCATGGAGTGTATTAGCCCCATTTTACAGATGAGAAAATAGAAGCTAAGGAAATTTAAATAACACATCAGTGGCACATAGCGAATGGTAGTTTCAAAGCCAAGTTCTGTTGTTCCACTGCATTGAGTTGCTTTATCCTAGACTCAGAGACCTTCAGGGACAAACTTAGTAACCACCCCATCTTCTCCTGTACATGCATTCCAACTTCAACAGAGTTTCAAAGTCTTGACATGAGCCAGTGTCATTTGGACCTACTGCTAGAGGCCCCCTGAACTGGGGCTGGGAGTGGGGGTGGGCTGGAGGAAGGGGGGCTTCATTCCCTTCAGCACAAGGCCTACCGGGGATTCACTATGGACTGCCACCTGTTGATTCTTTGGCTTCTTCCCCAGCTGGGGGCAGGACCAGCTGCTGGGGGACTGGAACGGGAGGCGGAAACTGGGGGAGGTGCTGACGGGGGGAGGGTGTCTCCAGGGCCTTGCTCGGTTCCTGGGCTCCAGGTGGTGGGTCTGGGGAGGGCTGGCCCAACATCTGAGAGCAGGCTTGGGCCGGGCCCCAGAAGTCCCGCACTGCTGGGCAGCGCGCCTCCGGTGTGCTGGGGTGTGAGGAAGTGGCCACAGAGCAAACAAACAGAGCCTGTGAGGACAGGAAACAATTACGGACCACCCGGCCTAGGCTACTGAGGAGCTCAGGGTGGAGGGAGGCAGGCTGAGGCAAAGACAGGCCACCAGCTAGGTGTGGCCTGAGGCGAGGCCAGAGAAACAAGATGAAGAGGTTCTAGGCTGGCAGGATTCTGGGGAGGTCATAGCAGGAGTCCTCCTCCTGCCTTTGGGGGACGTCTTTTCCACATAGAAATAATTCCAGAGAAGGGGCTACCTTCGCGGCCATAAGGGTGGCGGCTTCTGGTCAGAAGGCCTTGGCCCTAGGTCTAGCTGCCGCACTCATGTGCTTCGTTTGAGGCCTGTCCCTTCTCTCACCGAGTCTCAGTTTTCCCATCTATATAATGACATGGTTGGAATAAATGATCTTCAACAGTCCCTCCAGATTTGATAGTCCATGGTGCCATAAAGTTGCTTACGAGCTAAGGACTTTTTAGCTAACAGGGATTTACTGAGTGCCAGCTATATGCAGACCCTGAGGCTAAATGGTGGGGTTGGGGAAAGACATTTGGAAGTTTCAGACCTGGGTTCTGTCCTTGAGGAATAATATTATCTTAAAAAATAGTGTGTATTGAATTTCTGCTGGGAAGTATATTGAAATGATATCATTGAATTTCCTCCCAAATCCTGTGAAGTAGGTACTATTATTATTTTCATTTTACGGATGAGGAAACTCGGAATAAGGAAAGGTAAGTAACTTGCCTGAGACTATATATCTAGGAAGAGGGGACCTAGATCAGTCTAACTCCCAAGGCAGTGCTCGGAACCTCGATTCTAAATTGGTTCTAGTGCAGATGATCAACCAGTAAACTGCCCACAGTTTGCATAGCGTACTCTTCTATACATAAGCTTATTTAAGCTTCACAATAGCCCTGTGAGCCTGGTGATATTATCCCCACTTCACAGATAAGAGGATTGAGGCTCAGGGAGCTGAAGAGCCCAACTTCCCTCCTTCTGATGCCTGATGTACATTGCAGTGAAGCCAGACTCCCTGCTTCCCCAGGCCCTGGCTCCAACAGAAAGCCAGAAGCACTCTTGCAGTAACCTGGGAAGCATCCCATCTTGTCATCTGCTATGTGGTGGGTGGATAGGCAGGCAGGCAGGCAGCATTTGACCCTTTGCTCTGGCCTGAGTGTGTCTACACCTTCCCCCCCTTTCTTCCCTCCCCAAGTGTTTATTTTTTAATTAAAAATTGTTAATGTTTATTTTTAGGGGAGAAAGAGAGAGACAGAGTATGAATGGGTAGATGGGCAGAGAGAGGGAGAGACACCGAATCCGAAGCAGGCTCCAGGCTCCACTCTGTCAGCACAGAACACAATGTGGGCCTCAGGCTCACAAGATCATGAGATCATGACCTGAGCTGAAGTTGGATGCTTAACCAACTGAGCCACCCAGGCGCCCCTCCCCAAGTGTTCATTAAGCTCCTATCATGCCTCTGGTGTTGTGGCTGGGGGCTTCTGTGCATTATTACCTTAATCACACAGCTACCCCACGTAGTAATTTGAACCCTCATTGTGCAGATGAGTCAACCGGGGCTCAGAGTATCCTGGTTTCCCTCCCTCCCAGGACCCAGTGCAGGGCCTGCAGGGGCTATAGGGACCTTGGGAGCCCGTCCTTACAGTTCAGTCCCCTTTCTGGGGCCCCTCCATGAACTGCTCAGCCAGAGACAGATCTTTCTCTCAGCTCCTGGAAATGAGGCCATGTTCAGCCTCCCTCCCAACACCCTTCTCCTCTCCCTTTCTGACTTGCATGGAGCTGAGGCTCAGGCCCAGTCAGGTTGAGGCTCCTTTGGGTTCTGATCCATAAGTGCTCTTGTGCCCCTGGGACCTCAACGCATAGGTATTGTTCAGAGCTCTACTACCTGAATCACCTCATTTATTTCTTACTGCAATCCCATGAGGTAGGTCGTTATTATCACCAACATTCCCATTTTCCAGATAAGGAAATTGAGGCACAGGAAGGTAAATGGATTACCCAAGGTCATCAGCTGGTAAGTGGCAGAGCCAGGATTCACACCCAAGCCAGCTGGTGCAGAGCCCCTATGCCGAGCCAATTTCTGAAATTTTCAAGTGCCATCGTTAAGGAGCATGGCCTTGATTCTGAGGCAAGAGGAAGTAATTGAGGGGCTTAGCCCAGGAGCAACATAATCTGCTTTGCCTATGAGAATAATCTGTCTGGCAGCAATGAGGAGGGGACTTGGAGGGGCATATGAGAGGCAGTGATACTAGTGAAAAGGATGAGGCAGCTGGAATCCTGGGAAGGGATGATGATAGCCTGACTTAGGGCAGTGACAGCGGCCATGGACAGAAAGGGACAGAGATGGAAGACATTTGGGACATGAAGGCAGAGACACTGCTCTGACATAGGACAAGTGGGGCTGGCTCCTCTTGCCATGCTGTGTGCCCTGGTGTGAAGGAGCATCTGTCCTCAAGAAGGGGTGCTCTTTTCTAAATTGTCTGACCAGAGGGGCACCTTTTTTCAAATTGGCACAAGACACCATATGGGCCACCTGAGGACCCTGATTGGTTACCTGCAGAAGATTCCACCAAGACCTTTCTTTTCCTGCTCCTTCCTGTGCCTGGAGCTCCCTTTAGTTTGGGGCAGATTGTGACAATAGGAGGAAATGCAACGTGTGTGTGTGTGTGTGTGTGTGTGTGTGTGTGTGCGCGCGCGCGTGCGCGCGCGTGCGCAGGCGGGAAGTCTAGAGATAGACGTCAAACTTAGTAGTGCTTCTTCTGGAGGGAGAGAAAAAGAGATGTGGAGAACTTCACTTTCTGCCATATACACTTAAGGCATTGTGTAATTTTCTTACCAGGCACAAGTTTGGTTTAAAAAACTAATAAAAGTACTTTTAAAGGAAATAAAAACGTAATGCTCAGGGTTAATACGAGTGTCAGTTGAGATAATGGACAGCACTTTGGCAGTTGAGGGATTGGATGACTGATTAGTGATATTTGCAGCCCTACATGAAAAAGGAAAGGGCAAAATATCTTGGGCTGATCATTCCCAGGTGCAGAGTCCTAGGTGGGCCAAACCCTGGGAAGTAAGTGGTCAAACTCAGCTGTCCTGGACTCCTCAGTGGTTACTCTTATCCCATCAGTTCCCTGGGGCCAGGCAGAGTTTGCACAAAAGGGAGCTTTAGTTGTAGGCCTTTGCTGGGGCCCTGGGAATCAGGGAGGGACAAATTGAATGGGATAATAAGTTAATTAAAGCTGCCCCATATGTGAAGCATCCCAGGGCAGAGGAAAAGAGGCTTGGCCAGAGAGTCGCAAGGAGCACCTGGATTCCTGAGCCACAGACTCCCTGAGGAACCTCAGGCCAGTCTCTGCCTGTCTCTGGGCCTCAGTTTCTCCATCTATACAATAAGGAAACAGGCAAACCTGATCTATTAGGGCTGTGTCAGTGCTAGCATTCGAGGAATCTCTAATTAAAACTGTCCCCTGTGTATTAATCTTCTTGTCAAGTTTTAATTAATGGCTGATGGAGCCAGAGCAGGCACCAGCTGCCACCCCCCTGCTGGGAGGCAGGGGACACCCACAGGATGCTTGACCTGATAATCATCACTAAGTGGCCTCTATCCCCATCTCTCCACCCCAGGCCACCTCTCATAGCTGAATGTTTTTTCCACTACACTCCACCACCTAGAGTTTGAGGGCCAGTGTGTGTGTGTGTGTGTGTGTGTGTATTTGATGGTGGTAAAGGGTATAGCTTTTCTCTCAACTCTGCTACTAACTAGCTCTGTGTCTTGGTTTGTAACTTAACCTCTCTGATCTTCAGTTTCCTCCTCCATTAAATGGGGTGATACCATTTGGCTGCAAGTAACAGAAAAATAAAAAAACCCACTCAAAGTACCTTCACAACAAGCACATTTATTATCCCACAGAGGAAGTCCTAAAGTAGAGTGCTTCAGTATTTGGTTTATCCAGCATGGGGAACTCCAGTTCTCTCCATCTTTCTGCTCCACCATTCTTAGCTCTTCACTTTTGTTCTTGGACCTGTCCCCTCATGGTCATAAGGTGGCTGCAGGGGCTTTGAGTATTACATTCTGATGCAGCAAAACCTAAAGACTGAAAGAAGTCTTGTCTATGTCCTTGCCTATGTACCTTGCCTATGTCCCGTATGACCCCTTTCAGAAACAAGGCAGCCTTCCCTAGAGTCCCACAGCAGCTTTCTGTCCATGCTTCTTATTGGCCAGAATCGTGTCACATACCCAAGCTGAACCTGGCCACATGGCAAAGAGGTTGGAATTATCATGACTGGCTTAGACAAGTATTCTCAACCCTGGCTATGCAAAAGAACTTGGGTGGGGTGCTTTTAAAAAAATACCAGTCCCCAGACTGTACACTCAGATCAATTTAATCTCTCAAGGTGGGGCCTGATTACCAGTATATTTTACAAGCTCTCCAAGTGGGTCAAACATGCTTAGACTAACCAGGATTCAACCCCTGAAGCCCAGCCTTCCACATGCTGGTTCTGATAGAAAAGAAGTGGTGGCAAGTGGCTGTTAGCTACATACTGTCCACACACACTCTTTGTCTCACATTAGCACCAGAAATGAGGTGTAATACCATGCAAACATGTGTCGTCCAAAGATTTCCTTTTACGACCAGCCCTTCCTTTAGAATCTAAGGTTCTCCTAAAGCAGTTGCTTCTAAACCAGGTTACACTGCAGATTCTCCTGACGTGCTTGTTAAAAATATAGATTCCTGAGCCTACCCAATGGCTATAGAATTGGAATCATTTGGATAAACGCCTATGAATACATACATGCTCACATAAAAACGTGTATTTGTTCATTCCTCAGACGATTCCCAGGCACTTACTCATAGAGTGATGTTTTGGAATAACTACATGTCTTCCTCATGGGTCTGAAATGGTGCCTGGAAGTCCACCATTAGGGTCACTTTTCTAAGTTATCGTCTCTAGTATTGCTGCCCCCCCCACATTAACATATGTTACCTTATTGGTTGTTAAGATAAAGGTAGTTGGAAAGTCACTGAGAGTCTCTTTCTTCAGTTTCCTTTTTCTTTTAAAAAATTTTAATGTTTATTTATTTTTGAGAGAGACAGAGCATGAGCAGGGGAGGGTCAGACACAGAATCTGCAGCAGGCTCCAGGCTCTGGGCTGTCAGCACAGAGTCCGATGTGGGGCTTGAACCCATGGACTGCGAGACCATGACCTGAGCTGAAGTCAGACGCCTAACCAGCTGAGCCATCCAGGTGCCCCGAGTTTCCCCTTTGTTAAAATGAGGGTAATCATGCTTGCCTCATCGCTAATTAGAAAGGGCCCAGTAGACCAAAGAAAGTAGTTTGTCAATTTGAACATGCTGAAAGGGTGGTATGAAACTATCTCTGCACCTGGAGACCAGAGGCCAGTGTTCTGTCCCATTACTGCCTCATTTTCACCAAGTCCTTTCTACTTTTCAAACCCCCAAACCTCCATTTTATAATTCGTAATATGTGAAGGGTTGCGTATAGGAATAGAATTTTTAAATTCTTTTATCACTGCAGTATAATTAACATACAATGTTTTATTCACTTTAGAGGTACAGCATAGTGATTCGACAGTTCTAATACATTCACTGCTCATCAAGAAAAGTGCACTTACCATCTGTCAGCATACAACGTTATTACATTATTATTGTTGACTATAGTCCCTATTGCTGTACTTTTCATCTCTGTGTCTTATTTATTTTATAACTGGAAGTTTGTACCTCTTAATCCCCTTTACCTATTTTCCCCTTTCCCCTACCCACATCCCCTCTGTCAACCACCGGTTTATTCTCTGTATTTAAGAGTTTGTTTTTGATTGTTTGTTTTGTTTTTGGATTCCACATATGAGTGAAATCATATGGTACATGTCTTTCTCTGCCTATTTCACTTCACATGATACCTCTAGGTCCAGCCATCATATTGCAAATGGCAGAATCCCATTCTTTTCTTATGACTGAGTAATATTCCATTGTGTATATGTGTATGTATACACACATATATGTATATACACCACTTCTTTATCTATTCATCTATTGATAGACACTCGGGTTGCTTCCATATCTTGGCTATTGTAAACAATGCTGCAATGAACATAGGGATGCATGTATCTTTTCCAATTAGTGTTTTAATTTTCTTTGCATAAATACCCAGAAGTGGAATTACTGTATTGTATGGTATTCCTATTTTAAATTTTTTGAGGAAACACCATATTATTTTCCATACTGGCTGTACCAATTTACATTCCTACTAACAGTGTACAAGGATTCCTTTTTGTCCACATCCTCTCCAACACTTGTTATGTCTTGTCTTTTTTATTGTAGCCACTCTAACGAGTGAATGGTGATATCTCATTGTGGTTTTGATTTGTATTTCTCTGATGATGAGTGATGTTGAGCATCTTTTCATACATCTGTTGGCCATCTGGATATCTTCTTTGGGAAAAACGTCTCTTTGTGCCTTCTGCCTATTTTTAAATAGGATTATTTGGTCTTTGGGTGTTGAGTGTTAAAAGTTCTTTATTTATTTTGGATATTTATCTCTTATCAGATACGTCATTTGCAAACATCTTCTCCCATTTACTAGGTTGCCTTTTTGTTTGGTTGATGGTTTTCTTTACTGCGCCAAAGCTTTTCATTTCGGTGTAGTCCCAATTGGTTATTTATTTTTTGTACCATTCTTAATGACAACAAGAAGAACCTCCTTTGCAGAAATAACTCACCAGTCTAGCAAGTTGCCTTGCTGTGTCCTGATAGGTAGTACAGAAGTCATCTATGTTTAGCATGATGAGGACGGAGGGAAAAGGCTGGATTGTGGGGTTCTCTCCAAGGAAGAAAGGCCTGGGAGGTGTCCCTGGTCAGGTCCAGAGAGGGGTGGAATGAATAAGACAGTTTTCCCATGTCTTTTGGAATTCTCTTGGGGCCTATGGGGCCCTTAGTGTTGCTCACTGGACCTTCCAAAGCTCCTGATCCAGAAGAAACTTAGTGCCTCACTCAGAAGCCATCTACTGGAAACCTAGGCACTGAGGGGTTTGTGAGGTCTGTAGGTCCCAGCCTGATCCTAACCTCAGGCTCCAGTGCCCCTCAGGCCCAGAGCTCCCACTTTCCCACTTTCTTTGCTCTACCTTTAGCTCCAGGTCAGGTGTGGATTTCCTTTAACCAGCGGGCCTGAGAGTGTCCATCTGTAGAGCCAGAGGCAATCCGCAGAGGCTGGAGCTGGAAAAGAAGACCATGGGCTATCAGGCTACCCAAGATGTGGGGTGAGGACGGGAGCCTCTGGATCTGCCAAGGAGGTTTGTTCTGATTGAGGCAGTCTGAGGACTAGGTGTGGGGGCAAGGATCCAAGATGGGGAACGAGGAATTCTGAGTCTAGCTCTCTGAGTACCATTCTTTGTGTGACTTTGAACATGAGCCTGCTTCTCTCTGGCCCTTAGTCTTCTCACCTGTAGCATAAAGGGGTTGGATTAGAATCCCAAAGTCATGGACTCTCAAGTCAGAAATACCTTTAGCAGCTATCTAGTCCCAGCCCATACCCAGAGCTTGACTCCCAAGTGATCGTCCAAATTCTGCTTGCATACCTCCAATGATCAGAAACTCACTTCCTCCAATGACATCTTGTTTGATTTCAGCATAGCCACCTGTTCGATGTTTCATCTGAAATTGGTCTCCCTGTGGCTTCCTTGAATAGGTCCTAGCTTTGTCTTCTGGAGCCATCTTCCCTGAGACAGCTGTTCAGAGGTCTGAATTCAGAGTTCAAGTTCCCTGAGTCTACTCTTATCCAGACCAAACGGCCCCTTGATTTCCAACTATTCTCACGAAGTCTGGTCTGCAACCTCTTCACGTGTAGAGCACATAACTGGACACAGTCCCCCGGGTGGGATCTTGGACCAGAACATCCCCTGACTCCTTTCATGAGCAATAGTTCATGCAATTAAACCTAAGATACCATTGGATTTAGTACCTAGGGGGTCTCCCCTAGCCTATGAACTCTGAGATGGTTGGGGGCTTTTCTGATTCCCTTCTGTTACCCAAGGGCCCAGCCCAGGGCCTTGCCCAGAGTTGGCATCATAACTTGTATGTTGAGATGACTGAGAGCAAAGTGCATGTGGGGATGCAGCCCAAACTCAAGAGTGAGCTGGGCCATGGAAGGGCTGGATTATCCATATACATTCCAGCAGCCTCCTCCCATCCCTGAACCAGCTACATTGGCCCACAGGGAGCGCCCAGCATGTGGGCCTTGTGGTACTGGTGTTCATCAGTGCCCAAGCCTCAGGGAGGCTGATATCTGTATCTGCAGCCTCCCAGGACTTGGGAGCCCTGCCCTCTCTCACAGCTTTGTGTACAACTTGACAATGCTGTGCACATCTGTGTGTGGCTGCTGGAGGTATCCCCTGGTGTCTAACAGAAGCCAGAGGAGGAAGCTGTATCCCATCCATTGGCAGAAGTGACCTGTGGATCCATCTGAGGCAGCAGAAAATATGCCCCATCAGTCAGCAGGGGTGTTCCTGGCTGGCTGAGGAGGAGGAGAACAGTGGCTATCACTTGACAGTGGTATTCCCAGCTGTCTGCGTGAAGAGGGGGAGGCAGCTGCCCTGGCAGGCAGCTGGGATATCCTGGCTATGCCCACTGTGACATGGTCCATTTCCCTTTCTCTCTCTGTCTCTCTCTGTCTCTCTGTCTGTCTCTGTCTCTCTGTCTCGCTCTCTCTCCCCCTTCTGTATATGTCTTCCTGCCACTCAGCTGTCATCAGCTCCAATCACCACAAGGGAAGTTGGCCCTGCCAGAGCTCAAGGCCAAGAAAAGGATGCTTCAATTATTCTACCATCATCTGTCAGGGTCCCAGTGGACTGGGCAAGCCCGTGGTTATTAGCTTCATGGCTGGCTGGAGGGACTGTGTACCAGGGAAAAACAGGACAGATGAAAGGAAGGAGAGGGAGGATCATGAAAAAAACCCATGGGCCAACTTGATCAAAGGGAGCCAGCAGACACTTCTCTAGACACACAGAAAGGGATGGGCATTTCCAGAGCCAATTTCTGCAGTTGCTACAGAGGCAAGGACAAGCATGGATTTGGGAGTCAGACAGACCTGGGTTCTAGTCCTGGTTCTGCTACTTCCTGGCTGCCTGGCCATCTTCTGAGCTGTGAAGTGAGGATGTTGTAAAAAACACCACGTCGGGCCCAGGGTACACACCGAGGAAATGCAAGGCCCCTCTTGCCATCTCCTTTCTCTAAGGCTAACAACATGAGGCAGATGGTGGCTGGCAAGGGCAGGAATAGGAACTGCCTGGGGTGGGAGGGGTCTCTGTCAGGTATGTCCTGAGCCCAGTCCAGGGTGTCTTTTCTCCTGACTTCTTCCTCTTGGCTGGAAAAACTAGTTGTCACACAAGGTAGGAAGGGGAGACAGGGGCAGCAGCCAGAACCCCCGTAAGTGACTCTGTGGCCAGGTCTAGCTTCTGCCTGGGTATTCTTGGCATTCCCGACCTATGCAGTCTTTCTAGGAACACAGCCGGGGGCAAATGACACACCAGCTCCACAGACTAGAAGACTCTTCTTCTATCCCCTTCTCAGAGTGGAAGGCAGGGATTGGTGCAGATGAGGAAACTGAAGCTCTGTTTAGTGACTTCTCCAAGGTCATACAGCTGTGGGATTGACACAGGAATCAAACCCACCAGACCCACCATCCCTTTAATCTTTATTATCACCCTACCTCCCCCATCCCATGCCCAGCCAGCATCCTAGGCCTTAGCCGTGACAGACTGACTACTCATGACCTCCATAATACTCCCTGCATTCTCCTTCCTCTGTGGTTGTCCTCAAAGTCTCCCCTGGCCTGGAATGTCCACTGTGCCCTGCCTTGCCCTACCATCCCACTTCTCCCCCTACCTCCTCTCCCCTCCTGGGCCTGTGAAAATCCTCCTTATTCTTCAAAAGGCATTAGCCTTTTCTGGTTCCTGAAAGCTGAAGGATTTACTGTGTTCCCAGAGGGCTTCGCTTTACTCTTGTCTTATGTTGCTAGTTGCTGTGCCCACAGAACAAGAGAGATCTTGGAGATCATTGAGGCAAACCCTCTCATTGGAGGAGACTAAGAGAACCAGAGAGCAGAAGTGACGCCAATATCTTCCTGCTTTTCTTCCCAACCCTTTGGACGCTGATTCACGGTCTCTTTTCTGTTGGAGGTCCTCAAGGCTTTAGATCCTCCCCTCTCCCCTCCTCCCTTTCTCTCCCTAGGAGAGCTCATCTATGATGATAACTTAAGGACAGTATTTATAATTGCCTCCAGGTCATCACTGCCAGGATGTCCCCCTACTACTCACCTCAAATTCAACATGTCACAACTAAAGCCATCAGGTGTCAACCTATCCAAACCTGCCCTTGTTTCTGTATCCCCTCTCTCAATGGATGGAATCACTACATCCCCACCAGAATCCTGGAGGCATCCTCCAATACCTCCTCCCTTGACCCATCCAACCAACCACCAAGTTCTACCCATTCTACCTCCAACACATGCTGGATTCACTTGCTTCTCTCCAGCTGATGGTTACCACGTTGGTCTAGACCTCATCAGCTATTGCCTGGGGTTGCCTCCTCCCTGCCTTCCTGCTTCCACTCTGCCCCTGGGTCTATCAGCCTGTTCACCACAAGGTAGTCAGAATGAATGTTTCAAAATGAAAGTCAGACCATGTTACTGCCATGCTCAGAAACCCCAGGGATAGAAAATAAAATTCAAGAGCCTAAAGGGCCTCACCTTGCTTTCCTCCTCCCCTGTCATATTGAATTTGCTAGTCCACCTTCTGCTCCTGAATGTCACCCAGGCTACTGCTTCTGCCTAAACAGCTGTCCTTTCATCCTTCACGTGACTAACTCCTTCTTAGCCTTTGGGTCTCAGGTTCCACATCATTCTGTATGTGTCCTTTAGGACTCAGCTCACATGCCACCTTTTCCTGGAAGTTTTCCCAGATTTCTCTTCCCCTCAAGTCTGGGCTAGTCGCCCCTCCTGTGGGCTTGGATCCCCTTCCATGACTCTCCCCTGCAGATAGATCTCCTATCACAGCACAGTTATCATGGATGGTAAATACTTGGGTACTTGTTCGTTTCTCTCACTACATGAGGGGCTGTCAAACTACAGTCCCCAGGCAAAGTCTGATCTACTGTCTATTTTTGTAAGTAAAGTTTTATTGGAGCACAGCCATGCCTATTTGCTTACGTATTATCTACAGCTGCTTTGACACTATGATGGCAGAGTTGAGTAGTTGTGACAGACCACAAAGCCCCAAATAATTGCTATGTGGCCCTTTATGGAAAAGGCTGCTGATCCCTGCTCTAGACTGTCTGCCTCACAACGGCAAGGATAGTGTCCACCTGGTTCATTGCTGGGTCCTTAGCACCCAACACAATGGCTAGTGGTTGGCAGGTGGTCTAGAAACATTTGCCAATCAGTGCTTAAAGTGTACATGATCACAGGGTAAATCTGCAGGCAATCAAGTGTCCCTGCAGCCCCAAGTAGGCTTTGACCTTAGGTTTCTCAATCTATATTCCCAGGGCACAAGAATGAGGTCAGATTCCCTGTGTATTCCCAGTCTTCCCAGAGCAGGGCCAGGTCCAGAGGATAGAGAAATTGTGTTGCTGTTGGCCACCTGAAGGGCTCAAGGGGAGGACAGCAGGGCCCTGGGACTGCCCTGCGGAGGCTACACCCGCATCAAAGATGTGCACCTCCACCTTAAGACTGTCCCTGACACTAAGGCAGTGGACCTCAATTAGGGACAACTTTGCCCCCCAGGGAATTTTTAGCAATGCCTGGAGACATTCTCGGTTGTTACGTAGGAGAGGCTGGAAGGAAGTAGCTGCCAGTGACACCTCATGGGTAGAGTCCACGGATGCTGGTAAACATTTTACAAATGCACAGGACAGCCCCATACAACAAAAAGATATCAGGCTGAAAAAGCCAATGATGCTGAGGTTGAGAAATTCTGCTCAATAGCAAGGGTTTTAAGCCCTGCATGCTCATTAGAAACACCTGATGCTTGGGCTCCAGCCTAGATCAATTAGAACAGAACCTCTGGGCTGAGACCCAGGCATCAGCACTTTTATAATCTCCTCAGGTGACTCTAATGTGAGGCTAGCACTGAGAACCGCCAGGGTAGAGCCCACTTTCTGGGAAAAGTTTCCAAAGACGGACCCGCACATAGTCCCAAATCACCTAGGACAGTCTTTGCCTCAAACATTTGATCCCACGGACAAGCCTTGAGGTTGGCTGGTCATTTGAGAAAATCTGCTGCTCTTATGAGGTATCTCTGAGCACTGAAGGGCCAGCGGATCCCTTTTCTCCCCCTTCCCTCCCTGCCTATCATTGAAGGAGGAGGGGCGCTGGTGGAGGAGAGGGGAGGGGCTACAGAGCACAGCTGGGATTCCAATCACTTCCAACCACAAAAATCCATATCAAGCCATCTCTCTCTTCTTCCCCTTCCAAGGTGAGCTAGAGAGAGAAGCACTCCCTTCCTGAAAACAACACAGAGGCCCCAAGCTGATGTGGAGACAGGGGCCCAGCAGTGCGGATGTTGGGGAAGAGGGACAAAAGCTCCTACTTTCTTTATTTCTTATTTGGCCCTAGTTTGGGGGATGTGTGTAAAGCTTGCTGCACCTTCTAAGTCCAATAAGCCCTTGATTGACTCCCTGCAGTAGGCTCCCTGGCCCAGAAAAGGAAGTCACTATGGGACAAAATTTTCCTCTCCCTCTAAAACAGCAACTCTATGGGGGCTTGGCTCCCCCATCCTCTCCCCAAGGTGGAACTGGGTATCCATCCCAGAGTCTAGGCCTTCCTCTCAAGGGAAAGTCTCTCACCAGCCTCCACTTTCCTCCTAGGCTAGCCGAGCCCTAATCTCAGTCTAGGCAATTCTCATCAGGGCTGCTTAGCCACCGAGTGCTGGGAGAAGGGGCGGCCTAAAAGAGCAGGGCCAGGCATCCATGGAACTCTCTGAACCAGGAAGACTTCTGTAGTTCAGAGGCTGTTGGAATTCAAGATTAGAGAGGCCACGGTTTAGCCAGGGTCTGATAGTAAGCCTGCAAGGAAGTGAGTAACCTAGGCCAGATCTGGGCTTTGGGGTAGATTCCTGGGGTCTAAGCTGGAGACTGTTGCCAGAGGGATAGAGCAGAAGCACAAATATAATGAAGCTGAGCAGAAGATTCCTCCTGCACAGAGTAAATCCCGGCAGGGACTATCGGAAAATGACAGGTGAGGCTCCCAAGACCACTGGAGTGGGAGCAAGATACTAACTGCCCTACTTTGGAGAGGGGCAAAGAAGGTGACTAGGAAGTGATAGGTGACAGTGGAGCCAACCTTGAAGCATAAAGGAGAAATTGCAGAAGACAGAGAAGAGTAATCAAGTGGGAGAACACAGTGGAGACAAATGCGTGGAGGGGAGTCTCATCTGGGACATGCTTCATTGGGCCTTGAACACGTGAATAGGCTAGAGACAGAACTGAGGTGCTCAGCAGGTGTTCTCAGAATGGGAAGGTCTGTGTGTTCGCCCAGATGAGAAATCTGACTTCATCCTGAAAGCCACGGGAGCTACGATGTACTTGAAGCAGGGTAAGTGATGCGATCGCGTTTGATATTTCTAACAGTTCTTCCCATTCTCGTTGGAGGCTGGATTGGAACATGGGAAGGTCCAAAACTTAAAGACAGGGAACCATCTGGAGGTCAGTGCAATGGTCTGAGTGTAGGCCCATGTGGATGATGATGGAAGGCGAAAAAACACTGTGGAGCTACACCACTTGAATGTCAGTGTGAGGAAGACTAGGCAATCTTTTGGAAACTCACATCATAGTTCCACTTGCTCCCGATAGCTCTTAGGATAAAGTCTGTATTCCAGTGGCCTCTGAGGCCCAGATGTCTCTGCGCATTGCCATTTCTCTAGCCTCTTCTCCTACCAGGCGTGGCCCCCACCTCCACATTCTTGCAGCTTCTTTCAGTTGCTTGATTGCTGCAGGCTCTCCCTTGTTTCTCCCTTGGCACATGCACCTTTCTACTTGGAATACTCCAGTGTGTACCCTCCCTGCTCTTTCCTTACCTTGACCTGACACCCCCACACACTGGGCCCCAGTCACCATTCAGGCCTCAGCTTTCTGGGAGTTCCCCCACGATCCCCACCCACCTTGGCCCCTTGGATCGCTCCCATCTCGGCCCTTAATAACCTGGATGGTGATTTTCTGTACGCTGTGGGAGGGCAGGGATCATGACTGACTTGTTCAACACTGTCACCCACCTCCATGCACAGGGCTGGCATATGTTCAACACATGTTGAAGGATGGGAGAAAGAAAGGAGAGGGATATGTCAAGAATGATGGTCAGCTGATGGACGGTTATATTACTGCTAGGGGCAGAGAATGGATTTTATTTTGGTGGTGGAGAGAGATGAGTTTAGTTTAGGCCTCGTTGAGCTGCAGGTATCTGAGGGTCACCCCAGAAGACATATTGAGTAAACTGTCAACTCTGTGGGCCTGTAGCTCAGGGAGCAGCTTGGACTGGGCCAATCTGCTGAAAGGTGTGAGCTAAAGCTGTGGGAATGAATTAAAAACTTGATGTTTTTGATTCCTAAATAAACAGCCAGCCAAGAACCAGTATATTTTGAAACATTGGTGGCCAAGGACATGACAGGAAGAGGTGGAGGGAGGTGGCAGGAGGTGGCTCCCTCCCCCTGTAGGGTTGAGGAGGATCCCTCCTTTGGAACTGCCCCAGCTGTCACACAGCTCTGCAGGGAGAGAGAGCCCTGGATGGAGGGCCTGGCTTTGGAAGGAGGGCTGGACAGAACAAAGGTCCCCGTGGCCTCTCTGTGCCCTTCCCCCACCAAGTGCCCTCAATGCTCCCTGGGTCCTTCCCCCTGGCTGGAGACTGTGGCCCCCAGTGTGCTGTAAGTCTCCCATCTCCATGGACTTTCCCCCCCCCCCCCCCTTCCCCACTGCCTCTTCCCTGCCCTAGCCAGCCTCTGTAACTCAATGCTCCTGCTCCTTCCTTAGCTGGGCCCAGGAATCCTGCCAAACATTGTGCTTCCTGGCCTGGGGATGACTCAGGCTTCTCTCCCCAGCACCACCCAACCCCCAGCCGCTGAGCCATGCCATAAGCTGAGCAGGGAGACTTGCTGACTCTAGGTGCCAGGGTGAGGTGGGCCCAGGCCCCTGCACCTCATGCCAACAAGACAGCATCCAAGGGGACTGAAGGTACTGCAGACAAGGGGTCAGAGCTGGGGATTGCTAGGAGGCCTGGCAGGCAAGCATCAGTGCTCTGACATGAGAGTATCCTAGGAACCAAAGGGCCAATAGGTGCCTACTAAGTTGGTAGGTCAGGCTGTCTTCCTTAGAGTTTCTCACTGAAGATGAAGGGGCCACTCAGGAGTTCTAGGGATCACAGGCATGACATGAAATCCTGGTGCCACTTCCTCCTAGCTGAACGACCTTGGGCAAGTAAGTCACTTTGACTGAATGGGACTCAGTTTGCTCCTCTGTACAATGGAGATTAGAATAATACCCTCCTCCTAGGGTTGTTGAGAGGATTAAATGAAGGAACACTTGGAAAATGCTTTGTAAATAGTCAGGGACTAACAGGAGGGGTGTTATATTTATCTACACGGCTAGGATGGAGAAGAAGAAACAGGTGGCTTTCTGCATTTCTGTCATCCGGGGGCACATTCCCCAGTTCTTTCCACTTGATACTATGGGATTCCTTGAGGCCTCAGCCCATGGAAGGAAGGTCAGGGCTCAGAAAGATGGTTGCATATTTGTCTAGAGGACCTTCAGCAAGAGGCTTGACTTTCTGAGCCTCAGCAAGCTGTATTCAGAGGGGAAAAAAGGGGGAGAATTTCTCCTTCCCTCTCTCCCTTCCCAACCTCTTCCCTTCCCTGGGGCTGGTGTGATGTTCAAAGAGGAGGTTCACATAGAGGTGAGGCCCAAAGGCCCAGTGCTCTTCCCAGATGTGTTGGGGTTGGGGGAGGGCAGAAGAAATGTGGACATGTGGAGGGAAGGGCCAAGGCTGGCCTGTGTCTGTGATGAAAGGCACAGGGTGGGGTGGGGAAGGGGGTGGAGGGTGAGTTCTTTGCATTGCTGAGGGTTTAGTGCTTTCTCTTGGTTGCCTGGATGCCTTCGTACCCCCCTCCCACCAACCCCAGTATCCACCTTGGGCCTGTGCCCATAGCCCCACTCAGGACTAGTGTGAGTAAAGAGCAGGGCTGTTTGCCTGGCCACTGGTGAACAAGCTGTTTGTTCACCTGCCTGTCCAGCTGTCTGAGTCTTGCCTAGCTGACAGTGGCCTAACCTAGCTCTTGCATGTGTAGCCGTAGGGTACAAGCTTCTTAGACTAGCAATCAGAGGGCTGAGCTGCCTGTAAGCTGCCCATGGCCAAACTGTGAGGCATCCCACTGTCCCACTGCCTGGGGCTCACCAGCGTGTATGAGTAGGTGCCAGTGCTATAGCTGAGTCTAAGGCTCTCAGTCTCTTGACTCAGGGCAGCCACTTCTGCATGGTGATGTATGCCTGTGCAAGCCTGTGCTCTGTCCTGGATCAGAGTAGGTACAGTTTAGTTCTATAGGCCTGTAGCTTCCTCCAGGGGAAGGAACATGGGAGCAGTAATAGTGGCTTTGTTCTGGAGGAGAGGAGGAAAGCTGCAGGGCCTCTTGGGCCCACTCCAATACCCTGGGGGCTATGACTGCCAACTCATCCAGGAAATGTGCCTGATAAACAATACCCAGGCCAGCCTGTCCCAAGCCCTACTTCCCATCCTTGGTGGGAGTCCTGGGGGAGGCGCCTCTGGACCATTGTTCCAAGGGACAGCTCACCAGGGTCAGGTCTAGGCCAAGCCAGGGTCCTGAGCTTCCACACCCAAGGAGGAGACACGTGATATCCCATCTAGCCTTTGTTCTTGGCTGGGCAGACAGCCACTCAGGACACCATGGTTTGGTGGTGGAGGGGTTCAAGTAGTCAGTACTCCTTTTTATTTCCTTTGAGAAGGGCTTCTAGGGGGTAGAATGAAGAAGGGAGCAGACACTCAGCAATGGGTCATGGCAGAGTTGGAATGGAACCACGAAATGGAAGGAACCCCTAAAGTCTGCTTAGTTGCTCTCTGGAGTTTAGTTTTGGCTCTGTGGGGGCAGGGACTTTGTTTTGTTTCTGGTTGCATCCTCAGTGCCTAGAACAATGTCTGGCACATAGCGATTGCTCAGAAAAATATCTGTGACTCTATGAACCCCTCTGCTTTCCCATTTGATGCTCCACCCACATGACTGAGTGCTGCTGATGCTCGGAGTGCTCTGGTCTCACAGACAAGGCTGGTTTCCATTTTGGTCTACATCACTTTCTAGCTAGGTGGCCTCGGAAATCAGTTTCATTATCTGTAAGGTGGAGATAGCTATTCCTACCTTCAAGTTACTGGGAGGAGTTTTTGAGAGAGCTTTGGAAGCTTTCCTGGCACATAGTAGATGCCCCACAGATGTTGGTTCTTCCCCCCCCCCCTTTCTTTTTACCGAGTTTTCTCATGTTCAGGCTAAACAACCCAGCAGCCTCAGACCTTCTTTATTATTTCATTTGATCCTCACAACAGGCCCTGTCAAGTGTAGGGCTGTCCATATCCCCATTTTATAGATTTGGAAACTGACACCCAAGGAGAGAGGTTCTGGTCACACAGGAAGTGCTGGAGGCATAATTTTTATGCCATTCTGTCTGGCTTCTGGCCTTTTGCTCTAATGTAACACTTGACTCGTACCATTCATAATAGCTTCTGTCTGACATTCTAGCTGTGTGACCTCAAGCACCTCACTACATGCCTGTGAGCCTTGGTTTCTTCAGCCATCCAATGGGAATAATTATTCTGACTCCCTTGGCCTTAATGCCAATCCAGGCTGGTGGGCTATATCATCAGTCCTTCACCTTCCCCCTGCTTCTCTCCCAGTGATTGACAGACGATGTGCCTCTGACCACCATCCTCCCTAGGCATTCCTAGCAAAGTGGCTGGACCTCCAGCCCTTTTGCTCTCTTTCCAGGAAACATATCTGAATGCAAGTGAGTGAGAGAGACATTATTAGAGGGATAACACTGGGTCAACTCTAGTTTATTAAAACAGCAGTAAATCATTTTTAAAACTATTATTAGCACCAAATGACTTTCGACACACTGTACAACTGATTGTGACACACCAGTGGGTCATAACTCCTCGGAGAATGGCTGGTATTTCTGATAGCTCTTTTGTGAATGTGTAGAGTCCTGTAGAAATGCAAGAAATGATTAGTATTGTTATAATAATTACCATTGTTCCTATCCTGGGAGCCATGTAGCACAAAAGTTAAGACCATGAGTTTAGAAGCCAAACTGCTTGGGTTCAAATCCTGGTTCTGCCATTTTCCAGCTGTAGAACATGGGTCAAGGTTCGTAACTTCTCTGTGCTTCACTTTCTCCATATATCAAATGGGAATAATAATAGTAGAATCTACTTCTCAGGGTTATTTAAGTTTCAAATGAGATAATGTGAATAAAGTATGTAGCAACTTGCTTAATTCAAAGGTCAGCAAGCTACAACCTGCAGGCCATGTTTGCCTCTCTGTCTTTGTAAATAAAGTTTTATTGGAACATGGCCAGGTTAGTTGTTTACCTATTGTCTATGGCTGCTTTTGTGCTATAATAACAGAGTTGAGTGGATGCAACAGAGACTGTACTCTCTGGTCCCTTACAGAAGATAACTGCCAACCTCTGTGCTAGTTCATAGAGGAATTGTTCCATAAAAGGGAGCTGTTATCATTTCATTTCATTTCATTTCATTTTTCTAAAAGCTCCTTCATTGTAAATATGAGGGTATGAGTCCAGAGAGGGGAAATGACTTGTCGAAGACCTCACAGCTAGGATGACATAAGATTGGGCATGGAACCCAAGCCTCTTGATTCCTAGTCCAGGGAACTTTCTAGCATATAACATTGACCAAGGATCCCCTGTGCTTGGAGCCCTTGGACTCAAAGTTCTTCCTTCAGGACATGGAAGTAGCTGGCTTAGCTCCCAGGCCAAGGGATGCCAGCTACAAAGCCCATGGACACCCCTCCCTCCCTGTGTCAGAGGTTCTGCCAGATCAGCTGGCACAGAGCAGATTCTTAGCCCATGCAGGTCCTTCAGGACCCTTCTCTGTCTTTCTGTCCTTCGGTCCATTGCCCTAGTAAGCTGGGCTGTGGTGGCTGGCTTAATGGGTGATTAATGTTTCTGTCTCACACTCAGCACTCTTATCTGCTAGCTGGCCTTGCCCTTTAGGCCATTTACATTTCCTTTGGTTGCTCTCCTGTCCAATAGCAACTATGACATAATTATGTTGCTCTCCCTTATCCTTAATCCTCTCAAACTGCCTAGTTATCTTTAATTTCCTGTCCATTTCCCTTATTGGGGAACTAAGTGGAGCTAGGTCAGGCCAAAAATTATGAGATAGTGTGGGAAAGCTCATAGAGTCTCACCCAGGGTCTCTGGAGCCCAGAGAGGTAGCTTGGACTCTAGAGCCTGTGAAGGCTGGTAGGACACACCACTTCTCAGTCTGGACCTCCTTTGTTAACAAGTATGAATCATAAGTAGGAGCAGGGAGGCAAGACCTCTGAAGTCCTTTATTCCCAACTTGGGCAATCTGGGAGTCTTGAGACCTAATTTTAGTGGCCACCATAACCTCCAGCCTCTCCACTTCCCCTCAGTGCCTATATCAAACACTATTCCTGTCCCTGATATCTTCCCCAGGTCTCACAGCCACAGGAGTGGCAGGCCTGGGACTGATTCTAGCTCGAGTGACTGTGTGTGTGTGTGCATGTCTGTGAGTGTGCATGTACACACGTGCATGTGAAAGCTCACAGATGTTCCTGTAACCATGGACTCCCTTTGACATATGGTAGGCACTCAAGATGTACTCATTTTTTCCCCCTCATGGGCAATCGTAGTGCCTACGATTCAGTAGGTATTCAAACAGTGTTTATCAAATAACTAGATTAAGTAGGAGTGTTCTTTCTGGGAGTGTGTTCTTTGTTTCATCTGTGTGTGTGTTTCTGTGTGTAGTGTATGAAATGTGTGCACTTTGGGTATGGAGTATGCTCTGTGAGCGTGTGTACTACATGTGCTTGGTATGTGGGCATGAATATGCATGGCATGCTGCTGTAGACGTTCACATGCGAGTGGATGTAGGCAAGAAAGTACAGTAGTTTAGAGTTCAGTGCACAAGCTCTGACTTACCCAGATTTGATTCCCAGCTCCCTACTTTCTCATGGTATTACTTTGGTCCCTGAATTCACCTAAGTTCCCATTTCCTCACCTATAAAAAGTGGGAATGGGGAACCAATG
Source organism: Hyaena hyaena (assembly GCF_003009895.1). Classification (NCBI taxonomy): domain Eukaryota; kingdom Metazoa; phylum Chordata; class Mammalia; order Carnivora; family Hyaenidae; genus Hyaena; species Hyaena hyaena. Next base: position 500,194 of record NW_024081168.1, read on the forward strand.
CCAAACTCCTAGGGATGGAGAGAGCACAAAATGTTCTAATGTAGACAAAACTAGCACATGACCTCGCACATGGTGAGTGCACAACCGCTGATAATTGTTGATGATGATTAGTAAGTGGAGCGGTATATGTGCTACGTGTAGAGTGTGAGCATGTGTGTGTGTACATGCCAGTGTGGGACAGACTGTATGAAGGAAGACTCAACTGGAGAGGCTGGAGGCGTTGGCAGACCCCGGGGATGCCCACCGAGAAGGGAAGTCTGGAAAGCAGAAGCAAAGGTCACATCCGTGCACGGGGTGGGAGGGGGTGATGAGACAAGCCTACACTTGGGTTTATGGCTATGATGACTTAATGAGCCTCTTCCCCTCTCAACAGCAGGATTAATGGGATGAAAGTGGGCAAAGGACAATTTAGCTGGATATTCAGGAAACAGTCCCCGATAGGACAGCCTGTTTAGCTTAAGAAACAGTCTCTCTTAGGACCCTCTGTGGCTCTCACTCAAGGCATTTCAAACCCCTGCCTGCCCAAGTGAGGGAAGGAGAAATCTAGAGAGATGAGGAAGAGACAGCAGGGAGCCAGAAAAGCAGACTGGAGAGGAGACCAGGAAGTGTGGCAAGTTTGCAGGGGGTACTGGAAGAAGGGGTTGAAGAGGAGAGGGTGGGTTTGAGAAGGGAGAGAACAGGGGGGTAGGAAAGGAAGGGAAGAGAAAAGTTAAGGCAATGGCACTGGGAAAGCCACCTTCTCCTTCTCCCTGGGCCTAGTGGGGTCTCTTTTAGGCCAGACACGGCAGCTTCTTGCGAGTCACAAAGGTTGTTTCATGCTCAGTGACTGGGCTTGCAGTTGAGAATATGGAAGGTGACCAAAATTCCAAGGTGATCCAGGGGCCCCTCAATATGTGGAAGAGATACTCTTCAACCTGGGACTGAGCTTAAAAGCCAGACACCCTACAGCTCCCTAGCTCCCTTTCATGGCATGTTCAGCCTACCCTCATGGCCTCTCCTTTTGCTTCTGTCTTGCAGGACACCGTCTAGCCTAGCCTGGCCCTTAGTCACTTCTGAGGCTCAGCTGAGACTGATCTGCCATATATTATGGGAGTAGATGGCTGGTTGCCCTTACCATCTGCTACTGTAGGTTTGAAGTCCTGCCCACTTCCCTGCACTCTCCAGGGTAAACCTGCACCCCTGAATGGTGAGACCTCTTTGCTTTCTGCCTAAGTACCTATCAATTTTCTGTGGGCTTTTGAAAGTAAATACCACAACAATACATTTCATTAATGATAAAAGTGGTGGTTGGAGCACCTGGGTGGCTCAGTGGGTTAAGCATTGACTTAACCCACTGACTTTGACTCAAGTCATGATCTCATGGTTTATGGTTTGAACCCTGCATCAGGCTCTGTGCTGACAGTTCAGAGCCTGAAGCCTGCTTTGGATTCTGTGTCTCCCTCTGCCCCTCCCCCGCTCATACTCTGTCTCTGAATCTCTGTCTCTCGCTCTCAAAAATAAATAAACATTAAATAATTTTTAAAAATGATAACAGTGCTGGTGATCATAATATTACTGCCAGTAAAGATAGTGATAGTGACAGTGTCAGTGGTGGTAATGAAGGTGCTAACAATAATAGCATTGGTGGTAATGTTGGTGGTAAAGGTAATGGTGAAAAGACAATAGAGATGGTGACAATAGAGGTGGTGGTGCCAGTGTGTGGTAATGCCAATTGTGTTAATGGATGTGGTAATGGTGGTACAGGTGGTGATGATGGTGGAGATCAGGAGAATTATGCTAGAGATAGAAATGGTGGCAAGGAAGAGAATGAGGGTGATGATGATGGTTGAGGTGGTAACAGTAATAACATTGCTGGATGTGGAGATAGTAATGTAGAGGTAGTGGTGGTGGTGGTGAAGGTGATGATGGTAGATGTTCTTGAGATATTAGAGATGTGATGGTGGTAATTGGTGGAAGTGTCAATGATGTTGACAGTAGTGGTGGAGGCAGTGCTGCTGATACTGGTAGAGAAAGTGATCATGAGGAGAGTGATACTAATAGTTGAGACAGCAATAAAAATGGCAGTTAAGGATGGAAATGGTCCAGCAGTGGTAATGATGATAGTGATGAAGACTGGAACAATTGATGATAGTGAGTGTGATGACAATATGATAGCCAGTGGTCTAGTAGGTGTACTCACGAGGTCTGTGATTTTCTACATTATTCATGACTTTTACTTCAATATCCTCCCATCTTAGCATTACCTTACTTTTCATCCTTCGCTATTTCTGGGGAATTCAAACATTGGGCCAACCAATAAAGATGCTGTACAGCGATTGGTTTCCAGAAGAGTAGCTGACTTTCTCCATTTCCACAAAAGGCAAAACAGCAAAGATTTGGCATCAGGAACTAAAGTGAGGTATTATAAAGAGCATCCTAATGATGCTGGAAAATTACCTGAGGAAGACTATGGAATGTCTTGAATACCTTTGAGATGGCACAACACAAGAGAGAGACCCCCAGTGAACTAACCTAAAGGCAGGAAGGATGGACATAATAATCTCTGTAGGTCAGGACCAACTTCAGGAGCCTAATTCCTTGGCTTGCTAGTCAGGGAAACGAGTTGGATTTGTCTACTGAAACCTGTCTCTGAACCTAATAGTGAGGAAAAGAGAAGAGATTTGGGGACAGAAGTGGCAATGAAATCTGGTGGTTTAGAGAAATGTTAGCTTTCTCATCCAGCTTCCTTGTGGCTCTGAGTGGGAGCTGACCCAGGATGAGGGCCTCTGTGGCACTGCCTCCAGCTTTGCATCTGCCAAGAGGCTGCCCTTCAGGGCCATGACGTCCATCCCCCAGCCAGGCTGTGGTAAGAAGGAGGGAGAGGAAGGAAAGAGGGAAGAACACTGCTCACAGTTCTTGGGAGGAATGTGCTTTCTACCACAGGCTCAAGGAGCTCTTACTTCCCCTGCAGGTCTCCTTTATCCTCCCTCCTCTCAGTTTCCTGATTTCTGAAGACCATTCACAAAAGCCCATCAGAGACAGGCTTCCTGTAGCAGCTGGATGGGTACCAAGGCAATGGCTAACATACCAAGGGAAGGGGGCACAGAATGGGCTTTAGAGTCTGAACCAGGGCCAGCTCCTAACTATTACTTAATCACTGTGTGGCTTTAGGGGCACCTGGGTGGTTCAGTCCGTTAAGTGGCCAGTTCTTGATTTCAGCTTAGGTCGTGATCTCAGAATCCATGAGATCGAGCCCCACATTGGGCTCCATGCTAACAGTGAGGAGCCTGCTTGGGATTCTCTCTCTCACTTTCTCTCTCCCTCTCCCTCTCCTGCTCACACGTGCTTGTTCTTTATGTCTCTCAAAATAAATAAATAAACTTAAAAATAGTTTAATCACTGTGTGACTTTAGCGCTAGTGGTACCACTCTCTGAGCCTCAGTTTCCCCCTCCTTTAAAATGAGGACCTACCTTACAGAATTTTACAAGGATTAAATGAGATTGTGTGTGTAAGATTCCTAATATATTTCGGCACCTGGTAGATGTTCAGGAAGCATTAGTTTACTTCCCACCCCCATCCCTTTTAGATGGGGACAACATAAGCATGACCTAATTCTCTTGCCAGGCTCCTTGGACACAAACCCTTCCCATCTCATTATACCATCTGAGTCTCCTCCCCATATTCCCCATGATACTGGGAAAGTCTATGTAAGGTGAAAGGGGCAGGCACCCCTTTTAGCCTGGGCACTGGGTTTGGAGTCAGAGGACTGGCTAGCAGTGTGTCCTTGGTCATTGCCTAGGTTCTCAGAACCTCAGTTTCTTCATCTGAAAATAGGGATAATAATCCCTGCTTTGCTAGCCTTGCAGGATTCTTATGAGACTCAAATGAGATCATGCTTTGGGAAGTACATAGTGCTGGATACATGTGGGGGTTATTAGCTCAGTCCTGGAGAGAAGGAGGGGAAGATGAGTCCCGGGGGACTAAGTTAGTACACAACTCAGGGTTTTTTTTTTCCCCCTCAGGGATACCAAGGCCAAACAAAGTATTCAGGGGTTCACAGTAGCTGGGGACATGGAATAAGAACCCAGACGTGAAGCCATCTATGTTTAGCTTGGGTGGAGAGGGACAAGGGGTGTTCATTTATGTCCTTTAGTATAAGTCACATGTAAATATGCCAATTATGAGGTTTGAGTCAACTGCCTGGGGATTTCTTTAGCCGTATGACAACCCCAAAAGGCCAAAGGACTTCCTGTATTTCTTCCACTGAATTTCTGGTTCTACTGAGGTTAGAACTTGACCAGTGTCTGAAGTTGGCCAATCCTTCCCCACTTGGCACAGAAAACTGTGGGCCATGCCCTTTCTGGGTGAACTGAAGTCTGAAAAGAGTTTTTTTATGAGTTGGGAGTTCTGATGGCGTGTAGATCTTTATGGTGCCCTCTACCTATATGACCATGAGCCCAGTGTCCCCCTCCTGACAGCTCTCACCAGTGGTCTTCTTTCTCCCACATGCCCTTCTACTGTGTTCTCCTCATCAATAGCCTACTCTTCTTTCCCACAGTAATGGCCAACTTCTGCACACGTTAAGCTCTCATCAGTGGGTCATCTTCTCCTTGACCAAAGTCTAATTCTCCACCCTGACTTCTGGGCAGCAAGGGTGCCCATGCCTGTCACATGTCCCAGACTGGCTACATAGTTGTCAAGTGCATTTCTTTGTCCTTTTTCCCTGTTACCCCTCCCCAACCTCTCACTCTTTTTTGAAAGCCTCAGTTCCAACCCCCTCTGCCTGCAGCCTCCAGCTCTGCCTCCTCCTGTCTCCTCTTCCCATGCCTGCATCTTTTATTTTCCTGAGGGCAGGCCAGAGGAGCCTGGAGATTCTCATTCCACTCTTTCTTTCCCCTCCACTCATCTTCGTGTCTCTCTACCATAGTGTCTCCTCTTACCTCAGGACTCAGCTCCTATCTCAGGCCCCTGCTGGTGATGCATTCTTGTGCTTCTGTCAACATGAGTAGCCTGAACTCTAGGCACCGCCTCACCTGAAGTCAGTTTGGGCCCTGCCTGGCTCCCACCCACAAAGCTCAGTCTAATTGGTCCCTCCCCATGGGCATCTTACAGTAGCCAGTTGCTGCCTGCGGTTCATTGGTGGGGACCACCTACCAGGCACTCCTGGAGCTGAGGTTCAAATGTGGACCTCCTATCATGTGTTTGAACAGCTAAGGCCAAATCCACAGCTTTCTAGGAAATGGCACCTACCAGTTAAGCTGTGCTCTGGATCCAGGACCCTAACACGGGCCTGGCATGGCCCAGTGGCCGAGACATGGGGCGAGGAAGAAGGGCAAGGAGAGGAAAACCCTTTTTCTCTCTTCTGTGAGCAGGGGTGGTGGTGATGCATATATTGTGTCACTGTGTCAGCAGCTGCTAGGTGCCATGGGTGTTTGTTGGGCTGTCACTGTGCTGTGCAAGTGCTGAGCACTTACTGTGCTGTGTGCCAGATGTCGGAGGGCTGCCATGCTTTGGGGGTGGTGTGTGTGTTAGGTGCCACTGTGTCCTTTGTGTGTTCGTGCTGTGGCTGTAATGTGTGCTGTGTCAGTGGTCTGGGGTCTGGTGGATGCTATGATGATTGTGTTATCTCACTGATGTGGGGGTGCTATGGGGGATGCATCATATTTGGCTGCAAGTATGGGTATGCTGGGAGACTTGGGTGTCATAGTGCTGGTGTGTCGTAGGGACATGCTTTGTATCACCAAGTGTGCATGTCTGTTAGGAGGCTGCAATCTGTGTGGCGTGAATTTATGAACCCCAAACCCAGTTCCCAGTGCCTGTTGCTCAGACCTGAGAGTCTCCAATTTCAGGTGAACTAGGGCCAAATTCTTGAATACATTTTCCCACTTCCCACCCTACCCCCCCACTCTGCAGGTCAGGTCGTCCTTCAGTTCCTGTGGTTTACTCCAAACCATCAGCTGAAGTTCTCTGAATATTCAGCTTATGGTGACCAGAGTGAAAGGAGGTAGAGGAGAGGCAGTGGGAGAGAAGGAGGGGTGGGGGAGGAGGAGAGAAGGGAAAAGAAGAGGAGGAGAAGGCGGAGGAAGAACAGGAGGAGCATAAGGGTGGAGCATGGAGAGCCAATTGGAATGTTTGCCTGAGCCCTGAGACACTCTTCTAGGCCCTAGAGATGCAATAAATTCAAGTGAGGTCAGCACTCCTGAAGCCAAGTTCAGAGGACCATGAGAAAGTCAATCAGGTGAAGCTGGTTTAATCTGGAGGAGCAGAAAAGACCCCAAGAGGAAGAGATGTTTGAGCTCATGTCTGAAGGTGTGATGTGTGTGAAATCTCTGAGTTTCTGATTCCAGCGCTTGGGGGAACATTTCCATTACTTTCTTGGTTACCCAGGCTCAAGCTGAGGGTGTTGTATTTGGATTATTCCTCTTCCCCCACATCCAATCAAGTTGGCAAATGTTACAATGGCCTGTGCTTTTAATCATTCACTCAAAAAATAGTCATTGAGCCTGGACTCTGCCAGGCACAGTGCCAGGCCCTGGGAAGCCATCGGCAAGCAAGCAGGACTAAGTTCTGGCTCTCACAGATCCGGCCTCTCCCCAGTGCCACCCTCGGCAACCAATGCTTTGGGGGAAGTCCTCCACACAAGGAGGACTCTGGCAGTCTCCGGACTGCTCCTCTACCTCCAGGCTCACCCTCCAGCCCACCATTTCCCTGCAGCCAGGGGAGCTGGAAAGAGCTGTGTTCATTCTATGTTCATTTACCAAAACTCATTGTGGTCTGTGTGCCAGGTATAGTTTTAGGCAGTTGGGATACATTAGAGAACAAAACAAAGTTCCTTATGGACTTGACAGTGTAGCAGGAGGAAATGAATAAACAATAACATAAGTAAATTACATGGGATGTTAGAAAGGGATTGGGGATACCAGACTGAGGGGTACAGAATTACTTAAGGTGGTCAGGGTAGGCCTCATTGAGAAGGTGATACTTGAACAAAGACTTTAAAGAGGTGTGAGAATTCGCCATGCAGATATCTGGGGGAATATCATTCTGGGCAGAGGGAATAACCAGTGCAGTGGCCGGGAGGTGGGAGCATGCCTGGTATAGTTCAATATCAGCCAGGAGACCAGTGTGGCTGATGTTCAGTGAACAAGGGAGCTGGAAAGCTGGAAATGCTGGGGGTTCTTATTGCAAGAGGTTTCAGAGGCCAGTGTAGGTACCATAGTGTTTACTCTGAGTGATATAGGGAACGTTGGGAAGGTCTCAACCTATGTTGTAACAGGATCTCTTGGCCTTCTCAGTGGAGAAGTGTGTAGGAGGCAAGGGCAGAGGCAAAGAATCAGTCAGGAGGTTACTGCAGTCAGCCAGGCAAACTCAAATGGATCTAATGGGACAGAGAATGGAATGGGTTTTGTGTGCTCTGAAAAGCCGGCCAGGTAGGCAAGAGCAGGGAGGCATCATTACTGCTGGCAAGGGGAAGCCCCATGATGTTGCATGGAGCTCTTGGCTCAGGCCAAGAATCTAGCTCCATCCCAGCCTCCAAATCCAGCCAGGAGTATTGGGCCAGGTGGAGGCTGAACAGGTACATTCATCACTAGAGCTTACGGAGCCCTTGCTAAGCCATTGTCTTATATGCTCCTCCCATAATCTTGTGCAGTAAATGTTTGTGTCTTCATTTTACAACATTAGCAGCAGCTGCCACTTGCATGGAACTTACTATAACGCAGGCCCTTATTCTCAGACCTTCACATGCATCAAGTTATTTGACACTCACAGCCATCCTATGAGCTAGATAGTGTCATCCCCCTTATACATGTGATGAAATTGAGGCACAGAGATTAAATAGCTTGTCCAAATTTACCCAGCTGATAAAAAGCACAACCAGAATTCAAACTGAGGCATTCTAACTCCAAAGTCTGTGCTCTTAATTCCTATGCGGATAGGAAAAGCAAACTCAGAGACAGAAGTGACTTCCCTAGGTTACACAGCAAATTGGTAGTGAAGTTTATATTTGCACCAACACACCCAACTCAGCCCAGTGAATCCCCTAACGTGACACATATTTCCCCACCCTTCCACCCTAACCAAGCTCACACAGACTCTGAAGGTTGACTATTATCTTTAGACTTTATTTTCATTACAAATTTTCTTTGTTTTGCCGCGTCCCCTCCCCCACCTGCATATTTCCAAGCAGAAACTTGGAGCTTTCACCCAGCCCAAGCCCTGAATGGCAGAGGCCAGGAAAGGAGGCTGAGTTGACGCCAAGTGGGTGGCATTTGCTGGAGGCATTTTTCCTTTCAGCTAGTGTCTTCATCCCCCAAAGACTAAAGGAGAGATCTGAGGGAAGCGTGCTGTGCTGTGGGCTGGGCTGGAACAATCCCTTCCAAGCCTTTCCCAGAAGGTACATGCTTGTCTGTGGGTGTTCATGCTTGTGTATGCCTGTGTTGTCACACATGTGTCTGGATGAACAAGGATGTTAGGGGACAGTGTGTGTAGAAGCTTCTGTGTGTGTCTAGGCACGTGTGTATTTGTGTGTGTGTGTGTGTGTATGTAACTGCAGCTGGGTGGGTGGAAATGTGTTAGTGTGTGTGCCAGAATGTGTGTATGATGGGAGTGGGGTGGGTATGTGCATGTGTCTGTGTGTGGAAATGGGTGTTTGGGGCTCTAGGGCACAGGGCTAACCACTGGGCCCTTCTGCTGATCTGGTTGGCCTCAGCCTATACCCCAACCCCCACCCCTGCCCACCTTGGGCACACTTGTTGCCCCTGTTCTGCAGCCCACATCAGAGATCACCTGGTTCTCTGCTTTTGCTTCAGCCCTCTCGCAGCCCCTCCTTCAAGGCCTTCAGGCCTTGCCCAGAGGAAGCAGAGACCACCGTGAGGGAGGGAGGGAGCATATACTAACCGAAGACCCTGAGATCCAGCATGACGATGGCCTTAGGCTCCTGGGGGCGTGGGACCATAGTTTGCCACCATCAAGATGGAAAGGGTTATTCATGCTGAAGCAAACCAACACCCCCTTCTCTTCCCATGGCACAGAGGGCAACTGTGTCTATTAGAATGTGGTTAGAAAAATGGAGACCAACAGAGGGAACTTCATTCAGGGGCTTAATCCAGGTAGTATAGACTTGAGAGTCAGCTCAGCTTCAGGTGCCAGCTCTGCTGTTTATTTGCTGTTTTACTTGGGTAAGTAACTTAACCTCTCTGTGCTTCAGTGCTCTCATCTGTAGGCTAGACATGGCAATAGTGGTATGGAGCTCACAGGCTCATGGGGGGTGTTAAATGAACCCATGTATGTAAAAGTGTTTACAGCAGTGCCTGACACACAGTAAGTACTGTTTAACAGTGGGTTGTTATAAGTAGTAGGATGGTGGCTATGGAATAAAGATAACATTTCCGGGTTTCTAGGATTTGTCCTACCTCAAGCAGGTACTTTCCTCTCTGTGGGTATCCACCTGTTCCAGCATCTACTCAGAAAATCCTTGCACATTGCTAGGATGGTGGCAGGAACAGGCAGTGGACAGCATCTTGCCACTTGGCTCTGAGCCAAGGCTACTTTTTTCCCAGAGTGCTCTTACCATTCAGCTTCAAGATGCACATGCACATCTGTATGCACACCACGGGCTCAGCCTATTCCGGGTGTGGCCCCCACCCTCTAATCCTAGTCCATTGGAACATCCCCACACACCTGCACAACTCACGAGTCACAAAAGATTCACCAGTCATTAGCTCATCTGGCAGGCATGGCAATCCTGGGAGATGGTTTTTAACCTCTTTTCTCCACACAGACAAGCTGTTTCTCAGAGAGGTTGAGCAACTTGCCCAGGGGCACACAGCTAGTACAGAGCAGAACCAGCACAAGAACTCATATCTGTCTGACTCCGGGCCCACTCCAGCCATGGCCCCTGAGGGTCTATGGACATGTCTGTCTCCCCATCAGGACTCTAAGCCCCCTGAGACCTCTGTGTCTCTTTGCTGAGCATTGCCCAGCAGTGTCTGGCACAGAGCTGAGTACTTAGTGGGGTGCAGCTCACATGCCAAACTCAGCCAAGATATACATTTTGTTTAGCTTGCATAATATTTCTAGGAACTTTAAGATTAGTCACCAAGATGGAAAAATGGGGTGGTTTTATATAAAAATTCAAATTTCCTGCTCCTCTCGAAAAATTCAGTAACCCTGGCAAACCTGGCCTTGCGTTCCAACATGGTAACAATCAACCGTATGAAGACCTGCTGTTCCTGGAGGTCGGGCACATAATCCTCACTTTATCTCAGTCCCTAGTATTCCCTGCTGTTGTCCCAGCCGCCATTCCTCATCCTGTTCGTACTACGGTGTCCTGTCACTCACTCTCTTCCTTCGCTTACATTGCTCACTTGGCCTGAATGGGCACCTGGGCTGGTACCTCCTGGGGTGGGGTGTAAGCACAAAGGAAGCCCTGGGGGCCAACGTAGCTGTCTACCCTCATGAGCTTTCCAATATCAACTATGTATTCATTTATCCTCTGGCCCATCTGCCCAGGCTAGCTCCCTCTACTCCATCTAGCAGGGAAGGGACACAGTTTTCTTGCCCATGAATAAAGGACTATGGATGGTAGAAGATAGGGGCATTTCTTCTAGCCAGAGTAAAATCAAGGGAAGCTTCTAGGAAGAGGCTGCATTTGAGCTCAGAAGGATGGGCAGGCTTTGGATGGATGGGGGCGGGAGCAGAAGGGAGGGTAGGATTAGCAGCAGAAGCGACAAAGGTAGGGAGGTGGCCATGTCTGTATTGTGTACTTGAATGGATCTTGAGGTGACAGACAGGAGAAGGGAAAGGGTATATGGGAATTAACATTTGCTGACCCCTCGTCTCTGTAGATTCCTAGTCCCTGCCTAGCACCCTGTGAGGGGCATGCATATGAAAACTTGGTTAGTTCTCACAGCAATCCTGTGAGCCTGTGACTATAGAAGCAGTCGTTATAAATGAGTGAATTGAGGTTCAGAGGTTCGGCCATTGGCCCAAAGCCAACAGCTAGAGGAAGGCCTGGAATTCTCCCCAGTGAGAAAGCTGGAGCCATAGAAGGCTTTGAGCAGGTTACTGGCTGGGTCTGTCATGCCTTCTGGGCTGTGGGCAGGTGGCCCAGGGGATGTGGGAGGGAAATCCCAGTCTCTTCTGTCTGCTCCCCTCACAATTTACCCTCTCCAAGTCTGTTGACCCCACCTCCTAAATAGCTCTTCATCCCTACTGACTTTCTCCTAAGCTAGGCCCCCATATCTCTCATCTGGACCACAGCAGGAACCTCCCACCTGGTCTCCCTGTTCACATTCTTTCTCCCTTCTCATCCACTCTCTGGGCCACAGCCAGAGTGAACTTCAGAAAGGTCAGAGCTAACTGTTCACTCCCCACCCTGCATTCACAGCCATTCGTTTGCTCAGAGCTCTCCAAACAACTCCCTGTTGCCTGAAGGGTCTGGGTTTTGTGTTTTTTTTTTTTTTTGTCAGCCCTCCACCCTTTCAGTGCCTGGTGCATTCCTTAGGTCCTTTAGGACTCTGTTCAGGTGCTACTTCCTCCTGGAAGCTGTCCCAGACTTCTCTCCTTCTCCCATGTCTAGCCTTCCCCTAGACTCCCAGAGCCTCCTGGGCTTGTCTCCACCATGGGCCTTTCCTGTGCATCCTGTAATAATAAGAGCACCTTCCTTTGTGATCTCCTACAAGACTGGCCATTCCTCCCTGGCAAGACCAAGGCTCAGGAGAGTACAGTTGTTTTCTGTCTGGCTCTGAAACCTTGTACTGGCATTTACTAGATGTGTGCATTTGAGTAAGTCCCTTTGCCACCCCATGCCTCAGTTTCCTGCTGTAAAATGTAGATTATAATAGCACCAATTTGCCAGAGGGCTTTAATGAGAAAGAAAAAAGAGTCCACTTAAAACACTTAGACCAGCACCCAGTTTATAATGAGTGTTGTAAACTTGGGATAGAGTAGGTGTTTGGTGGCTGACTGGGGGTCTGGAGTACCTTTGGTCAGGGGAGAATGGCTTTCTTGGAGGGAGATCTAGCTGGAAGATGAGCCCCTTGTTAAGTGGCAGAGAAGGGGCTGTGGGCAGATGTGGTCCCAAGGGAACAACTTCAGATCTAATGGCTGCTGCATGTGGCAGTTCCTATCTGGTCCAGTTGCCAGCCTCCCCCATCAATGTGGTTCTAATAGTCAGCTGACACCTCATTAGCCTAAGCCCAGGCCCAATTCTGCTGCTGCGCAGTAAGCAAGCAAGCCGCTGGGGGGCCAGAGGCTCGTTAGGACCAGGCCTTCATCAGGGCCAGAGGGCCCACAATGTGATACCGGCTCAGGGCCTAGTCAATGTGTTTCCAATCAGCAATTATTCTTTAATTAATGGGGCTGCAAAATGATTGTTTTCCCGTCTGAATGGCGGCGTGGGCAGGGAGCCGGCAGGAATGGCCATCTGGGGAGTGTTAAGCTGGAGTTACAAGAGGAGACATAAAGAGAGGAACCAAACACCCCAATTTGGGCCCAAATCATGGCCCTGGGCAAGCTGCATGGCGCCCAGCCCAGTGGCAAATAAAAGCCAGTCCTGGGCTGCTGGTGACACCTGTTCTTGCTCAGGCTCTAGTGTCCCGGGTGGCTCAGGAGATGGCCAAGAGGATATCCTCTGGCACACCAAGAGGAGTTTCTTGGTGGTTGTCTAGGAGCCCTCACAGCTCTGGTGCTCCAACAGCCTTGCTCGAGTTACACATGACTTAATGGGAAAGCCGATCCTCAGGTCATGCTCCCTGACATCCCAACCAGGCCTCATCTCTAAAATGGTGACCACCATTTCTACTTCTGGGCCTGTTGGCGTGCAAAAGAGTTCTGTACATTGCAAAGTGCTGTGCTGGGCCCCTGGAACTTGGAGCTGGGAAGTCACTCATCAGCTCTTGGGGGTTCCTGTCCCTGAGTGCCTCTGAGCTTGATTCTCATACTCTCTACTCCCATCAGCTAAAGACATGACATCTAATGAAGATAGAAGTCACTGTATATTTTGAGCATGACCTCATCAAGTCTTTATTCTAGCCCTCTGAGGTCGGGATTGTTTTATTGCCCTCAGTTTACAGAAGAAGAATCTGAGCTATTGAGCAGTTTACTGAGCAGGAATTGAACCCAAGCAAGTCCCACTCTGGAACCTATTCTCTGAACCACTAGCCAAGGGGTAGCTTCTCGTTATTTTGGAAAGCCTCATCTTGGACGACAGTTTGACACCCTCCCCTGATCTAGAACTATCTAGCTAAGAACGTCAGCCCTGGATGAGCCATGAATGATAAAACATACTCAGCACTATCATGGTATAGATGAGGACACCGAGACCCAGGGAGGGCTAGGATATGTCCAGGACCATACCATATGTTTTTGGCAGTTCTAGGGTTGGGGCCCAGGTTACTGACTCCTAGGTCTATTCAGTTAGAGTAAAATCTCACCCTCTTGAGCTCTTCCCTCTCCCTCACTCTTGCCATCCTGTTGATTCCACCTCTCAGGTGTGCCACAGATCCATCAGCAACCTCTATGTCCCCTCTGTGCCTGCCTGGGGTCAAGTCTTCTCCTACTCCCTCCCATGCCTCATCTCCCTCCATGGTTTCCAAATGAGTCTTTGAAGTATATACCTTAGACACTTGTACACATGCTTAGAACTCCTCAGTGATTTCCTATGACCTTCTCAGTGAAATACAAGCTCCTTATCCTGCCATCACGAGCCTTCTACATAAAGCTCCAATATACTTCACCAGCTTTATCTCCATTTTCCCACTAATCTTATGCCTCAGCCAAACTGGACTCATCAAAGATTGGTCTCCTGCTCCATAAAACTGTTGTGAGGATTAAATTAGTTGCTCTATGTAAAGCCCTTGGAACAGTGTCTGGCACAGAGCAAGAGCTATATAAGAGGTGTTAGATACAAAAATAAATATGTGGACCTGCCTTATCTATGGCCAACTCTAGGATTTCCTGCTCAGTAGGTTCCCTTAACCTACTTGCCCTTTCCACCACTCTCTCTACATGGCCAAACTGTATTCAGCCGTCAAAGCCTTCAGCTGTTCCAGGTAGCTTCCTCCAGAAAGGCTTCCCTCATGTCTTCTTCCTTGAAATACCACCAGCATTCTCTTCTTCCTCTTCCATGGCTGCCTAGTCACTCTTTTATTATTGGTATGTGCATATGTTACGGAGTAGCCTCAAAGTAACCTGAAGGTAGGCAGTATGGTATGAGGAAGAGAGCACACATGTGGGCATCAGACTGACTTGCGTGTAACTCCCAACCCTGGACATGGACTATCTGGTACACAGTAGAGCTCTCACCTCTTACTGTTTTGTGCTGAGGAGCTGATAAAGAACCCTCGTATTTATGGGCTGAGGTTTGGCCACTTCTGGCCTGGGAGGCATTTCATAGGTGACTTGACCTCTTCCCATATCCTGAGGCCCAGGTGACTATGTCCTTTCCCAGTCCTTCCCTAGTCTAGCCCCTAGCACTTACAACAGTGACCTGAGCTCATGAGAACAAGAGTCCGCTTACCTTGTGTTTCTTAAAGTGAAATTTGCCATTGACTGAGGAGGGATGGCCACTTTGAGTCAGTACCTTCTATCTGTTTCCTTCCAATAATCTTTATTGGAATCAGAGCACGGAAGCCCTGGGAATTCCCAAAGGGTTCCAGCCCACCTGCCAGCTCCCCGTGTCCTTGTTCAGTCTGCTTCCTGGGTCAGATTATAGACCAGCCCTACTCCTGTTCCCTGCATTGAGGGAGTTTGAGAATGACTCCATGACTGGCCTAACCTTCTGAGGGTTACCAGGAGGGCAGACTTGGAACAATGCAGATTGCCTAGGAAAGTAAGAGGCCTACCTGTGCTTTTCATGCTACAAATGATGCCATAAATCCTGAGGCCAGTCCTTTCCCCTCTCTGACCTTAAGATTTTGAATTTCTAAAATGACATAAACTGGGCCTTGATTATGTCTCATCTGAATGACTATACTAGCCCCTGACTCATCTCCCTGCTTCCACCCTTTCCCACCTCTGTCTGTTCCCAATGCAAAAGTCAGTAGGATCCTGTTAAAACACATACCACATCATATCATACCTGTGCTCAAAACCGTGCCTTGGCTTCTCAACAACCACAGTAAATGCCAAATGCCTTGCAGTGATATATAAGACACTGTATCATGGTTTTCAAATTTGGCTGCACATTGGAGCCATCTAGGGATTTTTAGTGTTTAGATCTTTAGTATTTTTTAAAAAACTGATACCTGGATCTCATCCCCAGAGGTTCTGACTTAATTGGTCTGGGATGCAGCCTGGGTGTGAGGAGTTTAAGAAGCTCCTCAGAAGAGTCTAGGTGAGACCCACCACCTAAGTGATCGATCTCCACCACCACCCTTACCTCTTTGACTTCATCTACTACTCTCCCTCCATTCACTCGCTCCAGCTATTGCACTTTCTGTTCTTCAAACATTCCTGGCACACTCCCACCTGAGGACCTTTGCACTTACTATTCCCACTGCTTGGGATACTTTTTCTCTAGCCACTTGTATATCTAGCTCTCTTATTCATATTCCTGCTCAGATGTCACCTTTTCAGAAAGACCTTACCTACTTCTCCAAGCTAAAATAGCACCTTCCATCACCACCACTACTCTCTGATCATTGCACTGCTTGACTTTCCTTATAGCACTCATCACTATGAAGCATATTGCTTTGTTATTCATAGATTTGGTTATTTGTCTGTCTTTCCTCACTAAGGTATTAGCTTCATGAGGGACACTGCTTTGTTTTGTTTATTGCTGTATCCACAGCATCTACAGTAGTGCCTGTGACATAATAGGTGTTTCATAAAGGTTTGTTGCATAGGCGAATGAATCAAAGCAATGGAAAAGGAAGCTTGGCAATCAGGTCCATATAAATTGGAATTTCTAGCCCAGCCCTTTTCTAGTTCTGGAACCTTCAGCAAACCATTAAAACTCTCTGATCCTTAGTTTCCTCAGGTATTAAATGGAGCTAGGGATGTCCACTTTATAGGGTTGTTGTACAGAACGATTGTTCAGAAACAGGTTATAGACAGTCTTAGGGGCTACAGGGCAGCCAAGGCAAGTGACAGGTCATTTGCTAATATACCTATACCGAGCTTTCCCTTAACCATACTTTTTAGCTTTTTATTTTGAAATAATTATAGATTCACAGGAAGTTACAAAGATAGTTCAGAGATACATTAGCAAGAATGACAAAATAAGGACCTCCAAAAATCCCCTCCTCTGTAAAAACAACCAGAACACTGGTAGAAATTGTCAGGATCAACTTTTTCAGAAATTCAGAAATTAACCAAAGGCTTGCAGTAATCCAGGGAGTGTTCATTCAAGAAAAGAGACTGAAACTTGTTATGAATGGTGAGATTTTTGGTATTTAAATTTCCCTTGTCCTCATCTAGGCTCCCCAACTTTATGGTAGCCTTGGACATGAATAGCATGAAATCACCAGGAAAACCAACAACCTAGTAGCCACTGTTTGACCTATCTTGTGGTTCACATGAAGAAACTACTTGCCAGGCCTGCCTTTATTTAACCAGACTTAGAGCTCACCCAGTGCAAATAGCTTTTTCCTCAGGGGCATTTGTTAAAAGCAATCAGTGAAAAAGTTTAATTGTTCAATATCATGGTTGCCTAAGGTAGTGGATAAGAGTTGAAACAAACAATAGGCTAACCAAAAAGCTTAACAGAAAAAAAGATGGAGAATGATATTTCCATAGGAGGCTTGGAAAAGCTCTCGGATATTCCTGGGAAACTGGACGGCCACACAAGCCTGTACACCTGCTAATGAAATAACTGAGAAGGCCCTAAGCTTTCAACTCTGGCTGACTTTGAGCCTCTGCACAAGCAGGAAGTGAAGGCTAAGGTGGGGTTGTAAATTGCCTGGCTGAGTATTAAAGATGTGCCTCCCAACATGCACACAGATCCCTTTGGCAAAGACCGGGAGACTTATTAGCTCCAAGCATTAAAAAAAAAACCAAAAAACTTTCCATCTAATCATTAGCTGACCACTAAGTTAACCAAGCAGAGACTTTCCTGGTCACACATGACCAAGAATACATACTTTATGGAATTACTTCAGGAAACTCACTAAACAAATGAACAGAAACTACTGCAACAAACAGCAACTACAACAAACCCTGGGATAGGAGATAGTCTGATTTCCATAGTTGTCATATCACATTATTTAAAATGTTCAGGTTTCAATAACAGCAACAAATAAATATGCCAAGAAATAATAAAATATTGTTTATACACAGGACAAAAGGGAGTCCATAGATAGTATCCTGAAGGAATCCCAGACATTAAACTTATTAGACAAAACTTTTATAATATGTTCAAAGAACTGAGGGAAACCAAGTTTATTTGGAAATTAAGTATAATTTAATCATAATGTCTCATCAAATAGAGAATATGAAAAGACAGATATGTAAAGAGAACCAAACATAAACTCTGGAGGTGAAAAGTACAACAATTGAAATAAAAAATTCACTAGAGGAGGTCAACATAAAACTTAAGCAGATAGAAGGAAGAATCAGCAAACTTGTTAAGATTATTCAATCTAAAGAACAGGAAGAAAAAAAATTAAGAAAAATGAACAGAGCCTCAGAGAGCTTGGGTAACCAGTAAACATACCAACATGCTCATGATAGAAGTCCCAAAGTCCCAAAAGATAGATGAGAGAGAAAGGAGTAGAAAGAATATTTGAAGAAAGAAAAGTTCCCAAATTTGAGGAAAAATAATAATCTACACATGTAAGAAGCTTAATGACTCCAAGAAGGAAAACCCCATAAAGACATCCAGACCTTAACACATTATGATGAGTCAAAAGCCAAATCCAAAGATAGAATCTCAAAAGCAGCAAGAGAAAAGTGACACATCACATAAAAGGAATTCTCAATAAAATTAATAGCTGATATTTCAGAAGCAATGGAGGCCAGAAGAGAGTGGGATGACATATTCAAAGTGCTGAAAGAAAAATGTTGTCAACTAAAAGTTCTATATCCAGCAAAGCAATCCATCAAAAGAGGAAGAAGAAATTAAAATTTAGGTGTAAATGAAAGAATGCCAGACAGTAAGTTTAATCCACTGAAGAAATAAAAGAAACACCAGTATGTTTTGTTTGCATTGCTTTTTCTCTCTCATCTGATTTGAAAGACAACTGCATAAAGCAATAATTATAAATCTGTCAATGTGTATACAATGTATAATAATGTGATTTGTTTGACAATAAAACATAAAGAAGGGAGGAGGGAATGGAGCTCTATAGGAGCAAAGTTTTTGTATGCTATTGAAATTAAATCTGTCTTAATCTGAACCTGATTGTTATAAACTAAGATGTTAATTATCATCCCCAGGGCAACCAGTAAGAAAATAAGTAATTAGGGGTGCCTGGATGGCTCAGAAGGTTGAGCACTCAACTCTTGATTTTGGCTCAGGTCATGACCCCAGAGTCATGGGAGCCAAGTCTGGCTCCATGCTGAGTGTGGAGCCTGCTTAAGACTCCCTCTCCCTCTGCCCCTCTCCCCTGCTGTCTCTCACTCTCTCTCTAAAAATAAAAAGAAAAGAACTAAATAATAATAAAAGAAAAAAAGATTAAAATGATACACCAGAATATACCTATTTAACACAAAAGAAGGCAGCAATTAAGGAATAAAGGATCAAAAAGACAATATATATAGAAAACAAACGGCACAATGGCAGATTTAAATCCTACCATATCACTAATTACATTGAAGTAAATAGATTACATATTCTGAATAAAGGTAGAGATTGGCAAAATGGATTTTAATGTTTATTTTAAATTTATTTCTGACAGAGAGAGAGAGAGAGAGAAACGGTGTGAGCAGGGGAGGGTCAGAGAGAGAGGGAGATACAGAATCTGAAACAGGCTCCAGGCGCTGAGCTAGCATTCAGCACAGAGCCCGATATGGGGCTCGAACCCACAAACTGTGAGATCATGACCTGAGCCAAAGTCAGATGCTCAACCAAGTGAGCCATCCAGGCGCCCCGCAAAATGGATTTTAAAAACCCCATGATTCAACTATATACCCTATATAAAAGAGACACACTTTAGATTCAGATGCAAATAGACTGAAAGTAAAAAGGATTGAAAAAGATATACCATGAAGACAGTAACCAACAGATAGCTGGAATGGGTATACTAATTTAAGGCACAATAGAGTTTATGGCAAAACGTGTTACTAAAGATAAAGAATATTTTATAATGATAAAAGGATCGATCCATCTATCAAGACAATACAACAATTATAAAATACATGTACCTAACAACACAGCTCCAAAATACATGCATCAAAAACTGACAGAATTGAAGGGAAATATAATAGTTGGAGACCTCAATATCTTACTTTCCATAATGGATAGAACAAAACAGAAGATCAACCTCGAAAAATAAAGACGTAAACAACACTCTAAACCAACTAGACCCAAAGACTTCTATAGAACACTTTGCCCAACAAGAGCAGAAAACATTCTGCTCAAGTGTCCATGAAACTTTCTTCAGGTAGGCTGTATGTTAGGTCATAGAAAAGTTTCAATAAGTATAAAAGGATTTAAGTCATTCAAAGTATGTTCTCCAGCCACCATAGAATGAAATTAGAAATCGATAAAAGGAATAACTTTGGTGATATCACAAATATATGGAAATTAAACTAATTTCCAAGCACACTCCTAAACAGCCAATGGGTTAAAGAAGAAATCACAAAGGAAATTAGAAGTATTTTGAGATAAGTGAAAACAAAAACAGAACCTATCAGCACTTATGGAGTTTTGCAGAAATTAACAGGCTGATGCTAAAATTTAAATGGAAATATAAAGGCCAAGAATAGCCAAAACAATTTTGATGGTTAATGTTATGTGTCAACTTGACTGAGCCATGGGATGTCCAGATAGCTGGTTAAACATTATTTCTGGGTGTGTCTGTGAAGGTGTTTCTGGAAGAGATTAGCATTTGAAATAATAGAATAAAGCAGACAGCTCTCTGCAATGTGGAGAGGCATCATAAAATCTGTTGAGGGCCTGAATAGAACAAAAAGGCAAAGTAAGATTGAATTCATTCTCTGCCTGACTGTTGAGCTGGAAAATCAATTTTCTCCTGCCCTTAGTGTTTCTCATTTTCAGGCCTTCAGACCTGACTGGAATTTACACCATTGGCTCTCCACCTCTCAGGCCTTCAAACTATAACACCAACTTTCTCGGGTCTTCAACTTGGAGATGACAGATTGTAGGACCTCACAACCTCCATAATCACATGAACCAATGCCTTATAGTACATATATACATCTCCTATTTGTTCTGTTTCTCTGAAGAACCACGATGAATACAACAATCTTGAAAAAAGAGCAAAGTTGGTTCTTTGAAACTCCCCAATTTTAAAACTTACTATAAAGCTATATTAAACCAAGTCTGTGCGGTAGTGTCATAAAGATAGACAAATAGATGGATAGAAAAGGATTGAGTCTAGAAATAAGCCCATATACTTATGTTCAATTGATTTTCAGTACGGGCATCAAGATGATTCAGTGGGGGAAAGAATTGTCTGTTCAGCAAATGGTGTTGGTACAAATAGATATGCAAGAGAATGAATTTTGACCTCCACCTCACATCATATAAAAATACCTCAAAATAGGTAAAAGACCTAAATTTAAGAGCTAAAACAATATACGCTTTTGTTAGAAGAAAGCATAGGTGTATAACTTCTTGACCTTGGATTAGATACTGGTTTCTTAGATAGGACACCAAAAGGACCAGCAACAAAAGAAAAAGAAACAAATTAGATTTCATCCAAATTTCTGTGCTTCAAAAGATACTATCAAGAAAGTAAAAAGACACCATGCAAAATGAGAAAGGAGGAGAAAATATTTGCAAATCATGTATCTGATAAGAGACTAGCATCTGGACTATATAAAGAATATTTAAAAGTTAACAATAAAAAATGTAACTTTAAAATGGGCAAAAGATTTGAGTATCCATTTCTCCAGGAAAACATACAGATGACCAACAAGCTCATGAAAAGATGTTCAACATCATTAGTCATCAGTGAGATGCAAATCAAAACGATGAGCTACCACTTTATACTACTAATATGGCAAGAATCAAAAAGTCAGATAACAACAAATGTTGGTGAGGATATGAAGAAATTTGAACCCTCAGGCTTTGCTGATGGGAACGTAAAATGATGCAGCCTCTTTGGAAAACAGTCTGGCCATCTCTCAAAATGTTAAACGTAAGTTACCATACAACCCAATAATTCCACTGCTAGTGTAGACACCCAAGGAAATTGGAAACATGTTTACACATAAAATTATACATGAATGCTCATAGCAGCATTATTCACAATGGCCAAAAAGTGGAAACAGTCTATATGTCTGTCAGCTGATGAATGGATAAGGAAATGTGATATATATATACACACATATACACACACATGGGAATATTACTTAGTCACAAAAGGGAATGAAGTACTGGTACATGCTGTAACATGGATAAACCTTAAAAACATTCTAAGTGAAAGGAGCCAGTCAAGAGGATGACAAAATATATGATTCCACTTATATGAAATGTTCAGAATAGGTAAATCCATAGAGATAGTTGGTTATTGATTGCCAGAGGTAGGAGAAAATGAGGGGTCACTTCTAAAGGGTACTGAGTTTGGGGGTGATTAAAATGTTCTGGAATTAGATAGTAAAAATATTTGTGCAACATTATAAATTTACTAAGAATACTGAATTCTATACTTTGAAGGGCAAATATTATGATATGCGATCCATATCCCAGTAAAAATTATGTAAGAAAAAAAAGGGAGTACAGATGGGTTCCATGTATCCTCCATCTAGTGTTTTCCAATGGCTACATCTTACATAATTAAAGTACAACATCAAATCCAGGAAACTGGCATTGGTATAACGTGCGCATGTAGTTTTAGGCTATTTTATCACATGTAGATTTGTATAACTACTACCACGATCAAAACTCAGAATTGTTCCATCACTATGAAGTTCTCCTTCATTCTACCTCTTTATAGTCACACGCAGCCCCGTTTACCCCACCATCCCTAATCCTTGGTAGTCACCAGTCTACTCCTCAATTCTGTAATTGTGTCATATCAGGAATGTTATATGAATGGAATTGTATAGCATGTGACCTTTGGTATTAGATTTGTCACCCAGTACAATTCCCTGGAAAATTATCTATGCATATATCAAAAGTTTGTTTCTTTTGATCACTAATACAATATGGATGTACCAATTTGTTTAACCATGTACCTATTTAGAGCAATTTTGGTTGTTTTCAGCTTTTGGCTATTACAAATAATGCTGCTGTGAACAATAAATAATGAAGAGGTTTTTGTGTGGACGTGTTTTCATTTCTCTGGGAGCAATAAATGGCCAGAGGTGCAATTGATGGGTTCCATGGTAAGTGTATGTCTAGCTTTTGAAGGAACCACCATACTATTTTCCAAAGTGGCTATACCACTATACATTCCCACCAGCAATATATGATATTTAGTTTATCTTCATCCTCATCAGATTTGGTCACTATTGTTTTTAAAAGCTATTCCAGTTGAATGGGGAAAGATAGTTGCAAATGACATATCAGATAAAAGGTTAATATCCAGAATCTATAAGGAACTCCCCAAACTCCACACCCGAAAAACAAACAACCCAGTAAAGAAATGGGCAGAAGGTATGAACAGACACTTCTCCAAAGAGGACATCCAGATGGCCAACAGACACATGAAACGATGCTCACCATCCCTCCTCATCAGGGAACTACAAATCAACACCACACTGAGATACCACCTCACGCCAGTCAGAGTGGCTAAAATGAGCAAATCAGAGAACTCTAGATGCTGGCGAGGATGTGGAGAAACGGGCACCCTCCTACACTGTTGGTGGGAATGGAAACTGGTACAACCCTTCTGGAAAACAGTGTGGAGATTCCTCAAAAAATTAACACTAGAACTCCCCTCCCCTATGACCAAGAAATAGCACTGCTAGGAATTTGCACAAGGGATACAGAAATGCTGATGCATAGGAGCACATGGACCCCAATGTTCATAGCAGCACTCTCCACAATAGCTAAAACATGGAAAGAGCCTAAGTGTCCATCAACGGATGAATGGATCAGGAAGATGTGGTTTATCTATACCATGGAATACTACATGGCAATGAGAAAGAATGAAATCTGGCCATGTGTAGCAACATGGGTGGACCTTGAGGGTGTTATGCTGAGCGAAATAAGTCGGGCAGAGAAGGACAAATATCATATGTTTGCCCGTATAGGAGGATTAGGAGGAACTTAACGGAGGAACAAGGGGGAGAAGAAGGGGGGAAATGGTGGGGGAAAGGGAGAGAGGCAAATCATGAGAGACTCTTGAATGCTGACAAAAACTGAGGACTGATGGATGTGGGGGGGATGGGGGATGGGCATGGAGGAGGGCACTTGTGGGGATGAGCACTGAGTGTTATGTGGAAACTAATTTGACAATAAACTATTTGTAAAAAAAAAAAAAAAAAAAGCTATTCCAGTTGGGATGGAGTAATAGCTTGTCATTTTCTTCATTTGTATGTCCTACTGCTTACTGATATTGAACATCTTTTCATGTGCTTATTTGTTATCCATATATCTTCTTCAGTGAAATGTCATTTCAAGTCTTTTGTTCATTTTCCAATTGGATTGTTTGATCTTGGCTATTGAGTTTTGAGACATCTTTATATATTCTAGATATAAGTTCTTTGTTAGATATGTGATTTGCAAATATTTTCTCTCACAATGTAATTTGTCTTTTTATTCTCTTTTTAGGAAATTTTGTAGAGCAAAAGATCTTAGTTTTGATGAATTCAAAATTATCTATTTTTTATATGATAGATTGTGCCTTTGATGTTAGATCTAAGAACTCTTCATCAAGCCTTAGGTACTACAGATTATCTTCCATGTTTTCTTTTTAAAAAGTTTTCTAGTTTTACATTTTACACTTAAAAAATTGGCCCATTTTGAGTAATTTTTGTGTAAGGTGTGAGGTTTAGGTCAAGGTCTGTCTTTTTGTGTATGAATGTCCAGTTACTCCAGCACCATCTGTTGAAAAGGGATCTTTCCTCCACAGAAGTGCTTTTAAACCTTTGCCAAAAATAAGTTGGGCATATTTATGGGTCTATTTCTGGAGTATCTATTCTGTTCTATTGATCTACGTATCTATTTCTCTATTAACACCACACAGTCTTGATTACTGTCCCTATATAATAAGTCTTAATATCAGGTAGAGTGATTTCTCCCATTATGTTCTTCCTTTTCTAAATTGCTTTTAGCTATTTTAGTTCCTTGGCTTTTCCATATGGATTTAAAAATAATCTTTTTAATATCTACAAAATACTTGATGGTATTTTGGTAAGACTTGCATTAAACCTGTATTTCAACTTCAGAAGAAATGACAGTTTTACCATGTTCAGTCTTCTAATATGTAGACACACTGTCACTCCATTTATCTAGATCTTCTTTGATTTCTTTCATAAGCATTTTGTAGTTTTAAACATACAAGTCCTATACGTGTTTTGTTAGATTTAAGTTTTTCACTTTTTGACTGTGCTACTATAATTTTAGTTTCTGTGTCCACATTGTTCTTGAATAGTACATAAAAATGCAGTTGGGGGGCGCCTGGATGGCTCAGTCGGTTGGTTAAGTGTCCAACTTCAGATCAGATCATGATCTCACGGTTCGTGGGTTCGAGCCCCACGTCAGGCCCTGTGCTGACGGCCAGCTCAGAGCCCGGAGCCTGTTTCAGATTCTGTGTCTCCCTCTCTCTCTCTGGCCTTCCCTTGCTCACGCTGTCTCTCTCTCTCTCAGAAATAAATAAAAATAACATTTAAAAAAATGCAGTTGATCTTGTATGCTGAGATCTTCAAAAAGTCACTTTGTTGTGGAAATTCATTTGTTCATTTGTTTTTCAGGTTTCCTGGCATTTTCTAAGTCAACCATTGTGTCAACTGCAAATAGGAATAATTTTATTTCTTCCTTTCTGATTGGCATGCTTTTTATGTCTTTTCCCTGCCTTAGTGTGCAAGCTAGAACTTCAGGTACTTGTTGATTACAGCTGGTGACAATAGACATCTTTGCTTTGTTTCCATCAATAAAAGGAAAGCATTCTGTCTGCATGTTTCTTGGTCAACAATAAAAATACTGTTGAATTCAATTTGCTAATATTTATTTACCTAATTTTTAAAATTTATTTTCAAGTTAGTTAACATACAGTGTAGGCTTGGCTTCGGGAGTAAACCCAGTGATTCATCTTTTACGTATGACACCCAGTGTTCATCCCCAAAAGATTCCTCCTTAATGCCAATCACCTATTTAACCCACCCCCTCCAGCAACCCTCAGTTCTCTGTATTTAAGAGACTCTTACCATTTGCCTCCTTCTCTGTTTTTATCTTATTTTTCCTTCCCTTTCCCTATGTTCATCTGTTGAGCTTCTCAAATTCCACATATGAGTGAAACCATATGATCTCTGTCTTTCTCTGACTGACTTATTTCACTTAGCATAATACACTTAGTTTCATCCATGTTGTTGCAAATGGCAAGATTTCATTCTTTTTCATCACCAAGTACTAGCCCATAGTATATATATATATATATATATATATATATATATATATATATATATGTAATGTGTATATATATATATATATATATATGTAGTGTGTATATATATATATATATATATATATATGTAGTGTGTATATATATATACACACACACACCACATCTTCTTCATCCATTCATCAGTCAATGGACAGTTGGGCTCTTTCCATAATTTGGCTATTGTTGACAGCGCTACTATAAATATTGGGGTGCATGTGCCCCTTCAAATCAGCTTTTTTGTATCCTTTGGATAAATTCCTAGTAGGGCGATTGCTGGGTCTTAGGGTAGTTCTATTTTTAATTTTTTGAGAAACCTCCATACTGTTTTCCAGAGTGGCTGTACCAGTTTGCATTCCCACCAACAGTACAATAGGGTTCCCCTTTCTCTACATTCTTGCCAATATCTGTCGTTTCCTGAGTTGTTAACTTTAGCCATTCTGACCAGTATGAGGTGATATCTCAATGTGGTTTTGATTTGTTATTTCCCTGATGATGAGTGGTGTTGATCATCTTTTCATGTGTCTGTTTGCCATCTGGATGCCGTCTTTGGAAAAGTGTCTATTCATGTCTTCTGCCCATTTCTTCACTAGACTATTTGTTTTTAGGGTGCTTTGTTGAGATTTTGCTTCTGTATTCATGAGGGATTTTTAAAAACAGTTATTTATTTTGGGGAGAGTACAAGTGGGGGAGGGACAGAGAAAGGGGACAGAGGATACATAGAGGGCTCTGCACTGACAGGCTGACAGCAGCAAGCCCAATGTGGGGCTCTCCAGGTCACAAACCATGAGATCATGACCTGAGCTGAAGTCACTCAACCAACTGAGCCACCCAGGGGACCCTATTCATGAGGGAAATTTATTTGTAGTTTTGTTTTTGTGCTAACTTTATCTGGTTTTGGTATCAAGGTAATATCAGCCTTATAAAATGAGTTGGTGTGAATTTTCTATTTTCAGGAAGAGATTGTATAGAATTATTGTTAATTTTTCTTAAATGTTTGGTATAATTCTTCAGTAAAGCCATTTTGGCCTGAAGATTTCTTTGGGGGGGAAGTTTTTAATCACAAATTAAATTTATTTCGTAGTTATGGGCCTAATAAAATTACCTACTTTATATTGTGTGAGTTGTTACAGTTTGTGTTTTTCTAGGCATTGGTTCATTTCATCGAAGTTGTGAAACTTATGAGTTTAACGTTGTTCATAGTATTCCTTTTTCATTCATTTGATGAGTTCCGAGTTTGTAATGATATCCTATACTTGATTCCTGATATGGGGTGGTTTGTGTCTTCTCTCTTTTTATCATCAATATTGCTAGAAGTTAGTCGACTGTATTGTTCTTTTCAAAGTACCATCTTTTTGTTCCATTTGTTTTTCTATTGTTTTTTTTCCTATTTTGAATTTTATTCTTTTCTGCTTACTTTATTATTTTACTACTTCTGCTTGCTTTTCAGTTTACCCTTTCTCTTCTTTCTTTAATCTCTTATAGTGAAAGTTTAGATTACTGACTTGATATTTTTTCTCTTTTCTGATGTAAGCATTTAGTGCCATAAAATCCCCTCTTATCACTGCTTTAGCTGCATTATACAGATTTAAAAACTTTTTTTAATGACTATTATATTTTAGAGAGAGTGACAGACAGAGCATGAGGTGGAGAGGGGCAGAGAGAGAGGGAGACATAGAATCTGAAGCAGGCTCCAGGCTCTGAGCTGTCAGCACAGAGCCCGAGGCAGGGCTGGAACCCACGGTCTGCAAGATCATGACCTGAGCCTAAGTCAGATGCTTAACCAACTGAATCACCCATGCACCCCTGTGTTATACAGATTTTAATGTTGTATTTTCATTTTCATTCAACTCAATGTATTATACATACATGAACTGTCACCATCTACTGTTGTGAACATTTGACCACTGAAAGTGAAGTGTAGTAATTCTACCTCCTTTAATGACCCTGTATATGCCACCATTTATAACATTTTAAAATATTTCCACTACCTCTATGGAGAGCCACATTTAACATTTTTCTGATTTTTGCTGTAACTAATTTAGAAAATACAACAGGAAGAGGAAAGTTAATTATATTTGCCCATATTTTTATCCTTTCATCCATTCTTTCTTCTTTCCTGATATTCCAGCATTTATTGTTTTAGCCTTTCTTTTACACTTTAAGAGTTTGCCTTAACCATTTTTTTAGTATAGGGTTGTTAGTAACAAATTCCTTAGTTTTCCTTCATCTGAGAATGTCTTTTTTACCCTTCATTCATGCAGGATATTTTTCCTAGATAAAGAAGTCTGGGTTGACAGTTCTTTTCTTTTAGCTCTTGAAAATACTGTGCTACTTCCTTCTGGCTTCCAAGGTTTCTAATGTCAAATCTATTCATTTGAGTTATTTTCCTTCATAAGTAATGTATTTTGCCTTGCTGATTTCAATATTTTTTCTTTGTCTTTAGTTTTTAGAGGTTTGACTAGGTGTGTCTTGGTGTGGATTTCTTTGGGTTTATCATGTTTGGGATATGCTCAGCTTATTGAATCTGTAAGTTTAAATCTTTTGATAAATTTGAGGGATTTGTGCCATTATTTCTTCAGGTAGGTTTTCAGGCTCATCTTTATTCTCCTCTCCTTCCATGACATGGATTCCAATGACATGAATGTTAGATCTTTTGTTATAGACCCACCGGTCCCTAAGCCTCTCACTTTTTATATGTATATTCTCTCCATTGTTCAGATTGAGTAATTTTGTTGGTTTGTGTTCAAGTTTAAGTATTTCTGCTGTCCCAGCCATCATTTTTAAGCCCATCTATTGAGAGTTTCATTTCAGTCATTGTATTTTTCCCTTCAAAAAATCTCCATTTGGTTCTTCTCTATATCTTCTAGTTCTTTCCTAAAACTCTTTTTCATTTGTTTCAAGTATGTTTGCCACTCCTTGCTGAGTGATTTTCTTGTAACGACTTCTTTAAAATCATTGTCGTAATTTTAATATCTGTGTCAACACAGTTTTGGGCATCCTTTCCTTTTCTTTCTCCATTCAGGTTGAGATTTCCCTGTTTCTTGATATCACAGAATATTTTTATTGAAACCTGGACATTTTGTGGATTGTCATGAGACTCTGTATCTTATTTAACTCTTCTGTTTTAGCAGGAGTCCTCTAACAATGCGCTGGCAGAGGAAGAAAGATACTCCTGGGTTGGGATGAAAGTCGAGGTTCCCTAGTCTACTTCCTTTGATGCCCCAGGGTGGGGAGAAGTGCCCCATTACCACTAAGTAGATAATAGGCTTATCTTACTTACCGCTAAGTAGATAATAGGCCCACCAGATCTCCACTGACAGTGGGAGTACAGAAAGCCTCATCACTGCTAGGCAAGGGATAAAAGTCTGGGCTCAGCCTTTTCTGATACCATCCCAGTCAGTGGAGATGGGGAAAGTTTGGGGCACTTTGTAACGGCCTGGTAAGGGTGGAAGTCTAAGCTTCCCACTCAGCCTTTGTTGTCATGAGTAAAGGTGGAGACAGTTTTTTTCTATAGTGTTAGGTTGGAGTAGAATGACTATTGTCTAGCAGTTTTCTATCTTGCTATATTGCTTCTTTTCTGGTCCTTTGGCCAAAAGAGAACACGGTTTTGTTGGGGCTTTGTCTTTTAACTTTTTGTTTGTCTGTTTTGGGCTATGTTCATTGGTGTTTCTGTTTTCTGGCTTCTCCAGCACCCAGGGAACTCACCACCCTATTGTTCCTTGGGTGTCAAGTTCTTTAACTGTACTGCCGTCTTCTCTCCACCTTTCAGAGTCTTCTTGTGTTTGTTTTATATACAACATCCATAACTTTTAGTTGTATGTAGCAGGAAAAATTAGGAGAAATGTGGCTATTACTCTTATCCAGAACCAGAAATCCCCATTTGTTACCTTTTTCTCCTACTTAAAAAAGACCATAAGGAGAACCACAAATCTTTTTTTCTGTTTTTTTTTTATGGCTTTTTTTGTGGCTTTTACAAAAGTAAAGAGGAAAAGACAGGAAATAATTTTCAATACTCAACTCTTTAACTGTAATTAGTGAGTAACAAATAGCTCATAACACCCATAATGTTTTGACAATGAGAATTGAGATCTGTACTCTAGTTTTCAGAATGGAAGATGCTGATACAGTGATTTCATTCAGTATCTGCAGAGATCAACCCCTCTCATCCTCTAAAGTTGCTTCCAGCCCTTCCCCTTAATTATGCCTACCCCAATTCTGGTTGAGGGAAGGTTTAGGAGTGTGCCCACAGAGCCTTGGTACCTGGCCTCCTCTGTCCTATGAGTATGGGCACAGGGAACAAGTAAAGAAGTCCAGGTCTAATGCACCCTTCCTGGCCTTGTCCCTGGGGCTACTGTGTATGGACTCTCACCTCCAGAGGCTTTGGCCCTTGGGATCATCCCTCTTCCTCATTTACAGCCTGTCTTTTTATTCTCAGCTCCTTCCCTGCAGAACACCCCCCCACACACACATACTACCCACTCCCTAATGGCTCAGGGAAGCACATTCCATATTCTTTCTTGGGGCTGAGGCCAATGAAGTAGTGGCAGCTGTTCAAGAATGCAGGTTGTGTGTGAGTGAGTGTGTGTGTGGGGGTGGGGGGAGATCCTGCCTGCTTACTTGTCCTGAATATGGGGGTGAGGGATCCCCATAGTTTTGAGGGCTGTTGAGGGAGCTCTTGTGGCCAATGAGAGGATAACAGCGTGTGTCATCTCTACCCCTAGAGGCTTCAGTCTGGGATGGGAGCACAGATATTTATTCTCTGGCTACTTTAGTCCTGGGATTACAGAGGTCACTGAAGTCCTCCCTGCAGTGCCTTTTGGGGCCAAACCTACCATAAAGCCTTGGTTGACTAGGCTCATTGGGACCATACTCTTGCCTGCACTGTAGCCTCAGTTCTTCCCCTTGCAAAATGAGGGCAATATTCTAGAAGCCTTTATGTTCTGGTCTCAGGAGCTTCTTTGGAGGCCCTGTCAATTCTATCCTGGCACATTCGCAAATTTCAAATGGCCTGATGGCCCTTTGACTGGGTGCATAAACATTATTGTGACTGTACTGAAAAACTAGCCATCGTTGGTTTTTTAAATACGGATTTGAATCTGCCATAGAAAATATACTTTTAAAAAATCCCAAATACCCCACCACACATTTTTGCATGCTTTGAATTTTGGACTTGCCCATGGACCACGTAAAGGCCCCACAGACCACCACTATTCCCTGGACCGCCCCAGATTACTTCTGTCCCAAAGGAGGTCTGTGAATGAGCCTTGGAAACCGAAGTGGAGCCTGGGGAGATGCCTTGGAGAGGGAGTTGTCCTGGGACAAGGAAGTGAGTCAGGGTGGCAAGCAGCAGAATTCTGGTGGAGGAAGGGCAACAGCCCTCAGGCCTGCTCAGATATGCCTAATGGGAAATGGGTTGGGTGGTCCTAAATAGAAGTCAGAGTATGGGTGGAAAAAGGCACCAGGCTAACTTGCTCAAGGGGTAGATCTCAAAGGGAGAAAATCTAGGATGCAGAGCCTAGCCCCCACTGCCAGTTGCCAATGGGACAAAGATAGCCAAAAATCATAGTTGTGGAGGGAGCCTAGAAAAGGCCTGAGCTCAGGAGTTCCCCACTCTTTTTTTTTTTTTTTTAACTTTTTTGAAATGTTTTATTTATTTCTAGGAGAGAGAGAGACAGCGTGAACAGGGGAGGGTCAGAGAGAGAGGGAGACACAGACTCTGAAACAGGCTCCAGGCTCTGAGCCGGCAGTCAGCACAGAGCCCGAAGCAGGGCTCGAACCCACAAACAGCAAGATCATGACCAAAGCAAAAGTCGGACGCTTAACCGACTAAGCCAGCCAGGCGCCCCAGGAGTTCCCCACTCTTGCAGAAAAGTCCAGCCCCGTAGAGGGATACTAATCATTAATCCATTCATTCAACAATAATTCACCCATCTACTATGTGGTGGGCCCAGTGCTAGATGTCAGGGATACAGCTGTGAGCTAAATAGGGTCCACCCTCAAGGGACTCCCAATCAGTGGGAAAGACAGGTAAACAATTACAATACAAAATCCCATAGTCAGAGAGCTATGGGAGCTCAGTGGAGAAGACTCAACCCAGATGTAGAGGTCAGGGAAGCTTCCTGGAGGAGATGTCTGAACTGGGAATTGAAAGGTAAGATAGCATCATCCAGGGGAAGACAAGGGCAGAAAGGAGCAGTGGTCTCGGCAGAGGGATCAGCATGTGTAAGCCCTATAGGTCACAGCAAGCATGACTAACCCTTTGGTCTTATTGGCTTATTCCCTAGGTTTGGGATTTGCAGGAGTTTTCATGCTTTATCTATCCCCAGGCTTTTGGGTTGCCTCATACCAAGGATGCCAAGGACCCTACTAATTCCTGATTGAACCTGATCCCACAGTAAAATGAAGCAGCTTTGGGCCCAGGGACCTCTGGGTACATGTGGGTGAGAGCAGAGTCTCAGGGAAATCAGGGCCAAAGTATATAGGAAACAGCCACAGTGACCCTTGGCCGGGGAAGGATGTGGGTTGAGCAAGTGGTTCAGATAGTGACGGTGCCTATATCGGGTCAGCGACTACTTCCGGCATGGTACTTTACAGTGTGTAAGTACTGCATCTGTCACCATTGTCTGTGAGGCAGCGGCTCTGGAGGGTACACCTAAAGCAGAATTTAACCACAGCTGGGCATGGGAGGAGCATTGCAAGACGGATAATGACTTGCTTAAGATTTTTCAGAGGGAAGTGGTGAGGCAGTGACTTCCCATGTCTGTGCCTCAGTGTCCCTCTGCAGTCTCCAGATTTGACACTCCAGCAGGTGGCAATGCAGCCAGAGCTTGGCTCTGGGCCCTCTAGGAAACAAGTTACTGCAGCGACTTTGCAGGTGGGGCAAGTGTTAAGCAGGAAGCTACCCTGTTGGCTGGCATATCAGAGTGGCAGCCAGGGGCAACCAGTGACAAATCACTCTCTTGTGTCTCCATCCAGAACAGCTTCCCCTTGGCAGGAGTGAAAGTCAACAAACAAGGGCCAGGGCAGCCACAGTCCCGTGCAGGCTGCCAGGACCAGGCGGTACCCCTGAGGACCCTGGCAAGCCTAGGTATATATTTGGGCAGCCGCTAAGGCCTCTTGCCTCCACCTTTGCCCTTTTTCCTTCCGAGGGCTGGTCTGGACTGTAAGGAAAAGCCCCCACTGGGGTCCACTCCTGATCTCTGAAGCAGGCCTGGGGATGATGCCTGTCTCCAGCCAGTGCAGACAACCCCTCTAGCCAGGATCCAACAGCGGACGTTTTCTGACATTTGTGGGCCTGGCTGATTCCAATCCAGGACTACTGTGCCAGGTCTGCCCCTTGTCTACTGTCTGACTCCCCTGCTTTCTCTGGACCTCAGTTTCCTCATTAATAGCCTGATGGAGGATGGTCTTGGCGGACTCTTAAGGGTCATTACAATTATGAAATTCCAGGAGCGGGAGGTTATATTTCGGGTTCTGGCTTTCTTTGCCCAGGTTTCAGGAGAATATTGAACCTGAGTATCTCTCCCACCCCTGGACTTCCAGGCTGAGCATTATGCCACCTGCACTGGCCTCCCTCCCCTGGAAAAAGCTTTCCTCAACCATGCCAAGGCAAACCTTCTCTCACCTTTTCTAGAACCTCCTCAACTTCTGGTGGAGCCTGGACCACGTAGGTGTCTGTGTGTGCACAACCACATGTATTTCTACCTCTGTCCATATCCATATGTGTACGTAGAGAGGGAGAGTCACTTCTTGACTCGCTCCTCCTGCAGGGTTTATCCAAAGCAGTTGTAGACAGTCTTATGACCAAAGTCAACAGTCATCAGGCCAACTCCACACAGAATTTGCTTTTCTTAGTCTCGGTTTCCCTACCTGTTAAAATTCTCACCTCATAGGATTTTATGAGACTTCACTCCTTTCCTTCTTTCATTCAGCAAATATAGATGGAACTTTTTCTATGGGTCCAGATATGGTTCTAAGGGCTGAAACTAAGTGAGATAATACTGTAAAGTGCTAAGTCCCGCTCTGGGCATGTGGCAAGAGCCTAGTCAGTATGAATTTTCTCTCCTCATCAACAGAGTAATAGCTAACATCTATGGATCACCTACTATGTGCCACACACTGCCATACGCACTTTTACTCTTATATTCCTCACAACACTTTGACATAGGCATTATTATTATCACCTCCATATTATTTATAGATGAAGAAACTGAGGCATGGAAAGGTGAAGTGATTGCTTCAGGGTCACATGGCTAAGTGGCAGTCCAGCCCAAAGTCCATGCTCTTGACCACTCCGATGTCCTGCCTCTCTGACTAGAGGTTGCTGCTTTTTCTGCAATTAGGGATCAGCTCATAGCCCCGCAGTCACGAGAGAAATGTATGTGCACATACACATACATCATGTATACACACATTTATGCTACAAATATTACTGCTTGTGTTCAGTGGCCCAAGCCCAGTGCTGGCCCCACAAACAGGAAAAGGCACACACGCCACATATTTGCAATGCCTCCTCCCCACCAGACCCCAGATGCACATCCCCTACCTCACATGGCTCTGCCCAGCCCTGCTGGACATTCAAGCATTTGCTTGCATACAGACAACCGCCCCATACACACACCCATTCTTAGCTTTTATGGCCAGAATGAGGGAGAAGAAAGGAGAAGGAATTTTATCTGCAATGTGAGGCTGTACACTGGGTTCAACAGAGGTAGTCAAGGTCAGCAGGTAGGGAGACGGGGGGGGGGGGAGCTGAGAGGTTTGCTTTGGCCAGAGACAAAGGGCAGGGGAGGAAGGCAGCAATAGCAAGAGGAGGAGGAGAAAGAGAGGGAAACCCAGTATCTTGATAAACCATGCAAGTTAGAGAAGGTGGTTATAGCGATTGGACTTGCAAGAACTTTCTCAAGCTATAAATTTTCACTGGCTGCCTGAAGCCCAGAGCACAGAGTCTAGAGGCTGAAAACCTGAGCAAGTTCTGAGACAGCCAATCTCAGGAGCAGCAGGGTCAGAGCCTAAGCCCTGAGTGAGGGGAAGGGTGCAGAGCTGCCCAACCTCCTGGGCTCAAGCCCTGTGCCCTCAGCATGCAGGTGAACATCGTACCCTGCTCCAGAGTCTGTTTCTGGGTTACCCTGGAGTGCCGGCTCCCTGTGTGGCTGCACACATCTGCAGATATGGGTGCTTGTATGCCTATGTCTGTGTGTGTGCTTGTGTATGTGTGGTGAGTAGCAGAATAGCTTAAGAATATGAGCTTCGGAGTCAGGTGGAGGGAGTATCCAAGCCTGACTCCACAGCTTACCAGCTCTATGACCTTGGGCACGTTAGTCACGCTTTCTGAGCCTCTATTTCCTCATCTATAAATGGAGATCATGGTAGCTGCCTTATAAGGTTGTAAGAATAAATTGATATAATGCATGTGACAAGCTCAGTGCTCAATAACTTTAAGGATTTTTATTATGTTGGACCTACCAACCCAAGAGACCCCCAAATTTAGATCCAGGGGCCATGAATCTGTAACTCCCAATAGAGGTGGTCACAACCCTCAGACCTCCTCCATAGTCCTATGTCTTCATCAGCAGGCATGGCTGGCTGTCCTCTTCCTGCATACACAGCTACTCAAGAGCCCACCAAGGGCCTATTTGTAGCCCAGGAGCCCACCTAAGGTAGCAGACACAAATGATGCATGCACACACCTGCATAAAGCACTGTGTCCACATGTGCCTGCACATACCTGCACGCACATGTACATTCACACACCTATGCATGCACCTGGGTGGTTCATGCATGTTGCCATGCATAATTGCATGGGTACAGGTGCCCATACATGCTCTCTGGAACACATACATTTGTAACTGTGATCCTAAACAAATTGTTGCCCCTCCCCCCCCGCCCCGCGGGTCTTGCTTTTCTTATTTGTTGAACAAGGATAATATTGATCCTTGCTTTAGCCACTTGACAAGGACCTTGAGTGGATCAAATTAAATAGTGGCCATGGAAGTATGAGGTAACCTGAAAATGCTATGCAAGCATTGTCCTCAGTTCTGTCAACTCTGCCTCAGAAATAACTCCTAAATCCATCTTTCTAGTCCCCATTCTGCTGCCACCACTCTAGCCCAAGCCACCATCATGTCTCATCTGGACCACTACTGTGGCCTTCTCACTGGGTGCACGATTTCCACTCCTGCCACCCTACAGACCACACCACCAGAATGTGCTTTTACCAGCATACGGCTGATGGTACCCCTCCCCTGCTTAAATCCTTCAGTGCTTTCCTTTGCTTCCAGTTCTCTCCTATTATTTCAGGAGGTGTTTGACAGAGATCAGGCTCTGTAGTCAGACTGCCTGAGGTCCTGCTTCTGAATTTACTGTGATCTTGCACCACAACCTTGGGCAAGTCATTTTACTTCCCTGAGCCTCAGTGTCCTCATCTGGGAAATGGGGCTAACAATAGACCTTCCTCTTACAGTCATTGAGGACATTAAATAAGCTGATACCTATAAGACACTGAAAAAGAGTTTGACACAAAACTACTACTACTAGCACACAACACAAGACGGACTCCAGAACTCTTCTCAGTCTGTCCTTTGCTGACGTTTCCATCCTAGGCTTGAACAACACCTTCTCTAGGAAGCTACCCCAGAATCCCAGCCTAGGGCAGGTCTCTCAGTTACAATCCCAAAGCACTCTGGGCTTCTCTAGCAAAATGCTCATCCAGTTGTAACGTTTTGTTCAATGTCTGTCTCCCTCACTGTCCAGGAAGCTCCAGGAGCGCAGAGCCATGATTATTTCTGCCGATAGGTACTGGCACATAGTGGATGCCCTTTAAATCCTTATGGAGTTGATGAACTTTCTAACACATACCCTGCATCCTCAGAAAGGCAAGGACTTCCAAGGAAGGAGAGAGGGATGGATGAAATAGAAATTTGGGACCTGTGTCCAGTGATAGATACATGCAAAAGGAGGCCAGGAGTTTGGCAGAGAGACCTCAGGGGGCCTTGTGCATCCCATCTTGGGTCAGAGATGAGAATTTTGACTAAAGGTGAGTCCTCAGACTCTTCCAAGCCTAAACCTGGTTCAGGAGCCAAAATACTAGAAAAGGAGGCGTTTCTGATGGAAGGTAGGAATAAAACTCACATTTCTTGAGCACGGACTCAATACCAGGAAGAAAGCTGCCTGTGTTTGTTTTTCTGATGTTGCCCTTTAGAGTCTATGGGCCACTAAAACTATCCCACACTGCTGGCCCAGTGTCTAGCACTGGTACTGCTGCCTGGAGAAGTACTAACTCGACTTCCTGTGTGTTCACTCTGAGGGAAAGTCAGGTATAGACATGGAAGACCAGAAGCTGAGGAAAACCCAAATCGACAAAAGTCAAGACGGAGACGTGATAGGAAAGCAGAGTATGCAGAAGGAAGACAGACAGACGGAAGAGGAAGTAAGGGTAAGAGAGGGGGAATGAGGGAGAGAGAGAGTAGTGGGAGGGTAAGAGTCACATGGCTGATAATGGGTGGTACCCTTTTTCTTTTCTGTTCCCTCCTCTGCTTGTGCCCATGCTGGTAATGAGATGGTGAGGCTGAACGAACACTCCAAAACATGCTCCCACCAAACCATGGGCCAGTCTACATGCAGAGTGAAATGAGAGAGCCAGGAATCTGAAGCCTGGAACCAGTTGTTTCCTTTTTGGTCCCAGGCCTGGCAAGGCAGGGCTGTGGGCACTGGCTTGAGGCCACTTGGGGGCAGGCACTAGTATTCTGGCCAGCAGCAGGAAGCAGACACTGCTGCCAGGGGAAGGCCTTGCTGCCTTTAAGCTAACTACAGAAAAGAGCTCTTTTCCAGGCGTGGCAGAGGGCTGCCCCGCTTCTTAGGAGGGTGGGGGGCATTCCTTAAGCTCCTGTCTCCAGGGGTCCGGAGTGCTCAGTGATGGGGAATAGCTCCTGGCTCCTTTGAGTACCTCTTGTTCCCACACACATTTCCTGGGCCCCTGCTCTGGACCAGCCACTGATTAGGCACTCCACACACAGCTTCATTTCATTCTCAAAATCACTTAAGAGAACTTCAGTGGCTTCATTTTAGAGTTGAGGAAGTGACATTCAGAGAGGAAAAGTGACTTTCCCACAGTCACACATCCAAGAAGCCGTGGGCAGGACTTCAGTCAAGGTCTACGTGGTTGCAGAGTTGATGGCTCCAATCCATGATATCCTGGAAGAGAAGGGTAGAGGGGTCAGAGGTCCCACACCTAGAAAACCCTATGTAATGTCCAATAGAAAATGCCACAGCCAGAAGTGGCCTCAAGGGCAAGCAGGTTCTAATCTAGTTTCTCAGTTGAAAGATGAGGAAAATGGTGTCCAAGAAGGAAAGGGCTTGATTTGCCCAGGGCCACAGAACCTAGTAAGTGACAAGACAGAGACTGGAACATAGAAATAACTCAGGTGGGGAGTCCAGGGAGTGAATTCAGGGGTGCCAGAAAGGCCTTCAACAGTTTGAATTCCTAAACGCTTTCCATCTGAGGCTCAGTGTCGTGTTTTGTGGAGCTCTTGGGACCACATGTTGGCATTTGAGGTTGTCCCAGAAGATCGTTGCTGCCTAACTGCCACCTGGGAACCCTGCCAGTCTAGGGCCTGGGGGTGAAGGGGAAGTAGATGTCTTGGTCACCGACCTCTCAGATTCAAGGTGGCTCTTAAAGCTTTTTCCAAAGGTAGTGTCTCATAGGGGAGCAGGAAGGCCAAGAGTTGATGCAGAGCCACTCACAGAAGAGGCAAAGTGCCACCTGAGTGTGCCTCGGCCAGCACTAGGGTCTAGTGCTTGGTCCCAGGAAGATGAACCCAAGGTGGCAGTCCTGGCTGGGGCAACCCCTGCCCGCATCTCTGGACTTGGGAGAGCTGTCCTCCTTGGAAGCTTTCCTTCGAACTCCACTAATGGAGCTAAGCTGTCCGGAAGCCCGTGCAAATCTCTGCCAGATAGTGCCAGCCCACTTCCCACGCCCGGGGAAAGATCTGCCCTACTGGGTGCAGGGAAAGGGGTTGTCAAGAGGGCCAGTGAGGCACCCCAGGACTTGGGGCACGAGGCATCTCCCATCTCTGCAGGGCCTGCTGAGAGGGAAGCTGGCATTTACCGCCACTCTGCCCCAGAGCAGAGCCCAACCAGGAGATTTTCCCGGTTAGGCCAGTGGAAGCTTACTCCGACTCCACACAGGCCTGGGGAGGTGACAACCCTATCGACCAGCTCCTCCTGCCCCCCCCTCCCCATTTACATCTTGATTACATTCCTTGGGAAACCATCCAGGCCACATTCCTCCTGGCAGGCTGCTGGGAAGACCCACAGAGTACTATGGCAACGCTGGAGGGGCCAGGCCTGCCGGCCAGCCAAACAACAGACAGGAGGCTGGGGAACCTCCCTTCTAAGGCCAGCCTGGATTCCTCAACTCTGCCAACTCCAGCCAGCCCCCACTCATCCAGTGTGCTCCTACATCAGCCCTCCTCACCCCTGCCCCCATCTCCAGCCAAACCTGTACATGCCCCACCCCCTGCAGGGCTTGACAGAGTGCCAAGTCCAATGCCCAGCTCCCCTTCCCTAAGGCCTCGGAGAGGGCTGCTGTATTCTCCCAGTCACTTCCCCAGGCACACATATTCTGGCCCCAGGAAAAGGCAGTGGAGGGTGTGTGGTCTGGTGCAGCCGTGACACTGCTTCTCATGAGCTGTTCACCGAGAGTGCTGGGCCACAGCTGTAGCTTTCATACTTTTTCTTTCTTCTTTCCCTTTTTAAAAACAGGCCTTAATTAGAGCCCTAGTAAGTAAACGAGAGTAAAAACTAATTGATAAGTTCCTCAGATTGTTTGCATCTTCATAGTTTGGCAGAAAATACTTCTTTTTTCTTTCTTTCTTTTCTTTCTTTCTTTTTTGTTTCTGTTTTTATTTATTTTTGAGACAAAGAGAGACAGAGCATGAGCGGGGGAGGGGCAGAGAGAGAAGGAGACACAGAATCTGAAACAGGCTCCGGGCTCTGAGCTGTCAGCACAGAACCCGATGCGGGGCTCGAACCCATGAACCGTGAGATCATGACTTGAGCCGAAGTCGGGCGCTTAACCGACTGAGCCACCCAGGCAACCGTCTTTCTGTCCTTCTTTTTCGTTCCCCCTGTGGAACACTAGTGGCACCTCCAAAGACTCTTAAGAGCTGCTCAGAAAATGAGGGAAAACTTCTTCCTCAAGACACCCTTTCCAAATCCTTCCGCAAAAGAACCAGTGCACCTTCTTGCTTTTTTCCTGTTCCTCCGGTGGCTCACAGTCCCTCAGGAAGGCCAGGTCCAGAAGGGAGGGGAGCGGAGGCTTCCTCCTCCAACTTCTCATCATCCCCCTGTTTGGGGACAGGATAGAAAGTAGTGTAGCTCCCATACTCCAAATATTGGTTTCTCTCCTCCTCTCTCTTCCTCCCTCTCCCTCCTTCCTTCCTTCCTTTCTCCCTTCCTTCCCTCCTTCTTCCCTCTCTCCCTCTCTTCTTCTTCTTCACTCCGTCCCTCCCTCCTTGTCTATTTTTGCAGCACAAACACTTCAGCAAGCAAAACCTATGTGAAAACCCAGTGTTGCATCTGGTAATGAGTGCTTTTTTTCTGGTTAGAAGCATTGGAATACAATGATTCCACCCACTGGGCTCCCACTCGTGCCCCAGAGGCCCTGGAGGCATCTTAGGGTCTCCAAGGAATGGAATTTGAAACCTACTGGTGTTTTCAACTCTGCAGTCTGAATAAGTACCTCTGCTTCCTCTTAACATGTCCCTACCCTTTCTTCTTCATCTTCCCTCCCTCCCTCCCTTCTTTCTTTGGCCTTCTCCTCTTCCTTTTCATTCCTCCCTATCTCTCTTAGTGCTCCTGGACCCACCAAGCAGAGCCCTGAATGCAGTCTGGCACTGCTTTTTCTGCCTGGGGCAAGTGTGCTGGGGCCTCATTTCAACACTGGGCAATAATTTTGGGTCCCTGGCTTGGCCCGATAGTGCTTGCCAGTCATGTGAACAGAGGCCCTGGAGCCAGGCATTCCTGTCCAGCCTATTAAACTGTAATCAAGGCAAGGGTGGTGGCATTAACTCCAAAGGGTAGTTGAAAACTTTTTGTTGTTGTCTGGAGAAACTAGGGAAGGTCAAGAATTTCAGGTGTAGGTACATCCTTAGGGAGAAAACCCCGCCTCTCCCACTGTAGACTGTGGGTCCAGACAGTTGAGAAAGCTGTGGGCTACGATTCTGCTTACAGGTCAAAGCCCTCTAAACTGCCATTCTTCCACCGAACTCTTCATAAAGGACTCATGAAAGGGTCCTATTTGGCCACAGATAGAAGCAAAAGCAGTTAGGAGTTGAGTGCCAAGATCTGAGTCCAAAGCCTACACACTGGCTTCCCTGCCCCCACAGGGCTCCAGTCACCTAGGCTGTTGCCTTTGAGGGGCTACTATGTGCCAGCCACTGTGTCAGGCACTGGGGATATGGTTGCAAACAAACCCCTGCTCCCATGGAGCTGACATCCTAGTCAGGGGAGACAGATAATAAACAAAGGTCAAATAGACAGTGAGAACAGTATAGAGAAAAATAAAAGGAACATGAGGAAAGGGCGTTGAAGGAAGAGAGCAGTTGGTTGTTTTTTTTGTTGTTGTTTTGTTTTTTTATGTGTCTTTACTTTTGAGAGAGAGACAGAACGTGAACAGGGGCGGGGCAGAGAGAGGGAGACACAGAATCCAAAGCAGGCTCCAGGATCTGAGCTGTCAGCACAGAGCCCAACACAGGGCTCAAACCCATTGACTATGAGATCATGACCTGAGCCGAAGTCAGATGCTTAACTGATGGAGCCACCCAGGCACCCTGAGCCACTCAGGTGCCCCTAGAGAGCAGTTTTAAATATAGTGGCCAGGGGGTCTCACTGAGAAGGTGACACGTCAGCAAAGGACTGAAGACTGTGAGGGAGTGACTTAGAAGGATAAGATATCTGGAGGAAGACCAGAGGGAAGACGCATAGAGGGAAGTTCAGTGCACAGGCCCTGAGGTGGGGACGGACATGCTGGTGTGTTTGAGGAGCAGCAAGGTAGTGGGTCTGGCTGAGCAGAGCATTGGAAGCAGTGATAGGGGCAGAGTATTCTAAGAATTGTAGCTTGTGCTCTAAGTGAGATGGGAGCCAGGTGTAAGATTTGCAGGCAAGAGAGGGACATGATCAGACTGAATCACATTAAGACATCCTTTTGGCCATCGTGCCTAAAATAGACTAGGAGGCAAGGACAAAAGCTAGGAGACTGTGCAGGTGGCCCCTGCAGTGACCCAGATGAGGGATGGTAGAGGGATTCTGGATATGCTTTGAAAGTAAAGCTACCAGGACTAGATGCCGGGGAGAGAGTGAGAAGTAGCCCTCCGTGTGCCAGGCCTTGGATCAAGTTCAGGGCATATGGAACTAGGCTGGCCAGGGCCCTGCCCTCCAGCAGCTGCAGTCCAGTGGGGCCCAGAGATCCTATAGGGCCCCTGGAATTGTTTGCAAGCTCAGGGAGAGGTCTGACCCCAAAATGCTGCAGGAGTAGAGAGAAACCTATCTACAGAGGCTGGAAACTAGCCTAAAATGTCAGAGAGTCCCAAAGAGTCTCAGGTAAAGGTAAAAGAGGTGGTGTGCCTGGGCTGTGGTGAGCAGCCTGATTTCTATGTCAGAGTCATATACTCCTTTTCTCTAATGGATGGAGGGAAACTGGAGGCCTTCGAAGCTAGTTCCCTATGGGATTCTTTTGTGAAGCAGTGCCCCAGCCACTCCCTTATTTGCTGAGCCAGTCAGCAAACATGGACCAGCCACCCCCTAAGCTGTGCCAGGCCAGACTGAGTTGACCAGTCATTCTCTACCAACCTACAGTAGGACTCATAAGATTTTCTGGGTAGAAAGACAAGTTGCAGCACTACGTCAGGGCCGAGGGCTGGGGACGGTGTTCGCCCTAAGAGCATGGCTAGTTTTCCCATCAAACCCATTTTCCAGACCAGGCCCCTTTTTTCCTTTGCCCTGGCCATCTCCAGAGGTCAAGCTTCCTCTGCTCCCTGGTTCTCTGGAGAGCAGGTGTGCAGGGTGCAGGTCTATGCTGAGCCAAGCCAAGGTTCATGAGCTTGAGGGAGGGTGGCTTCTGAAGCAGAAGCCAAGGCTTCCCCAGCTGAGGGATACAGGTCTCTTGGCCCTGGGAGAGGAAGGGGCCAAAGTCCCTTGGCTGATATTTGATGCAGGACCCTAGGTATACACTC
Source organism: Hyaena hyaena (assembly GCF_003009895.1). Classification (NCBI taxonomy): domain Eukaryota; kingdom Metazoa; phylum Chordata; class Mammalia; order Carnivora; family Hyaenidae; genus Hyaena; species Hyaena hyaena. The sequence goes on from NW_024081168.1 coordinate 543,081, forward strand.
CTCAGGCCAAAGGCATGTGAAGGCCCCATGAGTCACATGTCATTTAATCTACTAGTACAGGACAGAGAGCCCATGGGGCACTGCCTGGTACTCTCTGCTATCATCTCACTTCATGTGCTTATATCAGAAAACATACTGGTAGTTCTGGATTCCAGAAGGCCTAGAAATACCACCGCCACCACCGTCACCAAGAATTATCATTTATCAGTTGATATTATCATTTATCTTTCTGTGTGCAGGCGCTATGCTGTACACTTTACATGTATTTTCTCACATAAAGCCCCACAACAAGCCAGTGAGGTGTTGTTAGTATGCCCATTTTAGAGTTGGAGAAACCAAGGCTCAGAAAAGTTGAGCTCCCCACCCATTGCGCCTAGCTAGGAAGAAACAGAGATGGCATTCAAACCAATCCAGGAACACATGCCCATTTTGGTTACGGGTAATTTAAGTATGCGCCCAGAGTCGCAAAACCAAACTCCCCTGGCTGCTTCTGGTGGAGATGAGCAGGAAAGGATGGAAACCCCTCTTGCTGGGACTGTCCGGTCCTCTCCTCCCCCATCCCACCCCACCCAGCTTTCCCTCCTCCCTGTTTTTCTCTTTTGTCTTTGCCGGTTACACTGAAGCTCTGGAGGCTGAGGCAAGGGGCCCTCAATCTGCCAGATCTACAGATGCAAGGGCTGGGGCTAGAGAATCCAGAAGGGGAAATGTTTTAGCTTGAAGATTCAGGATAGAGTGGGGGATTGTGGAGGAGGGTGTCCCAGGGAAGAAGGATCATGCTACAGACTTGGGCAAAGCCCCCCAAAGCTGCAATGAGGGTCTGACCTGGCTCCAAACCACTGTGGTCTGGCTCCTTCTTGTTAGCAAGGAATGATGAATTTGAGAAATTACTGGAAGAATTGGGGGAAACAATGAATTTCCTCATCCACACTCAGGGTGGGTTTGGGGAGTGGAGAGGCCTCCCCAAAGGCCCCAAGCCCCATTCTTCAAAATTCCTCACAAAAGCCTTATGGAGTGAGAAGTATTACTGGACCTATGTTTAAAATGAAGAAACTGAGGCATAGAAAAATTCAGGAGCTTGCCCAAATATACGTAACAAGTGGCAGGGTTCAGATTTAAACCCAGGTAGTTTTGCAACAAGACCATCTGTTTAATTCCCTGCTTTAGGGCCCAGTGGGTGACCACCTCAGAGGACCTAGCTGAAGTGCTTCCCAAATTCCTTCTCTGGTGGATAGAGGAACAGGGCAAAGTTCTGGGAGCCCCAACTCTGCCACTCACTAACCATATATGGAACCATGAACAAGCCATTTCGTCTCCTTAAGGCTCAGTCTTCTCATCTGTAAAATTGGGCAACAGTGTTCAAGAAACATTGTATCTGAAAGTGCCTCTTCCCTGCTCCCCAGAAACAACACCTGGCTCAGCCCCACATTGCTGCGCCTTGACGGGGCCCGAGTCCCCCAGATTCCTGGTAAGTGCTGTCCTACGGTGGCCAGGACCACAGGTTAGCTGGACTGGAAAAGGTGGGGCCGGTAGGGGTGGATCTGTGGTCTGGTCTTGATCTCTTGTCTTAGTTCTGAGCTCTGATGCAAACCAGTGGCCTAGACCCAACCTTGCCTACCCCTGCTCTGGCACCTTGGTACCCTTTCTAGTGCTTTGGTGACCTGTCCCCTGAAACCCTGAGGACTGGGCTCTGCCTTGCCCTTGCTAGTCTCCTCTAGGACTGGAGCCCAGGCTCCCAACCCCTCCGGGGTTCCTGGTGCTACCTCCTCACCTTCCCGGTTGCTGTGTCCTCCCTCGGACTTCCTGTGGCACTGCCGACCCTACAGCTCCCTGTAGGTTTTCCTCTACCGACTATGTCTATAACCCTCCAGAGACCCTGCTGTACACAGGAAGAATTTGATTCTTTTTTGTTTTCTTAAATATTTTTTTATTTATTTCTAGGAGAGAGAGAGAGAGAGAGAGAGAGAGAGAGAGTGTGAGCAGGGGAGGGTCAGAGAGAGAGGGAGACACAGACTCCGAAACAGTCTCCAGGCTCTGAGCCGGCAGTCAGCACAGAGCCCGACGCGGGGCCCGAACCCACGAACCGCGAGATCATGACCTAAGTGAAAGTCAGACGCTTAACCGACTAAGCCACCCAGGCGCCCCAGGAAGAATTTGATTCTTATCCTCGCCTCTCTGTTGAATGAGTGAGGCTCCTCCCCACAAGAAAAAAAGAAGCAAGGAGTTTCCTACTCCCGGGTGCAATGGTCAGAGCCAGAAAGCTTCTGCCCACTGCTGGCATGCCCTCAAATCTTTCCCTCCCAGGCCCTGGGGCTGTAAGGGGTGCAAGAGGAGTGCAGGAGACTGCTCCTCTGCCCAGTAGAGGCGATTTTGTTTGTGCCTGGCTCGGAGAGGTAGAGGTCAAATCTCCGCCAAGGAGGAGCAGAGGAGAGCAGAGAAGGGGGGGAGGAGGAAATGCGATGAGTCTGGCTGTGGAGAAGCTTGGGCCAGGGTTGTGAGGAAGGGGGGAGGGGCCTGGGCCCAGGGCTATTTCTGTACAATAATACAGGGGAAGAGGGCCAAGCTGACAGGACAGTGATTAGTCTTCAGGGAGCAAAGGCGAAGATTCTGCCTGTGAGCCTGGGGCTGGAGAAGCTGGCCTGAGGCCCAGTCTGGTGGGCTGGAACAATGATTTCAGAGGCCCGGAATCTGAGGTGAGCTGGGCCCATAGACTAGGGAGCAGGGAAGGTGGGAGCAAGGAGAGGGGAGCCAACCATCCTTCTGGTCCCACCTCCTCACACAGGAGGCTGCAAAGGGGGTGTCGGCTGGCCTGCCCTCCTGTCTGCCACCACGGGGTTATCGGGCTGTGTGTGGGGGCAGAGTTTCTGCAATCTATACTTCCTGGGCTCTGGCCTGTGGGGGAGATGGCGTGAGAAAGAGCCAGGAGCACAAGGCTCGGAAACCTCAGGGGAAGAGGCAAACTCGCTTTTTCTTTCCCACGGGATTTCCAGTCTTTGGGTCTAGGGGAGGAGGTGTTAGAGGTCAGGGAGTGGGGAGGGCCGGCAAATCACATTTCTGAAGTGCTGACTCTATGCTGTGCCTTTTGCTATGCATTACCACACCGCTGCCTCCTGCGAACCAGGTGAGGTAGGAGCGATCAGACTTGGAGCACACCGACAAAGCTGAGGTGTAGAGAGGCGAAGTGATTTCTCTAACGTTGTGCAGCTAAGAAGTAGTAGAGCCTTATTTGAGCTCCAAGTAGGATGAGTCCATCCTACTTCAAAGCCAGGCTTTGGAGACAGTATAGCAAAGTGAGGGGTTTACGAGTCTCTGGTCTGTGACTACTAGCTTTCAGTCTCCCACCTGTTCCCTGCCAGCTGTATGACTTTGGGCAAGTTACTTCACCGCTCTTAGCTTCAGTTTCCACATCTGTAAAGTAAAGCCAATAATAGTACATACCTCCTAAGATTGTTTTGAGGATTAAGGGAGTTAATATGTGTGAAGTGTCTAGAACAGCACATGGTACACAATAACCCATCCATAAAAATTATTGTATGAGCATCCACAACTGTCCTCTGAAGATTCCCTTAGAAGATGGAGTGTGGGAGAAGCATGGAGTTGTGTGGAGGAAATACAAGGCACAGGGTTGTTCCAATCCTTTTAGAATCGGAGTCCTCCCACATTTGGGCAATAGTATCAGGAGTCTTCAAATGGGGAGCCCTTGCGACCCAGCAATTCCACTTCTGGGAATTCATCCTAAGGGAATAATGGGTCAAGAGAGCCAAGATGTGTGTACCAGGATGTTAATTTCCAGACTGTCCATTAGAGTGAAAAACAGGGACTTGTTTAAATGAATTATGGCATATTCATACACAGCAGCCATTAAAAACAATGATGTCACTCTTTAGGTACTGATATGGAAAGAGAGTCCTGATACAGTTGTTAAGGGAATCAAAGCAGTTTGCCACACTGCAGGTAGGCAGGGTGTGGGAGAGGAGATGTTAGGAGGTCAGGGTTGGGGAATAGAACTCATTCATATGTATGGACCACATGATATTTGTTTACTATGAACATCTATTACTTTTATAATTAGAAGAAAGGAACCAATAAAACTATTTCCATTTTGAAAAAAAAATAACCTCAAAGATCCAGAACTGGAAAGCAGTCATCCATATGAATCCTCTGGGACTTCAGATGAGGAGTTCCCTGGGCATGAGTGATCTCCCCTCTCAGGAGCAGATCCGGTGTTTCACATCCTCCCAGTTCTCCCTGTTAGAACCAGACAATCCTGGCATCTGCTGCTAAAACAAAGCTTCAAAACTAACACAGTCCATCAAAGCCTACATTACCATCCATGTTCATTCATTCATTCATTCATTCATTTGACAAATATTTCTTGAGCACGTACTGTGTGCTTGGACTAAGTGATGAGGATACAGCAGTGAACAAAATAGACAGAAATCCTTGCTTTCATGGAGTTTATGTTTTAATGAAGGCAGACAATAAACAAAATAGATAATATAGTCTATGGGGGTAGTGATAATGTTCCAGAGAAAAATTAAAACAACCAATGAGAAGAGTAAATGTGAGGTGCAATCTAAAATAGAGTGGTCAGGGAAGGCTCCTCCAACAAAGTGACATTTTGTTAAACACCTGAAGAAGGTGAAGGAGCAAACCATGTGGATAATAGGAGGAAGAACATACCAGGCAAAGGCAACAGCAAGTATAACAGCCCTGGGCTGGAGGGTATTTGGTATGTTGAGATACAGAAAAGAGTCCAAGCAGTGTTAGCAAAAGGGAAAAGGAGTGGTAGGTGAATTCAGAGAGGAAATGAGTAGGAAAGCAGGCAGGACCACCTTCGTCATGGTAAGGCTTTGGGTTTTACTCTGAGTGAAATGGGCGCCAGTGAAGGGTTTTGAACACAGTAGTGACAAATATTTTAACATGGTCACTTTGGCTGCTATCATACAAATAGGCTGAAGGAGGAAAATGGGGAAAAAGTGAGGACGTGGCTATGACTGGTTATGACAGTAACCTAGGTTAGAGATGATGAGGCTTGGAGGTGATGTAGCGATGGAAGTTGTAAGGGGTAATTGACACCATAGCTCCTTTCTGCTCTGACGTTCTAAGTCCAGATTCCCCGCCAAATCCAGAATGAAAGGGAAAAGCTTTCCTCTTTACTAAGAATAAGACATACAGTATGTCTCAGTATAGAAATATCCGTAGTCCCTCTAAGCCTCAACCTGATCCCAAGATTCCACCTGAACCTCCAACCTAGCCTCAGACTGTCAGGTCCAAGAAGACATGGGCTTTTGTCTGTTTGGTTCACTGATGTACCTTCAGTGCCTACCACAGACTTCGGTGCTTACTGGGCACTGAATGAATAAAGAACAAAAAGTATTGTGAAAATCTAGAGGAGGTAGCAAGGAACTCAGCCAGAGGGTGAGAGGAGGAGAAAGGGTGGAGATTGGGGTGCACATCTGAACTTCCTACTCAGCCAGATCCTTTGATAGCAGCCTCGGGCCTCAGAAAATACACACAGGCACAAATGGGCCCTTCCTCTCTTAGCCTGGCTGAGTGTGAATGTTAGTTATCTCATTGATTGGTCACGGGAAAAAGAGAAGTGGCTGCCTTGCTTTCTTGCTTGGGCAGGATCACTCCTATCTTAGGGGTAGAAAAGCAAGTCTAGAAGAATAGAGAGAGTCAGGGTCCTGACTGGAGAACAAGAACTACAGAGAGACTGAGTCCAAAGCTTGGACTAATTCTGGAAAACCAGAAGAAACAGGTTTTCATCCTGCCTCCCTGTTCTCTACTCTCCTATCCCTGCCCTCCTGGCACAATCCTCCTGCCTCTCCTAGGAACCTCATTGCCATTCAACAATATGCCTTCCCAACCTCTTTCCCCTCCCTCCTGCTGATTCTTCTTCACACCCTTCACCAGCCCTCTCATTCCTTTGGAAACCCCACTTCATTAGTGAAAGATCCCCTTAATATTAAAACAATCTCTAACCTCCTTTCTAACCAACAATTTGATTCTCTGCAGACATCATCACCCTCATCTCTGTACTTTGCTACAGAAGCTTCATTTTTCCTCTACTTTAAGAGAAGGGTAGATTGGCTATCTCATCAAACCACAGGTACACCATTTTCCTCCTACATTATCCATTGGTATGCCAGGAGATATTATTAATGTGATCCAGGGCAGGTCTTACAAAGACTTATTAATCACATTGCCAATAAGATAAGGAAGGAACTATATCTCACCATTGATTGTTTTAAATATTGTCAAGTTAAATATTGTCAAGTATATTGTCAAGTTGGTTTACATCCCCCACCCTCATCAGCCCTCAGTTTGTTCTCAGCATTCAAGAGGCTCTCATGGTTTGCCTCCCTCCCTCTCCCCAACTATTTTTCCCCCTCTTCTACCTCATGGTCCTCTGTTAGCTTCCTCCTAATCCACCTAAACGTGCAAACATATGGTATCTGTCCTTCTCTGCCTGACTTATTTCGCGCAGCATAACACCCTCAAGTTCTATCCATGTTGCTACACATGGCCAGATTTCATTGTTTCTCATTGCCATGTAGTATTCCATTGTATAAATATACCACTTCTTCTTGATCCATTCATCAGTTGATGGACACTTAGGTTCTTTCCATGTATTAGCTATTGTGGAGAGTGCTGCTATGAACATTGGGGTACATGCACCCCTATGCATCAGCACTCCTGTATCCCTTGGGTAAATTCCTAGGAGTGCTATTGCTGGGTCATAGGGGGGTTCCATTGTTAATTTTTTGAGGAACCTCCACACTGTTTTCCAGAAGGGTTGCACCAGCTTACATTCCCACCAACAGTGTAGGAGGGTGCCTGTTTCTCCACATCCTCGCCAGCATCTAGAGTTCTCTGATTTGCTCATTTTAGCCACTCTGACTGGTGTGAGATGGTATCTCAGTGTGGTTTTGATGTGTATTTCCGTGATGATGAGGGACACTGAGCATCGTTTCATGTGTCTGTTGGCCATCTGGATGTCCTCTTTGGGGAAGTGTCTGTTCATGTCTTCTGCCCATTTCTTCACTGGATTATTTGTTTTTTGGGTATGGAGTTTGATGAGTTCCTTATAGATTTTGGATACTAGCCCGTTATCTGATATGTCATTTGCAACTATCTTTTTCCATTCCGTCAGTTGCCTGTTAGTTTTATGGATTGTTTCCTTTGCCGTGCAGAAGCTTTTTATCTTGATGAGGGACAGTAGTTCATTATTGCTCTTGATTCCCTCACCTTTGGGGATATGTCAAGTAAGAAATTGCTGTGGTTGAGGTCAATGAGGTTTTTTCCTGCTTTCTCCTCTAGGGTTTTGATGGTTTCCTTCTCACGTTCAGGTCCTTTATCCAATTTGAGTTTATTTTTGGGTATGGTGTGAGAAAATGATCTAGTTTCATTCTTCTGCATGTTACTGTCCAGTTCTCCCAGCACCATCTGTTAAAGAGGCTGTCTTTTTTCCATTGGATACTCTTTCCTGCTTTGTCAAAGATTAGTGGGCCATACATTTGTGGGTCCCATTCTGAGTTCTCCATCCTATTCCATTGGTGTATGTGTCTGTTTTTGTGCCAATACCATACTGTCTTGATGATGACAGCTTTGTAGTATAGGCTAAAGTCTGGGATGGTGATGTCTCTCATTTTGGTTTTCTTCTTCAATATTACATTGGCTATTCAGGGTCTTTTGTGTTCCAACAAATTTTAGGATAGTTTCTTCTAGTTTTGAGAAGAATGCTGGTGCAAATTTTATTAGGATTGCATTGAGTGTGTAGATTGCTTTGGGTAGTAGTGACATTTTAACAATATTTATTCTTCTGACCCATGAGCATGGAATGTTTTTCCGTTTCTTTGTGTCTTCTTCAATTTCCTTCAAAAGTCTTCTATAGTTTTCATCATACAGATCTCCTATATCTTTCGTTAGGTGTATTCCTAGGCATTTTATGTTTTTTTTTTGTTTTGTTTTTTTGTGCAATTGTGAATGGTATCAGTTTCTTGATTTTCTCTTGCTTCATTGTTGGTTTATAAAAATGCAACCAATTTCTGTACGTTGATTTTGTACCCTGCAAATTTGCTGAATTCCTGG